>NC_140174.1:118948525-118961025 GCF_963971535.1 Notolepis coatsorum | reverse complement strand
ATCAGTTTGATGCAACAAGCTGGCTCGCGATGCACTATTGTTTACATTTCCCATGGGATTAATGCACGCGGCTCGAGTCGGACTCGTCACATGGAGAAGCTGCACTATTCAACGATAGATGAGATCGATCGAGATACCGTCTTTATGGGTAAGTGTCTTCTTGGCTTTAGAATGTCAGTTTGTGTAATGTTACTGTAACCGAATTGAAACCGCATCATGACTCCTACATCGACCATGTCACTTTTCAAAAGGCATGAATGAATGAAAACTTTATTTAACAGATTGCAGAATGGGTACAATATACAGTACGGCTCAATACACATTAAGGAGATGCAGACCAGATAAAGACTTTCGTCTTGTTTACATCAGGCTCCCCCATTTTCAATTCATAGTGAAATGTATCTTGTGTTATTAGGAGCCCTGCTAAAGTTGGTAGCTAACGTTATATTGATAATGTTTCAATATTATCAGGTTGATATTATTAGGTTGATAATGGTGTCAGTGTTTCAGATAGCAAGGTGGAGATCTTTGTTAACTAGTAGAGCTTTGGTTGAGAGAGATTACAGTGCTGTCTCTTAAAACTCATAAACAAGTATTGAGCAAGACGAGTTAGTCTGTTGTGTTGTGCGTATTGTATGGGAGGGATAATGATGACTGTGTGTAACTAGGATGGATATGAGGACTGTGTGTATGTGGCACTGAATTGATGTAAACAAGACGAAAGTCTTTCTCTGGTCTGCATCCCCTTAACAATTGTGTGTATTGAGCCGTACTGTATTGTACCCATTCTGCAATCTGTTAAATAAAGTTTTCATTCATCATTCATTAATTCATTCATTCATTCATTCATTCATTCATTCATTCATTCATTCATTCATTCATGTGTAGAAAGAAGAACTATAACATTCTCATTATCAAAGACCACAGTCTTAAACACACGCACACACAAAAGATACATGGACTATTGTTATTGGACACAAGCCACACACATGGACCCTGCACTACACCATAATACACCTGTGATTATAGTATGCTTGTTATCACACACACACACACACACACACACACACACACACACACACACACACACACACACACACACACACACACACACACACACACACACACACACACACACACACACACACACACACACACACACACACACACACACACACACACACACACACACACACACACACACACACACACACACACACACACACACACACACACACTCTCTCTCTCTCTCTCTCTCTCTCATTCAGTTCTGTTGTGTTAATATAAACCCGCCGTGGTCTCTCTCTGTCTCTCTCTCTCATTCATTCATTCATTCATTCATTCATTCATTCATTCATTCATTCATTCATTCATTCATTCATTCATTCATTCATTCATTCATTCATGCATTCATTCATTCATTCATTCATTGTCCTTGTGTTACATAAAACCCATCTGTGGCCTCGTGCAGAGGAAGGTGGTAAATACATGTTAGATATTCCAATGTACAGTTTTGCATACCATTGACTCAGAATGGTCTGTGTTATTGAAATCGTCACAGCAGTATAGTTTGTTTATACTTCAGTATGACAAGTATGATATTTAAACATGGTCCCCAAAATGAATGGAAGCGAATGAGGAGCCTGACACCTGGGAGGAATGGGGGTGTTGCAGCGTTGGGGATATATAAAATATAATTTAATATATAATATAATATAATAATTTGTGCTTCACCTAAAAATTTGGTCAGCAGCCTCCACTGGTGTGTGTGTGTGTGTGTGTGTGTGTGTGTGTGTGTGTGTGTGTGTGTGTGTGTGTGTGTGTGTGTGTGTGTGTGTGTGTGTGTGTGTGTGTGTGTGTGTGTGTGTGTGTGTGTGTGTGTGTGTGTGTGTGTGTGTGTGTGTGTGTGTGTGCGTGTGTGCGTGCGCGCACGTTTTCTTATTTTTACAGGCTAGGGCTCTTCCCTGTTCCAGGCCATGGCTTCAGTTAATAGATTAAGAAAACATAGAAAGCCACTGTAGCTTTTTCAACACAGGCCTTGCAGGCTGGTACTGTATCCTAATGTGACAGTGTTCCCTAATAATGAAGTTCTAATTGTGCGTTCGGTTGGTCCTGGATTTGTGTGGTAAGTGAATTTCCCATAATGTTGGCGTGATCCTTACATTTATTTTATTTTCATAATTTTACTGAGGTGTATAATAATAATAACAATAATAATAATACACTTTTTCATACAAAAATTGCAGCCCAAAGTGCTGCACAGCAGTGATGTAGACACAAAATAGACAGAGGCATAAAATGACCATAAAATTGGCATAATTATATTGTACTTCATACTTCCTGGAGTATGTCATATTATAACAATAATAAATATTAATAACTATCTATATACTCTTCACACATGCACCACAGTCCAGAGGGCACCACAGCAATTAGTATAAAATGAACATAGGCATAAAATCAGCACACAAATTGACAAAATAAAAAATCGCATACATTTCAGACATAAGAATAGGTGACATCATACATTCCAACTTGCTAACTCAATAACTCTCACACCAAGTGGATGCTGGACAGTGTGCAGTTCTACGATATTTGTGAGATTATGGGCACACAAGCTGTAATAAATCAGCTTTATATTTTTTGGATGGAGTGTTCCTTTAAAGTATTATAAAAATAGCAAAATAATTGTTTGCTCATCAGTAAGACAAACTTTAAAAAAAACAGAAAGGAGGTCATGGTTTGATAAAACTGTAGAAATGTTTTTTCTTCTTCCGTGTGTGCCCTGTTTATTACATGACTATATTTGGACGAGGGTGGTAATATCCAAGGGCCATATGAAGTGGTCTGAGCTGAGGCCTTCGTTCCAACAACAAACCAAAAGTGAAGTATTAATTTTCGGCCTGTTTGATGTTGATGGAGGGTAATAGTGTTCGGGGCGCTGTGTGGTGACGTGAGCAGCGCGGTATGGAGCATGTGGTTAATCCTAGTGGGTTCACCATGCCACAGTCCCTGTGCTGTTATTTCATGGATCTGCGTTGCTGAGCAAAGCTAATATTTGTCTTTCCGTGGTGTTTTTCACATTTTCTTCTCGTGTTTTCATTGTATGCCGATGACATTGTTCCGATCTATTACAAGCTCTTTTTTTTGAGAGAGAGATTTTAATGACAGAAATCTATTACAAGTTTTATTATTTTATTATTATTTATCTATTCAAAGTGTTAATGTCTATTGTCATTGCTAGTTTTATGCCTGTCTATAATTATGCCAATTCTATGCTAATTGTGTCTATTTTGTGTCTACATCACTGCTGTGAAGGAGAGGAGAGGAGAGAAGGTGAGAAGAGATGGGATGAGTAGAAGAGAAGAGAGGAGAGGAGAGGGGAGGAGAGAAGAGAAGAGAAGAGAAGAGAAGAGAAGAGAAGAGAAGAGAGAAGAGAAGAGAAGAGAAGAGAGAAGAGAAGAGAAGAGAAGAGAAGAGAAGAGAAGAGAAGAGAAGAGAAGAGAAGAGAAGAGAGGAGAAGAGAAGAGAAGAGAAGAGAAGAGAGAGAAGAAAAGAGAAGGAGAAGAGAAGAGAAGAGAAGAGAAGAGAAGAAGAGAAGAGAAGAGAAGAGAGAAGGAGGAGAGAGGAGAGAGGAGAGGAGAGGAGAAGAGAGGAGAAGAGAGGAGAAGAGAGGAGAAGAGAAGAGGAAGAGACGAGAAGAGAGAGAAGAGAGGAGAAGAGAAGAGAAGAGAAGAAGAGAAGAGAAGAGAAGAGAGAGAGAGAGAAGAAGAGAGGAGAGGAGAGGAGAAGAGAAGAGGAGAAGAGAGAGAGGAGAGAGAAGAGAGAGAGGAAGGAGAGAGAGAGAGGAGAGGAGAGGAGAGAGGAGAGGAGAGGAGAGAGAGAAGAGAAGAGAGGAGAAGAGAGGAGAGAAGAGAGAGAAGAGAGGAGAAGAGAGGATGTGTCCTCATGTTCTCCTGCCTCCCGCTGTGCCTCAAACAGCAGCCTTTGTTTTGTTTCTTCATGTAAAACGAGTGAAATCCGGGTTCACAGTTATTATATTATTATTATTATTATTTATTTTAAAACGTTCAAAGAAGATGCTAAAATCTGAAATAAAAACAAATTATGTTCTTGAAACAAGTCAAATAATATGCCAGCTAATTTGGCTTGGCAAGATTTCTTGAAATAAGTTATAAAGAAAATATCTAGGGTTCTCTCTCCTGATTGGATAAAGTGGGAAGGGATACCAGAAAATGTATTTAGTATATTTTCTAGGGATGTCCCGATCCGATACCGTGTTCGGAATCGGCGTCGATCACGTGCTTTCAGAGGATCGGGGATCGGGAAAAAATAATAATAAAAATCAGACTGGCTACACGCTCCACATCACAACAACAGACTCAAGGAAGCATGCCACGAGCTAACGCTAACGCTACTCTCTGCTATGTTGTGGAGAATCAGGGAAGCACGCCACGAGCTAACGCTAACGCTACTCTCTGCTATGTTGTGGAGACTCAGGGAAGCATGCCACGAGCTAACGCTAACGCTACTCTCTGCTATGTTGTGGAGACTCAGTGAAGCATGCCACGAGCTAACGCTAACGCTACTCTCTGCTATGTTGTGGAGACTCAGTGAAGCATGCCGCGAGCTAACGCTAACGCTACTCTCTGCTATGTTGTGGAGACTCAGGGAAGCATGCCATGAGCTAACGCTAACGCTACTCTCTGCTATGTTGTGGAGACTCAGGGAAGCATGCCACGAGCTAACGCTAACGCTACTCTCTGCTATGTTGTGGAGACTCAGTGAAGCATGCCGCGAGCTAACGCTAACGCTACTCTCTGCTATGTTGTGGAGACTCAGGGAAGCATGCCACGAGCTAACGCTAACGCTACTCTCTGCTATGTTGTGGAGACTCAGTGAAGCATGCCGCGAGCTAACGCTAACGCTACTCTCTGCTATGTTGTGGAGACTCAGTGAAGCATGCCGCGAGCTAACACGGTTAATATCCACTGACTTGAGCAGCTAGACTTAATGTCAGAGGTTTGGAACTAAGCATTTTAAAATAGAAAGTCAAGCCAGTTGCAATGTTTGCAAGGAGGACAGGCTGGAGGCGAAGTTTTCAGACTAACTTTTCACCTGGAGGATAACGTGACTGAGGATTATCGTCTGCGTTTCAGACCAGAATGGACCATTACGTAAGTCGAACACTGAATGTATACTAATGTGCAAACATATATTGAAACTTTTAATATTTCTCATATGAAGCAGAAGCACATTTCTCAGGGTGAATGTAATAACAAAAGCCTCCGAGCTCGCGCCCCGGACTATAGGCAACAGAGGGGCTTGTCTCGCTCCGCCAGTTTCTGACAAAAATGCGTCAAAATTGATTACTAATGTGAAAGATCGGATCGGAAACGATCGGATCGATAGATATTTAAAATCACATGATCGGGATCGGATCGGAAGCAAAAAAAGGCGATCGGGACATCCCTAATATTTTCTGTTACTGACCACACACTCTGTATCAGTGATGGCTGTTTACTGCAGAGTGGAGGGACTGGGAGACCCATGTTACTGACCAGACACTCTGTATCAGTGATGGCTGTTTACTGCAGAGTGGAGGGACTGGGAGACCCATGTTACTGACCAGACACTCTGTATCAGTGATGGCTGTTTACTGCAGAGTGGAGGGACTGGGAGACCCATGTTACTGACCAGACACTCTATATCAGTGATGTCTGTTTACTGCAGAGTGGAAGGACTAGAAGACCCATGTTACTGACCAGACACTCTATATCAGTGATGTCTGTTTACTGCAGAGTGGAGGGACTGGGAGACCCATGTTACTGACCAGACACTCTGTATCAGTGATGGCTGTTTACTGCAGAGTGGAGGGACTGGGAGACCCATGTTACTGACCAGACACTCTATATCAGTGATGTCTGTTTACTGCAGAGTGGAGGGACTGGGAGACCCATGTTACTGACCAGACACTCTGTATCAGTGATGGCTGTTTACTGCAGAGTGGAGGGACTGGGAGACCCATGTTACTGACCAGACACTCTGTATCAGTGATGGCTGTTTACTGCAGAGTGGAGGGACTGGGAGACCCATGTTACTGACCAGACACTCTGTATCAGTGATGGCTGTTTACTGCAGAGTGGAGGGAGAGGGCAGAGCCATGTTACTATCCAGACACTCTGTATCAGTGATGGCTGTTTACTGCAGAGTGGAGGGACTGGGAGACCCATGTTACTGACCAGACACTCTGTATCGGTGATGGCTGTTTACTGCAGAGTGGAGGGACTGGGAGACCCATGATGTTACTGACCAGACACTATATCAGTGATGTCTGTTTACTGCAGAGTGGAGGGACTGGGAGACCCATGTTACTGACCAGACACTCTGTATCAGTGATGGCTGTTTACTGCAGAGTGGAGGGACTGGGAGACACATGTTACTGACCAGACACTATATCAGTGATGTCTGTTTACTGCAGAGTGGAGGGACTGGGAGACCCATGTTACTGACCAGACACTATATCAGTGATGTCTGTTTACTGCAGAGTGGAGGGACTGGGAGACCCATGTTACCCATGCTACATCAACTCAAGGGACACCAACAAGCTCAACAAGCTGGTGAGGAAGGCTAGCTCTGTGGTGGGAGTCGAGCTACCTAGACTTGAGGTGATGGCAGAGAGGGGGATGATAAGGAAGCTGGCTGCCATCATGGAGAACCCCTACCACCCCCTCTACGACGAGCTAGTCAAGATGAGAAGCTCGTTCAGCCACAGACTCATTCCCCCCCGACACTCAACTAACCGCCTCGGACAGTCCTTCATACCAGCGGCCATCAGGCTCCACAACAGTGGGCAGCGACTAGCAGCCTCCAGGCTCCACAACAGGGGGCAGCGACAGCGACTGCTACCAGACATTGACCTGGGACTTATAGGAACCCAAGGAGGACAACCTACACTACCTTAGGCTTACTGCACCTTAGGTGGATACTGTGATACTGTGATACTGTGAATAATGTATATTCAGTGGATACTGTGATACTGTGAATAATGTATACTCAGTAGATAGTAAATTGTAACACTACCTTAGGCATACTGCACCTTATGTGGCACTGTGAATAATGTGAATATTTCTTCAGCTAGTCAGATAGTAAATTATGTTGACCATATTGACCAAATTGTTTACACTGCCTGTGTTGTTTTTACTACCTGTACACTGTGTTGTTTTTAATACCTGTACCCCCCCCCCCCCCTCCCCCCATGTTGCTATGATGCCTGAATTTCCCCTAGGCCCGGGGATCAATAAAGGAATATCTTATCTTATCTTATCTTATGTTACTGACCAGACACTCTATATCAGTGATGTCTGTTTACTGCAGAGTGGAGGGACTGGGAGACCCATGTTACTGACCAGACACTCTGTATCAGTGATGTCTGTTTACTGCAGAGTGGAGGGACTGGGAGACCCATGTTACTGACCAGACACTCTGTATCAGTGATGTCTGTTTACTGCAGAGTGGAGGGACTGGGAGACCCATGTTACTGACCAGACACTCTGTATCAGTGATGTCTGTTTACTGCAGAGTGGAGGGACTGGGAGACCCATGTTACTGACCAGACACTCTGTATCAGTGATGTCTGTTTACTGCAGAGTGGAGGGACTGGGAGACCCATGTTACTGACCAGACACTCTGTATCAGTGATGTCTGTTTACTGCAGAGTGGAGCCGGCACAGTGGTTAGCACTGCTGCCTCACAGCAAGAAGGTCCTGGGTTCGAACCCCAGCAGGGGGCCTTTCTGTGTGGAGTTTGTTCTCCCCGTGTTCGCGTGGGTTTCCTCCAGGTTCTTCGGTTTACTCCCACACCATAAAGACATGCATGGTAGGCAGGGACTACAGATGGAAACTAGCTCATTAGCTAATTCTGGCACATTTACATCGATGTTGAAACTGAAGATGTTGATTAATGTGCACTGTCCCTGGGTAAAAAAAAAATCAAAATAATAAATAAATAGATATATACATTTATATGTTTATATATAAATGTATATATATATATATATCCATATCTGTCTGAATATACCTGCATATAATCATTTCTATATACCTACTTATACACCTGCATACAACCCATATAACTCTGTATGATATCATGTACAATAGTGCTGTATATACCATATATATACATTTATATTAGAGGTGGGCATAGATTAATTTTTTTAATCTAGATTAATCTATCTGCAATCCTGGATTTAATCTAGATTAATCTAGATTAAAATGTCCCAAAAAAAACAAAAAAAACCTGTTGAAGGCATTCAAAATATGTGTTCTACCCAAATAATGACCAGAAGTAAGTCCTTACTTTTTCTTTCCTCCTTATGTTTCTCAGGCCAGGGCCCTGTTTCTCGTACCTGGTTCAACTAAGTCGATCAAGATGTCATTATCCAGATTCAGTTAACCCGATGTTCGAAGCCGGGATTTTCCTGTTCCTCGAAGGTGGATTCAGTCTCGTTAACTCGATTCAGACTTGAGACTCAGGCTAAGTGCGCACGGCCGCTTTAGGTGAAAAGCCAGCACGTATCGATGGCAGAGATCCTGATTCTCTAACGGCATTGATTGATTAATTGATTTAAGACTTTATTGACAGATTGCAATACGGCTCAATCGCCTCGCCGACAAGTTAAATGCGTTATCTATAGGCTAATTCTAAGTCCCTCATTACCTCAATCAATCAGATTATATTTCTTTAAACTTGCCTGCTGGATTGAATAATCAAATGAGATCTTGCTATAATTAGTTAAACTGTTATATAGAATTACGATACGGCTCTCTTACCCATTGATTGATGTATAGTCGATCTTTAACTTATCTCCAATGTGGTCTAACGGGTTGTTCTTTTGACTTTCACGCAGACGACCGGGGTTCGAGACCCTAGTCTTTTCCTTCTTTTTGCAATATAGGAATAATTCAATTTGGTGCACGTTGAGAGCTATATAAAGAATGACATCCTCAATGCATGTAGATTTATAATATTTTAACTTAAAACCAGGCTACTTTGGCGTATAATCATTAATATTATATTCAAAAAAATTATATTGGAAACACAGGGTTTTGAACACCGGTCGCTGGGTTGGCAGGCTTGAGCACTACCGCTGCGCCACTGGACCAGATGGGATAAATTCATTGTTTATACATTAATGAACGAGAGACCCGTGTTTAGAATATTCTTTATTTTGAATGAAGTTTTATTTCTTTATCCTCATTCATTAATGTGACGTCAACGGCTCATTCAATTTCTCAAATCCGTCAAACAGCGCATCTCATCAGACATCTTAATCCCAGTTACAATTAAAATAACCACGTCATAATGTGTACATCACACCGAGCGAGCGCCACGGTATATATAACGTGCATTATTTAGGACAAAGTGAATTTAGTATCAGCATTTTGGGTCTATTTTACATTTCAAAAGCCCCCTCTGGAAGAATGGAGCACAAAAACGTAATTCAGAATGGTATAATGCAGATCGTAGACTGTGGGAATAATTTCAGGAAACGGGCTGTCACTTTTTTGCGGGGGCGTGGCGATGGTTCAGGCTAACTTGAACTTAAACTCTGCTTTCGACCAGGCTCAAACTTTTGGATCTGTTGTCATGGTGATTTGGAAAATCCACGTACGGGGAATCGGAAAGTCCGGCTTAAGTCAGAATTACCCGAAAGTTATCCGGCTAACTCAGTTATCCAGGTACGAGGAACGGGGCCCTGGTGGCCCATTACACCATGAGCCCATCTCCCGTTTCCAAAATGCATTACAGACTGTTTGAAAAAGCTGTTTTGCTATGATAATTGGTAATGAAATATCAAAATAATGTTCAATAAGATGTACTTGTGTTTAATAAGTTGTTTTATTCAGAAGTTAACACAAATACATAATATTACCAGTACAGTACAGTATCTAGCACACTCTCAGGAGCAAAACAGAAAGAATCATTTCAAACTTGAACTATGTGACATGGCTTGAATCAACTGCTCCAGTGGAGTTGCTCAGTGGCCAATGGTGTCAACTGTGGTTGTACTGGGCAGCTCCCAGGTGTGAATGGAAAAGAGCATCTGTGCTCAGCGAACCTACCCTGGGTAAATAAAGGTAGAAAAAAAAAAAAACATATATATATATTTTTTTTTAGATTAATGCGTTAATTATATTATCGCGCGATACTAGTATAGCGTTAACGCAGCACGTTAACGCCGTTAACGGCCCAGCTCTAATTTATATATTTACATTTACAGAGTCTGTGGGCCGATTACGTCAACGATATAACCCCGCCTCAGATGTCGTCGTGATGCTGCCAGATTGTAACTTTGTGTTTCCCAGTTAGTCGTGTTATTCCTCTCTCTCGTATAGTTATTTAGTCCGTTGTTCTCTGACCGTGCCTTAACCCTTTGTTGTCCTCCTTTCCCCACAGTCCTACCTGGCTCTTCACCCTGATCTCTGGCTCTCGATAGACGTGCTCTGACCTCCGCCTGCCTGACCACTCTCCTTGCCTTTTCTTGACTACCCTGTAACACACACACACACACATACATACACCGTGTTACACACACACTCACACACACACACACACACACACACACACACACACACACACACACACACTGTGTCACACTCACACACGCACCCACACACACACACACACACACACACACACACACACACACACACACACACACACACACACACACACACAACACACACACTGTGTCACACTCACACACGCACCCACACACACACACACACACGCATGCACGCATGCACACACACACACACACACACACACACACACACACACACTCACGCACACAAACAAACGCACACGGTTAGACCAATCCCAGCCCTTCCTTGACCTCCACTAGGAAAAACCCTGAACTGCCTTTCCTCACGTACTTAGCGCCGCCCGGCCGCCCTGATCAGACTCACACTGTGTTACACACACACACACACACACACACACACACACACACACACACACACACACACACACACACACACACACACACACACACACACACACAGCACCGTCCCCGCCCCGATCAGACGCTGATGCAGATAATAGAGCGCCGGCCGCCCCGCCCCGCTCCGGCTGTGATTTAAACAGCTCGTCCTCGCGGGAATTTGACGAATTTGCTAAAGCAAATACGGTTACAATTTTCAAACATCAATCATGGTGGTTTTTTGCCATGGGAACCAAAGAGCCATGTGTGTGTGAGAGAGAGAGAGAGAGAGAGAGAGAGAGAGAGAGAGAGAGAGAGAGAGAGAGAGAGAGAGAGAGAGAGAGAGAGAGAGAGAGAGAGCGCTCGAGCCCAGAGGCTCAACAGATGATCAACAGATGATCACACGTGGAGGGGGGGGGGGGGGGGGGGGCATGGGATGATAATCTGATTACAGTAAACAAGTAACTGTAATCTGTACAAACAGTCATTCATCCAAAAGCGCCTTACAGATTGTGAACAACAAGTCAGCAGGAAGAGGTACATCTAAGGGTCAGTGTTGGTGTTGTTCGTTAAATAGTATCGAGTGCATAGTAGTAGTATAGACATATTAGCATGATAGGTAGCAGGCGTGTGTAAAAAGTACCCAGAAATTATACTTAAGTGAAAGTATGGGTACCGTCTCAAAATGTTACTCAAGTAAAAGTCAGAGTATCTGGCTAAAAACACACTTGAGTAAAAGTCAAAAAAAGTTTCTACTTTTAAATGTACTTAAGTACTAAAAAGTTAAAGTACAAATTTTTTTTTCTGACTGTCTATTCTTCTGATAGCAGGTGTTTAATCAAAGATCCCCGCTTTATAGTCTTGCACAAGGACCAATCAGCACGGGTATGGGCGGGTTCATTTACCATTGATGGGGATTTGATTGGTTGTTTTTAATAGTGCAGCCGCAGGATTAATAACGTTAACGTTAGTTCGGCCAGAGAAACAAATATACTAATAAAAATTGTTGCACCTGCGAGATTTGTACTTTGTACTTTGTAGGTCTGCATTTTAAATGAGTAAAACGTATGTTTATTTTCTCTGAAATGTAATTCAGTAAAAGTACAAGTACACAAACCTAATAATACTCGAGTAAAGTACAAATCCCCCAAAACAGTACTTAAGTATTGTAACGAAGTACAATTACTGAAGTACTTTACACCCCTGAGTATAAGTATAGCAGTATAGACATATTAGCATGATATGTAGTAGTATAAGTATAGTAGCATAGTAGTAGGATACATAAATAAATAGTAATAATAATAATAATAATAATAATAATAATAATAATAATAATAATAATAATAATAATAATAATAATAATAATAATAATAATAATAATAGCTTAATTTTATATAGCGCCTTTCAAAAGACCCAAGGTCCCTTTACATAGGGGGGGAAATAACAAAAGTAACAAACATAGTGGACAGACACAACATAAAAGGTGAGAAATTAGTACCCTATTTTTTTTTTAACG
>NC_140174.1:118926025-118946025 GCF_963971535.1 Notolepis coatsorum | reverse complement strand
TATTTAATGAACACCTGTATGTGCAATTTCCTGCAATATAGAGCCTTCAATCTTGACCAATAAAGCTGCTCTTTTCACTATAATACTCAGTTTATATTGCAGCCAATTACTATAATAATAATAATAATAATAATAATAATAATAATTAATAATAATAATAATAATAATAATAATAATAATAATAATAATAATAATAATAATAATAATAATAATAATAATAATAATAATAATAATAATAATAATAATAATAATAATAATAATAATAATAATAATAATAATAATAATATATTAATTAGGGATGTCCCGATCACGTTTTTTTTATTTTGATTTTGAGTATCTGCCGATACCGATCTTTCCCGATCCTCCCGAAGCCCCTCCGTTCACATGCCCAGCAGCAGTAGCAACAACAACAACAAAAACAACAACAACCATTCTTAAATCATGACCACGTCAACATCATGAAAGATTCACTGCGAGGGCTCTTTTAGCTAACGCTAGCTAGGCACGTAGCTATACATTACAGTAGCATCACTTCACTGTCTGCCGAGCTAGCGTTGGATACCAAGCAAGCTAACATTGACTTTAAAGCCAGCACTAGCTAATGGTTAGGTAACGCTAACGCTATAGCTGCAATATTGACGCTATCAATAGCCCCAGTCGAGCGCGGCGGCTCACCATACGAGAAATATTCAGTTTCAATCTGTTTGCGCATTTAGTATACAGTCAGAGTGTTCGACTTACGTAATGATTTGCTCCATATTGGTGTAAAACGCAGACGAATAATCCTCACAAAGCGAATGTTATCCAATATCCAGGTGAACTTTATGCATTCAAACGAGGCATTCAAAACAGCTGTTTTCGCACCAGCCGCCTCCCCCATTCCAACACGTTGTGGTACCGTCGAATGCGCTCATGCTCTGGGGGAGGGACCGTGGGAGGCACTGGATCAAACCATTAAATGTGGGGGGTCACACAATCTTTGGAAACTTAAAAACTTGCTATTAAGTGTCATTGCGTATTAATAATTTGATTGAAATTACGTAGTTATGGTTAGATTTATATATTGGGGGGGGATATATCATATTTTTCATATGATCAAAAAGTGGGGGTGCAAAAGCACACGTTTGCTCCCCCAAGTTCAATAGTGGTGGAGCGGATGCTCCGCATGCTCCATTGGCCAGGCGTCTATGGGCGTAGCTATAGGGGGGGGGGGGGGGGGGGGGGGGGGGCGCTGCGGGGGACATGTCCCCCCCTCAATATCGAGAAGAGGTCAAGTTTCAAGTTCAAGTTTCTTTATTAGTTAGGGTCATTAGGGATGTCCGATATTATCGGCCTACCGATATTATCAGCCGATATCGGCATTCAAATGTGATATCGGAAAATATCGGTATCGGTTTTCAAAAAAGAATTAAGATTTTATTTTATTTTACATTTCTATAACCTTTATTTACCCAGGCAAGCAAGTAAGAACAAATTCTGATTATATTTATTGTCAAAAGTATGCATAATGTTGTGCTAATTCCACAACAAGAGATATGTAATGTTAATTACCTGAAATTATTCCATTTTTGGGGGGGGGGAAACCCTGCATATATCGGTATCGGTTGATATCGGTATCGGAAATTAAGAGTTGGACAATATCGGTATATCGGTATCGGTAAAAAAGCCAATATCGAGCATCCCTAGTTGTCATACAAAAATACAGAATACTTTTATATGAAATGCTTTCTTCCGTTTGGCTCCTGAGAGTGTGCTAGATAAAACATTTATAAAGTATAAAATAAATAGTCAATGTGTCCCCCTCAAAGAATAGAGCTAATTATGCAAGACAACCCCCTCTGTTACGGGCTGGGGTGGTGGTGGTATTGGTGGTAGGATCCAATTGCAGACAGGGTAGTAAGGTTGCAGGCAGGACAAGGCGGATAGATTCAAAGGAGATTTAATTACACACAAAACTAACACTACAAAACAAAACCTCTCAGCCAATGCTGGAAGAGGGAAAACTCAATATTGAGAAGAGGTCAATGTGTCCCCCTCAAAGAATAGAGCTAATTATGCAAGACAAGCCCCTCCCCCCAAAAGAGGTACGAGATGATTGTTGACTTCAGGAGGTCGGGGGTCAAGGACTACAGCCCCCTCAGCATCGACAGGGCACCGGTTGAGAGAGTGAACAGTTTTAAGTACCTCGGAGCCCACATATCCGAGGACTTGACATGGACCACACACATTGACAGTGTTGTGAAGAAGGCACGACAATGCCTCTACTTCCTCAGGCGCCTAAGGAAGTTCCAAGTCAGTCAGAAGATCCTTAAGAACTTCTACTCATGTACAATAGAGAGCATCCTGACTGGCAACATCACCTCCTGGTTTGGGAATAGCACTGCACAAGACCGAAGCAGACTACAAAGAGTGACACGTTCAGCCGAACGCACAGTGGCGGCCGGTGGGTGCTTCGCCACTAGGGGCGCTATACCAAACATTTTGCAAACATGTACAGTACCATGCAACAGACTCATGGCAAGACGTGAGCGATTCGACTCACGCTCACGACAATGAATCGGCTCTTATGAACGAGTCGCTCAGCTGTTACTACAACAACACACAACCAGTCAAATAAAGTATAGTCTAGACTCTAATTCACAACTTGAAACACAATATATAAATAGAAAAGTTAGAAACAAAACTCGCCCCGTCTCCAAACACAGGCAGATCTCTCCCTCTCTCCCTCTCTCTCACACACAGCGCGACGTGGAATCGATTCGTTACACAATCAGACCTATTATATACCAAGAATAACTTCAGTATGAGTACAGGGCTGTACACATATTTTGCATATTGTTAAACGAGCCAAGGCTAGCTATTAAACTATCGATATGAATCGAAAATCTGGGACCCCCTGATGTACATTTACATTTACATTTACATTTAGTCATTTAGCTGACGCTTTTATCCAAAGCGACTTACAAGTTCTGTACGACAAGCCATCAGGAAGAGCACAACTCTATCAGCTGAGTAACAATGTTCATCAAAGTGTTGAGTGCTACAGTGTAGGTTAGTTTATTAGGACAAGTGCATGACAGTATGGTTAGTTAGGGTTAGATTTTTTTTTTTTTTCTTTTTTTTTTTTTTTTTAATTCAGATAATGGTTGAAGAAGTGCGTCTTTAGTCGACGGCGAAAGATTGGACGTGTTTCGGCTGTCCTAACTGGGGTGTAAACTGGATGTAAACAAGACAAACGTCTTTCTCTGGTCTGCATCCCCTTAACAATTGTGTGTATTGAGCCGTACTGTATTGTACCCATTCTGCAATCTGTTAATAAAGTTTTCATTCATTCATTCATTCAAACATAGACGATATTGAACAAGCCATAATCCACGTATATTTTCAATCCGAGAGAGCTGCAGTAGTTAAATCAATGAGCCATCGACACAGTCAGTGTGGTAACGTTATTATTGCATCCAAGATTGATACACGGCTGGCTAGGCAGTTGGTAGTCATAGTCTTGTGTTATAAAATAAATAAACAATCAGCAATGTCTCGCTTCATGAATGGCCAGCAGTAGCCTAACAGTACTGCTCCTAAAAAAAACTATTTACAAACGTTAACGTTAACCACAGAGAGAGAGAGAGAGAGAGAGAGAGAGAGAGAGAGAGAGAGAGCGAGAGAGCGAGAGAGCGAGAGAGAGAGAGACTCACTGTTTAGTTGACACGTCCAGGGCTTGCCTTGATAAAGTGTATAATCCACTGTTGATGTTTAATTCCAGACCACTGTCCACTGTGTCCAGACTGCATCCGCCATATAGCTTGTTAGCCAAGTGTTAGCTTGTTAGCAGAAGCACCACACAACACAAGTACTACACTCGAACAGACTGCAAACTACCTGGCGTTCTATCGCCATGCTCTAAGACAAACTCTAACCTTAACCAACTTTGAAAGAGTGCCTAAGCTTAACAGTCTAAAGAACTTGCAGTCACGGGCACGGCACGCTCTAAGACAAACAGCTGCCTGCATCACCAACCTAGGAATAAGCTAGAATTGGAATAAGCTAGAATTGGAACATTAGAAATTGGATTCGGCCAATCAGAGATCGTCTCTGTGAAATTCTGCTACTGAAAAAAATACTGGCGTCGGCCAATCAGAGAGCGTCTCCGCGAAATGCGGCTACAGACATTCTTGACGCTACTGGCTAGACTGCTTCAAATCGCGCCCGGATTCCAACATAATAGTCATATTTCAACGCACAACGCGTTATGCACTGATTGGCTGTGACGGATACAGCGATCAAACTGTGACGCGCACTCAGAGCGCTATCGCGTCTAGCCCGGGCCGAGAAAAAGTGTTTTTTTATTTGAGATAATAACGTTATATTGTGCATTGGAAATACAAACATACTTAAAATGAGTAAATATTATTCATTTTAAACATGTTTATATTATTTATAGGGCTATAAAACAAAAAACAAAAAGATACTTTTTCTTGTTCTACTCTCATATAACCAGGCAGGGCCTGAAGGGGGGGCGGCGCCCTTGCGCCCCTAGTGGCAGAGCCGCCACTGCGAACGCACAATTTGAGGGGGGCTTCCCACCCTCCAGAACATTTACAACAAGCGGTGCAGGGGTAAGGCTAAGAGAATCATTAAGGACTCCAGCCACCCGAACAACTGCCTCTTTGAACTGCTGCGGTCAGGCAAGCGATACCGGAGTCTCAAGGCGAGCACAGAAAGACTCAGAAGAAGCTTCTATCCCCAGGCCATCAGGCTGCTCAACGAACAATAAACACTATACAACAACCACCAACGCACACAGCACACACATCCACACGCACACACTCACTTTAAACAAACAACACAATGCAGCACCCACTCTCCACACTTTAGATCACCTAAACACACTTTATATTTATTGATAAAGGACTTGCACTACAACTCGTACACCTTACTGTAAATTGTACCTAAATTGTACCTTATTCCATTTCTGCTTTGCACTATATAGTATTGTATATTGGTACACTGCATAGTATATTGTATATTGTATGGTAACTCAGTTACGTCTATTCCATCGAACGTCTATTCCATCGAACATTGTACATATGTCTATACTGAACACTGTGACCTCATTTTTGACTTCTAATTTACATGCTATACTATGTTATTTCATACTTATCTTGTCTAGCACAGTCTCTGGAGCGTAACAGTAAGAAGCATTTTGTATAAAAGTATTCTGTACTTCTGTATGACAACTATTAAAGAAACTTGAAACTTGAACTTGAAATAAGGGCGTCAAAACATTTATATTATCCTTCTCACCTGTAACTATAGAATAAATGTTTGAAAGCGATACAGAATGCCTGAGAGCCTCACCGCGTTATATTCCATTATATTTGTGTCAGCGGGTTGACTGTGGTAAGTTTTAAGGGGCTAGCGTTACACAATAAATAAGTTATAATAATACCACAAGTGTGGATTCACTCGCCCAAACCCTGTAGCTGTGCATCGCAGTCACGAAAGGGGCTAGGCTAACTAGGTCGATAGTGCAGCAACGTTATGTCCTATTCATCAATCTCACAATATTTGCTAACGTTAGACAGATGGAATACAGCCTTCCATCTAAAAACATAAATGAAAACTTACCACAGTCATGGTATCCATAATAACTTCAATCGGTTCGGATCCTTTGAATGAAATGAAAATGTAAACAAACACTGGCCTCACGTTAGAAAGTAGCACTGGTGACGTGAAATCACTGAGCCCAGAGAGGAGTGGTTCGGCAAAAAATTGTTCCAAGTATATTTGCTTAGAAAACGTAAATGTCTAATTCAATAACTTTTTATTTCTCCATGTGGTAAATACACAGGTCACAACATGTTTACAGGAAAGTTTTGAAGTTGTATTTGGAGTGTATTTCGTGACTGTAGGGAACTTCAGGGTAAAGGTCTGACCCACTTCCAGTGATGAAGCTAAGCTACGCTAACGGTGCGGGCATTCCCTAATACTAATGCATGCAGAGAGACAAAAAAGGTATGTATCTTGTTACGGACCCTGTCCTTATGTATGTATGTATATAGAGGGAGTTATGTATGTTATCTGTTGTATATATAGGCATGTTTTGTTTGTTGTTGTTTTGTTTCCCTCTTGTGTCTACATATCCCCATTCTCAGGTGTCTCCCAGTCTCAGTTCCAGCAGCAGCTGGTCAATCACCACTTCACTACAGCAACAGCAACAGCAGCAGCAGCAGCTGAGGCTCATCAGCAATTAAGCTCGACACCCCTTCATATACCCCATTGTGTGCAGTGTTAGTTAGCTCTCTGGTTCATTGGTTGTGGTAAATATTTTCTGGTATATTTTGTGGTAGAGCTCTCTCGGTCGTTTGCTATAGAGCCGTGGCTCTTTGGGGGTATATTGTGTAGAGCTGGTGAAGGCTCTGGTATCGTGTAGAGCTGGTGAAGGCTCTGGTACTCTGTGTTTTTGGTGTAACTCTCATTGTATCTTTTGGTGTTCGTTGTTTGTAGTACATTTCTGTTTAACCCTAACCCTGTGTATATTTATTCCCTTGTCACCCAGCCTATGGTGATTGCTTTTCTTTATATTAATCTTTTGTTTTCGCACATAGGGATATTGAGGACAGGAAGATACCCTGGGGTCTACATTTTTGCATCACGTAGGTGACCTGATGTTAAAGACACCAGCTTTAGAGTGAGCACCGCCACCTGTACTTTTGGGCGCCTGTAAGGGTGGGTGGGCTTTCATTTCTTTTTGATATTTCATTTGGTGCCACTAGGTAGTCATCCTTGCTCTCTGTGTTGCTGAGTTTTTGTGTTTATAAAATAAATACTATTTTGCAAATTGTTTCCTGGGTTTTGTGTCACTGCACCCTCACCTATCCTGTCTGTGGCCTTGTGTTGCGTCTCCTTACTGGGGTACGTAACATATCTTCTTGTCTAACTCCAGGGAAGATGTTAAATAAGCTAATTTCCCCAAATGTTGGAGTTTTCCTTTAACTGTCTGTAGTGTGGTAGTGAAAGGGTTAACCTTCTGTTGTATGGCAGTGGAAGGGTTAACCTTATGTCGTATGGCAGTGAAAGGGTTAACCTTATGTCGTGTTGCAGTGAAAGGGTTAACCTTTTTGTAGTGTGGTAGTGAAAGAGTTAAAGTGTCCCTCCCCCCAATGTTGAGACCAAACCTACACCCTTGGCTGACTATGAGGTTAGTGGCATCCATAAGACTTCGGCGTGCGCGCACACACACGTGTTTGTGTGTGTGCCGGGATTGACTATTTCTTCTTTGGAATGCGTATGAGTTAGACTTGTTTTTTTGTCTCACACAACCCTTTCAGGCATAGGCGTAGGTTTGGGGGGGGGGGGGGGGGGGTGCAGGGGACAGGTCCCGCTCAATTTGTCCCCCTCAGAGAATATAGCTAATTTAAAGACAACCCCCTCCCCATTTCCACCATAAATTGGTGAAGAAAAGGCACAAATTGATGCAGAAAAGGCAGAAATTGATGGAGAAAAGGCACAAATTGATGCAGAAAAGGCACTAATTTGTGCAGAAAAGGCACTAATTGTTGCAGAAAAGGCACTAATTGATGCAGAAATGTATGTAGAAAAGGCACTAATTGGTGCAGAAAAGGCACTAATTGGTGCAGAAAAGGCACTAATTGATGCAGAAAATTCAATTCAATTCAAAAAGCTTTTAGTCCCGCAAGGGGCAATTTTGAGCATGATACGGCACACAGCTGCATTTCTATACATTCAAGACAAAACAAGACAAAACGGGGACAAGAGACATACATGACACTTTAAAGCACAAGAGACATGACACTGCCAGAACGGGATCCCTACATTGTTCTGTCAAGTCCAATAAATAAATAGATTCGGTCAGTACAAAAAAAGTGCACTTTCGTCAAAAATGTTAAAATCAAGGGGTCAAAGGGTGCACGTTAGTAAACTGACCTTTCCATGTACTGTGGCCATTCACCAGTCGAATGGCCTCTGGAACAAACCCAAACTTTCTTCTGTTTGTTTTGCAGGCAGGCTGTCTAAAGCGCTTTCCTGAGGGCAGCAGGTCAAAACACACATGAAGGACATGTGTGGGGTCATCAATTATCTTATGTGCTTTCTTGAGCATTGTAAAATTGCATTAGGGAATATTTGTGTTCTGCCGATAAAAGGCACTAATCGGTGCAGAAAAGTTCACCACAATGGAGGAAATGAAGTGTTTGACGCTCAGAGTTTCCTGGGGGAGGAGGGGAGGGAGGAGGACCTGGGGGAGGAGGACCTGGGGGAGGAGGGGAGGGAGGAGGACCTGGGGGAGGACCTGGGGGAGGAGGACCTGGGGGAGGAGGGGAGGGAGGAGGACCTGGGGGAGGACCTGGGGGAGGAGGACCTGGGGGAGGAGGGGAGGGAGGAGGACCTGGGGGAGAAGCTGGGGGAGGAGGGGAGGGAGGAGGACCTGGGGGAGGAGCTGGGGGAGGAGGGGAGGGAGGACCTGGGGGAGGAGCTGGGGGAGGAGGACCTGGGGGAGGAGCTGGGGAGGATGAGCTGGGGGAGGAGCTGGGGGAGGAGCGGAGGAGAGGACCTGGGGGAGGAGGGGAGGGGAGGAGCTGGGGGAGGATCCGGAGACATGGGGGAGGAGCTGGGGGAGGAGCCGGAAACCTGGGGGAGGGGCTCCAGATTCCCCCCATGTTGAACACAAACCTAGTCAAAATCTAAAATAAGAATAAAGTCAAAGATATACATTCTAAAATATACAGCCAAAAATATACAGTAAAATGTAAAATGTAGATGTAAATGTACAGGAAGATATGCAAGAATGTGTACTGATACTCTGTGCTCAGTGAGGCGTTGTACATTATGATGGCATGAAGGACTTCCTGTGACTTCTGCATTTTTACTTCATTGTACTTAGGTTGTACTTTAAGTTGTATATTGTATATTGCATAGTGTTTACTGTATGAAGCACATGGGGGCTCATACAGAACCAAGCATTTCACTGTTTGATTGATTGATTATGTTATTAACAGATTGCAGAATGGGTACAATACAGTACGGCTCAATACACACAACTGTTAAGGGTGTTAAGGGGATGCAGACCTGAGAAAGACTTTCATCTTGTTTACATCAGGGTCCCTGTAATGTACATGTACTTTATATGTGACAAATAAAAGCAAACTGTTATGGTTTGTAATGCGACCCCAATTGCACGACACAGACAGGTAATCAGAGTTAGCCAAAACAAGGGCATGATTTATTATTCACAAAAAGTGGCACTGAGCCTTTAAGGGGGAAAAAACACTAAAGTCCAATAACACAAAAAAAGGCAGCACTGTGCCTTTAACGGGCGAACAGGCAGGAAAAAAGTAACAGGAATCTTCTGGAACACGGGCAAACAGTACCCAGGAATCTTCTTCCTCACGGGCAAAGGTAAACAGGAATCTTCACGCTGCCGACGGGCAACGCAGCACACAGGGGGTCCGAGGGGAACGGGGTGAGAACACGGGCATCCTCCCGTGGAGTAATAGAGAGCGATGGCGAGCCTCACCCCAGGAACGGGTCCATGTAGAGGGAGTTGGGAAGTAGCCGGCACGACATCTGGAGTGGGAACACTGGGATCCTCCCGTGGAGTAATAGAGAGCGAAGACGGTGTCCCACTCCAGGAAACGGCGACAGGTGGCGATGTACAGGGGTGGCACGACGTCTCACGCCGGAGACGCGGCAGTAGATGGTAGTAACAAGAACAACCCGACAAGGAGTGGAGGGGAGTCAGCGTATATGTATCCTCCCGATGAGCTGATTGTGGATCAATCTCAGGTGCGTGAACCAGAAAAACGGCACGCCCCCTCGTTGGGCAGCATGCAGAATTCCTCCAACCCTCACACAAACTTGAACTTGATGTTCAGTGTTGCATCTTGGGAGTATGAGTCTAACACTGAACTAGATATAAGCTGTAACTTTTGGACAAAACACAGGGATATAAATCCATGATAAAAAAAAACAGAAACAGTCATCACCTCTTAGTTTCAGGTCACTTGGAGACAGGCACGCGGGAACTATAAAACGGCAGGGGGTGCTGGGGGGTCGCCAGATGGAAAAAAAAAATAATAATAATTTGGCGGTCAGGCCACTGAACTTAGAAGCAGGCCAGGCCAGTGTTTCTATTTGCACCAGCGCAATAGTTAGATAACCTAGGTGGGGAACAACCAGGAGATCACTGCAACTCACACAAGTTGGAGAACTATCTCTCTCTCTCTCTCTTGCTCTCACACACACACAAAGGGAGCCGCATGTGATTGGTGGAGGCGGGATCCTTACGAAAAACTGCTAATCATTGACACATGCTAGCCTGTAATAATCCTCCCCAGAAAAATTTACTTTGCATTTGATATATTGCAAATATATGCCATCACACACACTGGCATTTAAAGGGTTAGAATTATAAAATGAATATGTGGTGTTATGATCAGGGCTGAAGTTGAATAAAATATTGTATTTATCAATTACAAAAAACTGAAAATCCATACAAATCTGTGTTGTTGCTAATCATACATTAGCCTGTTTTTTAACAATAAGTTGTGATGCCATCACAAACACTGGCATTTAAAGGGTACAAATAAAAAAAATGCCTGCACCAGAATGCAGGAAATTAAGTCTTTGTAACAAAAAAAATCCTGGTGGGGGACCCCCAGACCCCCTGCTTAAAAAGTGGCCTGACTGGGGCTATATTTCCTGGCCTGAATGATTTCCCCAGTCAGGCCCTGGTTAAAAGCCTCCAATGCTTATTAGTGTGTGTGCGTTTGAACGTTTGCATGTTTCAACCATACATTTCCATTTAAAATATTTTTTTTTACCTCCTATAATAGTGGGGGTCGCGGCTCTCTGACACCGTTTTTTTTGGGTCGTGGCCTGAAAAGTTTGGGAACCCCTGGTCTAGCCTGTACCCCCCAGACATGATGCTGGCCCCGTCAAAACAGTATCCTATAAGCCTCTCCATGGGCAGGTCGAGGCGTAAAAGTATTTTATACACAAAAACAGCGTCTCGGCTGTTGTGTCTGGGCCGGGCATTGTAAATACCCCAAAAGAAGTTCTGAGCTTCCAAGTTGTCATCGGCTAACGGTATATTACACGAGAATTGTTCTTTTCCAGTGAGTGACATCAGTGGTTCCGTCAGCGCTCAAGCCAAAGATTGGGCTTTTGGATGCTTTGCCTCTAATTTGTCGCTGAATATCATGGGCAAGCAGCTGTAAGATTTCGTTTTGGATGTTGTTGGACATCCAGTTGTCTCTCTTTTGGAGCCAATTCTTCAACTCGGGATCAGACTCGGTGCGCACTCTTTCCATCATGAGCTGCCATAACACCCCATCCCTATTTGCATCACCCCTCAGTGGAAGCCCCTGGCGCCCGAGGGGGGGTATAGGGGAACAGACTCCGTTAACTCTTCAATACCTGATGCTGAGGCTGAACCTGTCGTCTCTGTCTCTCTCTGACGTTTATCAGATTTAGTGGGACTGTGACTGTCAATGGGACCGGCGGGACGTTTCGAAAATAAATCTGATATTTTTCTTTTCTGCGAGTGAGACATTCTGTGCTAGCAAAGTCTGACTACTAGCTCAAATCGACTGACTGCGCAAGCACTGTATCACAGTAGCTCAGTGGTTCGTGGCGCGTGGGAAGGGCGGGAGACGGGAGGTGAATACAATTAGTTGTTTCACCTGTCATTCAATCAGTCTGTGACAGTCTGTCATCACTCGAAAATCTACTCGGTTTTACACATATGATTGTGTACATACAGTAGTGTAATGAATGAATGAAAACTTTATTTAACAGATTGGAGAATAGCTACAATACAGTACGGCTCAATACACACAATATTAAAATGGTGACATGTTTTTTTTTGTTTTGCAATAATTGAGAGGGGGTGCTGCAGCATAAGCGTGGTATTCAATGTCCAGGTAGAGAAATGAGGAGATCTCCTGCAGCTGACTGGGGAAATATCATAGAGACTGAACAAAACAAACCTTCTTATCTAACAATATAAGAACAATTTATTTATACAGAACAAATACATATGGTGGTCAATAGGAACAGTGTCTGTGTTCCCTCCCAAAAGTAGCCTTCAAGGTCAGTGTCTAGAGAGTAAGTAAGTAAGTAAGTAAGTAAGTAAGTAAGTAAGTAAGTAAGTAAGTAAGTAAGTAAGTAAGTAAGTAAGTAAGTAAGTAAGTAAGTAAGTAAGTAAGTAAGTAAGTAAGTAAGTAAGTAAGTAAGTAAGTAAGTAAGTAAGTAAGTAAGTAAGTAAGTAAGTAAGTAAACTTTATTTGTATAGGACCTTTCACAGATAAAATAACTAAATGCTTCACAGAAGTAAAACATAGCAACAGTTACATAGAGATGAACGCACTACACATAAAACAATTCTGACACAACGTAAGCATAGGCATAACATAAGTAAATTAAATAACTAAATATGAGTGCAACATAAATGTCAGTCCTAAAAACAAAACAACAATTATAAATAAATAAACAAAGTATACAACCAGGAATGAATTAAAAGCCTGTCTGAATAAAACGTGTTCAACTGTTCCTTAAAAGTGGATATAAGTCAAGTGAACGCATAGAAAGGGGGAGAGGGATATATTAGCCTTCAAGGTCAGTCGGCTAGAGGCATTGTTACGACCCTGGCTCAGAGGGAAGCAACATAGAGGGACACAAGACACCAAAGGTCAAGTTTAAACCACAAAAGATATATTTATTACTATTTCATTTAATTTTGTTTCGTACATGGTAGTGTATTACAGTACATTACAAATTCCTATAATTCATTTAGTTATTATAATCAAATACACCCATAAGCGAAAAGGAGCAGGAAGAAGAATAAATTCTTATTAATACCTGCCCCCTATCCAATTAAATAAAGTAAATTTGATGGTCGGCGCATACAACCATTACTTGCACTGAAGTGCAAATTTAAACAAATTCAAAACAAATCAACTAGAACAAAAAACGATAACTATACAAGCAAAAGTGCGGCCGGGAAGCGTAGCGGACTAAGCGTCTGTCTACCACCACAGAGCCAGTGGGATTGAATCCAGCTGCGGTGCCTCCGGCTTGGCCGACCGTCCATACTGACACAATTGGCAGTGTTAGCGGGTGGGAAGCCGGCGTGGGTGGGTCCTGGTCGTTGTAAACAGTGACTCCTACAGTTCGGTCGGGGCGCCTGCACAGCGAGGGAAGGATCTAACGGTGCGTTCACGTCAGGTGGGAAGAAGCGGACGAACCAGATGACATCTCGTTGCTACAACTAGGAAGCATTCACGCGTTGAACTCGAGGAAACGCCCACATCCAAGATGGCGATCTTAGCCTACTCCTAACCTATTGCTACAAGTCGTTAACAAGTTACGTTAAAATCAACTGTAGACGAACAGCAGCAAGTATAGCTCGTTTTTCATATGAAGAGTACAGCAGTATGATTGTATTATTCTGATTATGTGATCAAAGTGATCATTTTGATTTGTATTTACCTTGTATTGCCGACATCGCCGTCAAGCTTGCTGCCATGATGGTTGATACTTCCGCATTTCGGGACGCGAAGTGGGAGATATCGGGGTATATAAAAAACTCCCATATGACCTAGTAGGAATTACCACTAGGAGGCTGACGTGAATGGCTTTTCCCAGTCGGAAGCTGGTTCTTCCGCTTCTTCCCACCTGACGTGAACGCACCATAAGAGAGGTAGTGTGACCTTCCACACGTTACACTCTCCCAGTGAGAGTCCGCGCTGCCAGGTGAAAAGAAGCGGTGGGCTGGCTACACATGTGTTGGAGGAAGCATGCGATAGTCTCCGCCCTCCCAGACCGACGGTAGGGGGTAGAGTGCGCAACGACCAGGAGGGGGGTTGGGAATTGGCATAACGACTAATATTGGGATGGGAGAAAAACGGAAAAAGAAGGAGGAAAAATATAATAAAAAAATAAAAAAAATATATATAAGCAAAGGGTAAATTGTGGTGGAAGGGGAAGACACTGCTCCCACAGTGTCTTCCAGCAGCAAGAGAGGGACCGTGTGGGGCGGGGGAGGGCCTCTTAACTCTTTCGGCGCCAAACCCGACTTTACTCGGGTTTCGTCGCCAACCGTTGAGCACCAAACCCGGTTTTGATCCTTTGATATTTTTCCTTTGATCCCCATTATAAACACTCGCGCGGACCTCCCTGTATCTTCCTTGCAGCGCTGCCTACGTTAAAATTGCAACGACGATCAAATCCTGCCAGTGTGAGTGAATGTGTGAGTAGAATGAAGAACAAACGCTTTGGATAAAAGCTGCTATATAAATGCACCATTTACCATTTATGTAGTCTGCAAAATAATCTTGGGAGTCGCTGCGGTCAGATGCTAACGTTGACTCTCAGAAGTGAAGGCTGGGCTGTCGGGATTAACCCTTTCACTGCCACACTACAGAAGGTTAACCCTTTACTATCACACTACCGACGGTTACAGAAGAGAAGGCAGGGCTGTCAGGATCACAGAAGTCACACACGCGAGCGGGACACGCTCCGTGCAACGAGGAGTTAAAAGTCAAGTCTCCAGAGCCGTTAGTGTAAATCCAGTGTAATTGACGAGGCTGGGAGAGTCGGGAGTTAGATCCCCCCTGACCGCCACCCGGTAAATCTGTCTAAGCTGCTCTGAGAGAGACAGGGTCAGAGATAACAGACTGCTTGATAGGGACTTGCGGTGTGTGTGTCTGTGTGTGTGTGCGTGTGCGTGTGCGTGTGCGTGTGCGTGTGCGTGTGCGTGTGTGTGTGTGTGTGTGTGTGTGTGTGTGTGTGTGTGTGTGTGTGTGTGTGTGCGTGCGTGTGTGTGTGTGTGTAATGGTATGAGTGTCTGGCCCTGCCTGTCTGTCTATCAGCTGGGCAAGCTGTGGCTGATGGCCTGTCCTTGTAAGTGCTGCTCGAGTGTGTGTGTGTGTGTGCGTGCGGAGAAGGAGGGTACTTAACTGTAAGCCTGTAGTCTTTAGTCACTTATCAGTCAAAGGAGGTTTTACAAGCTGGAATCTCAACTAGCACCACTCCTGACTGACTGACTGACTGACTGACTGACTGACTGACTGACTGACTGACTGACTGACTGACTGACTGACTGACTGACTGACTGACTGACTGACTGACTGACTGACTGACTGACTGACTGACTGACTGACTGACTGACTGACTGACTGACTGACTGACTGACTGACTGACTGACTGACGGACGGACCTTGAATGTCCTTCAACTCACGCTAAAATTGGAGGTTCTCCCTTCCCTTGGAATGTTTAAATGTATGATTTCAGACCATTGTGTGACTACCTGTAACTGTTTTAGTTGATTTTAAAATTATTTTTAAACATTTAAAAAAAAATTACTCTGGTGTTTAAATTTCTGTGAATATTGTTTTTATTATGTACTGTACAATCGTCGTTTCTGTAAATGAGGGAAACCTCAGATGCTTACGATTTTAAATAAAGGTTGAAATGAAATATATCATTTTAAGATATAATACACCTTTATATATAATTTTAGATATAATACACCTTTATATATAATTTTAGATATAATACACCTTTATATATCATTTTAGATATAATACACGTTTATATATAATTTTAGATATAATACATCTTTATATCATTTTAGATATAATACACCTTTATTATCATCTTAGATATAATACACCTTTATATATCATCTTAGATATAATACACCTTTAGGTGTGCGGTTATGGAAAGGTAATGCACGGCGTGGGGGCTAATTACAGTGCAACCTGTATGGATAACCTAGGCTGGTAAAGATATGCCTCCTAAAATATCTAAACGGAAGTACAGGAAGTACCGGCTACAGGCTTTCTGGTTTCGACAACACAATTATAGAAACGTGTGAAGTGCACAATATTTCCTCGTGTAAGCCACTGCAACGGCTTTGCCTGAAGAATTTACTACATGACCGGCAAGGCCAGATTAAGACTTCAGAGGCCCCTGGGCCAGATTCTTGTGGAGGCCCCCCCACACACACATACACGTGCACGCACGCACAGTGGCGTTTTTATATGTCACTTTAAAAAATATATAGAATATTTAGAAGTGGTGGGCTCTAAGGCGGTTAGGTGGTCGAGCGGAGAATGCGTTCGTCACCAGCCCCGGAGCTGAGCTGGATTTGCCTGTTCGAATCCAGCTCACAGCTCCGGGGTTGTCACCAGCTTGGCTGGCCGTCTGCACTGATACAATTGGCTGTATCAGAGGGTGGGAGAAGCTGGCGGGGTGGGTCCGGGTCGTTGTAAACAGCGACTCCTACAGTTCGGTCGGGGCGCCTGCTAAGCGCGGATTGGACGTGAGGGGGATAGTGTGGTCCTCCCACACGCTACGCCCTCTCAATGAGAATCCGCGCTGCCAGGTGAAAAGAAGCGGTGATTGGCTGGACGTGTGTCGGAGGAAGCACGTGGTAGCCTCCACTCTCCCAGATGATCTGACTGTAGGGGGTAAGTGCGCAGCGACCAGGAAGGGACTGGGAATTGGCATACGACTAACATTGGGATGGGAGAAAATCGGAGGAAAATGGAGGGGGAAAAAGACCAATAAAAAAAAAAAAAAGGAAGTGGTGGGCTCTGAGGGCCAAGCTAAAAGGACTTTGATCACCCCTGCCCACTTTGACAACCTAGAATGGCTTAGAGTAGACGATAGAGTACAGCAACTTGCAATGGGCCTGGTCTACAAGATACACTACACGACCAAGGTACCCATGTACATGTCAAAATACTTCCCAAAGGTCAGTGAATACCACGATCACAACACCAGAGGGAGCTCCACAAATCATGTTAAACCCAGATTCGGCTCAAACAAGGGACTAAACACGTTTAGCAATTATGCCACATCAATGTGGAACGCCCTACCCAAAGCTGTAAAGGAATGTGAATCACTACCCACTTTCAAAAACACTCTCAAAGAACACCTACGGGAGACTGCAATTCGAAACTGGCCCCTGTAAATGTCCTAACACAACCCCCTCCAATGTACAGTAAATTACCAAGTATGGTTTGGTCAATATTCCAATGTACAGTTTTGCTTGTACAGTTGTACAGTGTCCCCCACCCACCCACCCCTCTCACCCACCGAACCACCTCCAATGTACAGTCCCCCCCACCCCCCCCCCCACCTACCCAACCTCCTCCAATGTACAGTTTCTACGTCAAATGTATATACTCTCTTTTCTGGACTCTTTTCGTATCACAAACAGTACTGTATTTGCAAATCTGGTATGTCATAAATGTATAGATGTAGCAGTACTGTCTATCTGCATGTCATGTATGTCATATATGTTATGATGAATTGAAAATGGGGGACCCTGATGTAAACAAGACGAAAGTCTTTCTCTGGTCTGCATCCCCTTAACAATTATTGAGCTGTACTGTACTGTACTGTACTGTACCCATTCTACAATCTGTTAATAAAGTTTTCAATCAATCAATCAAGAAGAGAAAAGAAAAGAAACACATCATGTTTAGATGGGGGGATGGCGCCATCCTCAGGAAGAAAAAAAACATGCACACACTTTGGAGACAAGAATATAATATTAGAATAGTAAGCTTACTTTTACGTGAATGTCAATTTAAATTATAATTAGGGAAGGGAGGGGGTTGAAATGTGTTTTTGTCCTGTGTTACTGTCTGTGAATTAATGAATTAATGAAAATTGTATTTAACAGAATTGCAGAATGGGTACAAATAATACAGTACGGCTCAATACACACAATTGTTAAGGGGATGCAGACCAGAGAAAGACGTTTGTCTTGTTTACATCAGGGTCCCCCATTTTCAATTCATAGTGACATGTATGACATGCACAACATATATGACATCATGACATTTATGGCATAGGGACATACATGACATACAGGTATATAGTAGTGTTACATTTGTGACATATATGATATGCAAATATACAGTACTGTTACCCATAGATCCTGACAGAGAGTATACATATGATGGGGAGGGGACTGTACATTAGGAGGGGGTGGGTGGGTGGGAGAGAAATATACATACGGTGGGGAGAGAATATATACATTACATACGGTGGGGAGGGGACTGTATTAGGTGGGGGTGGGGCTGTATGTATGTATGTATGTATGTATGTATGTATGTATGTATGTATGTATGTATGTATGTATGTATGTATGTATGTATGTATGTATGTATGTATGTATGTATGTATGTATGTATGTATGTATGTATATGTATATATGTATAAAAGAAAAAAAATACAATAGAAATATTGACTGACGTTTCTTAGGCGACTCTTTCGAAGTTGGTTAAGGTTAGAGTATGGAATCAGGGCTGGTGTTCTATCGCCCTGCTCTAAGACAAACTCTAACCTTAACCAACTTCGAAAGAGTGCCTAAGCTTAACCGGTGAAAGAAAGAGGCGTCACACGATTGGCGCTACCAGAAACGTTAGTGGCCAATCAGAGCGCAGAATGCGAACGCGGAACTGGAAATCCGTTGGTAAAAGTATTCAGGCGTCGGGGCTGGGATGTGGAGATGCAAGTTTTGACTTTTTATTGCTGTTTTTACCTCAAACGGAAAACCTCAAACTCTTATGAAGAGGAGAAAAAATACTCAAGATTAGCCACTTGCAGACGGCAGGGTGTGACGTACTGTATATTTTAGTTGATGAAATATTTTTGTTGACTAAATATTTTAGTTGATGACATCGATCTCAAAAAAAAAAAAAAAAAAAAAAAAAAAATGTGGGGCCTCTAGTGACGAGGGGCCTCCAAACATTGTTAAAATAAAAGTTAAAAAAAAATAAACAAATATTTGGGGCCTCTAGTGACGAGGGGCCTCCAAAAAAATTAAAGTAAAAAAAAAAATTATAATAATTTGGGGCCTCTAGTGACGAGGGGCCTCCAAACGGCCTCGAGTGACGAGGGGCCTCAAAAAAAATTTTTAAATAAAAGTTAAAACAATAATAATACTAATTTGGGGCCTCTTGTGACGAGGGGCCTCCAAAAACAATAAAAATTATATATATATATATTTTTTTTTTTTTTTTTTGAGGCCCCTCATCACTAGAGGCCCACGGGCCGCGGCCCGGACGGCCCGGTCGTTAATCCGGCCCTGATGACCGGGACGTTCTAGCTTGTTTGCCGACAGGATTCGGGAAAAGTTTGGTCCGTTCGGAGGCAGCTTCCAGGGGAAGTACATACACCGGAAATTCTACCCCATACACACTTTCAGCCGTAGTTCTTTACCAGGCTTTATCTCACGGAGGAGGTAAAACTGGGAACGAGGTTAGGATAACCTCACACCTCGGAGTGTCTTATTCCGCTCGTACCATTGGCCACTTACCCTGTGTTCTTGATGTTGTGAGTTTGAGAGCGGGTGTTACATCCCATTATACAATGGCATGCAAATTTCTCGATTCTGATTGGCTGAAACAGTCAAGTTAGACGTTGTTATTTATCATAACACACGCTCGTGATCCCAGAACCCGCCCACAACCGAATTACAATCACTCCGCCAGTTCGTGGTTTTAGGAATTAAACCAAGATGGCGGACAATAATCTTTATGAATGGATGTATTGATAGCGTCATAACGACTCATTCAAAAACGATTCTGTCACGTGGAATGTGTTAGTTTCTTACACAATGTTGGATTATGTAATTGGTGGGTCATGAGTCATTGTGAAACAAAATAAAAATCGTGCGAAGTCTGTTGTTAGATGCCATTAGTCAAAAGGACACTCATTTCACTGTTAATAAAATTTTCAATCAATCAATCAATCAAACCAATAACACACGCTCACTTCACTGTTAGACGGCATGCTTTGAAGCAACCTATTCAAAAAATACCTGCAATCCTATTGGACCCCAAATTTTGAAGACAGGCGAAATTATAGCCATGTTCTCGCAGGCTCATCTGCGCAAAAGCGCATTGCAGAAGGTGCAGAATGTTCTGAGAATTCTGTTCCAGCTAAGAGGCAAAATAACG
>NC_140174.1:118901025-118923525 GCF_963971535.1 Notolepis coatsorum | reverse complement strand
ATAGTGAGGGAGAGAGGGAGATAGACATAGAGAGAGAGGGAGGGAGAGAGAGAGGGGGGTAGAGAGAGAGAGACAGACAGAGACTGAGGGAGGGAGAGAGAGATACAGACATAGAGTGAGGGAGGAAGGGAGGGAGGGAGGGAGAGATACAGACAGAGAGTGAGGGAGGGAGGGAGAGAGATAAAGAGAGAGAGTGAGAGACCTGGGTACTGATTTACTGAGTAAATCTAACTAAAGTTATGATATTCCAAAAAATACCCAGCCTACAACAACACAAACACAAATTCCTGCTAGACACAATTGCCCTAGAACACACAAAAAACTACACTTATCTCGGCCTAATCATCAGCGCCACAGGGAACTTCAACCAAGCTGTGAACGACCTGAGAGACAAAGCAAGAATGGCTTTTTATGCTATCAAAAGGAACATCAAGCTAGACATTCCAATTCAAATCTGGCTAAAAATATTAGACTCTGTCATACATTGATTGATTGATTGATTGATTGAAAACTTTATTAACAGATTGCAGAATGGGTACAATACAGTACAGCTCAATACACACAATTGTTAAGGGGATGCAGACCAGAGAAAGACTTTCGTCTTGTTTACATCAGGGTCCCCCATTTTCAATTCATCAGGACATATATGACATACATGACATACAGATAGTCAGTACTGCTACATCTATACATTTATGACAACATCCCATTTCCCTGTACGGTTCGCGAGGTCTGGGGCCCACTTGCAAACCAATAGTTCACAAAATGGGACAAACACCAAATTGAGACTTGCAAATCCATTTACGCACCCAACGGAAAACACCAAATAATGCATGCAGAGCAGAACTAGGAAGATACCCATTAATTATCTAAATCCAAAAAAGAGCATTTAAATTCTATAATCACCTAAAAGAAAGTGACCAAGACACGTACACTCCATAACAAAGCCCTCACCTACAGAGAGACCCTTGAGAGATGCCCACTCAGGCAGTTGGTTCTGGGACTCTGCTCACAAACACAAGCAGAGCCACCAGACAGAAACCACACTGGACTAAACCAAATTATAAGGAAACAAAAAGAAAATTATCTGACACATTGGAAAGAATCAACCCAAAACCAGAGAAAACTGGAATGCTATTTGGCCCTAAACAGAGAATACACAGTGGCAGAATACCTGAGCACTGTGACTGACCCAAAACTAAGAAGATCCTTGACTAGGTACAGACTCAGCAAGCACAGCCTAGCCATCGAGAAAGGCCACCATAGGCAGACCTGGCTCCAAAGAGAAGACAGACTGTACACCCACTGCACACAAGAAGAGGTGGAAACCGAGCTACACTTCTTAACAACCTGCCCACTATACTAAGACATCAGAGAGATATACTTCCCACAAATTGCAAACACCCAAAGAGACTTTGAAAACATGGAAAATAACTGAAAACTCCCATACCTACTGGGAGAAATACAGCAATGTGCAAACACAGCAGCAAGATTTGTGAGCTGCTGTGACAAGAAAAGGACATCCAACAGAATACAACCACCATAAAGACTGTCAATCACACAAAAAATCCCTTCTGTACTGTACTGATTTCTTCTGATTTCTCTGTTTGATTGTTTTGTTTGGCTTTGGACATGTTTCCCATGTCAATAAAGCCCATTTGAATGGAATTGAATTGAGAGAGAGAGAGAGAGAGAGAGAGAGAGAGAGAGAGAGAGAAGAGAGAGAGAGAGAGAGAGAGAGAGAGAGAGAGAGAGAGAGAGAGAGAGAGAGAGAGAGAGAGAGAGAGAGAGAGAGAGAGAGAGAGAGAGAGAGAGAGAATGATATAAAATTAGTCTCTTAGTCCTTATTTTTCCAGCATTGCTGAGTATTGTTTTCGGGTTTTGCAGTTCGCTTTTGTTTAGTAACCGTTTTGATTTGTGATCATTGTTGCTTGCAAACTGCTCAGTAAAAGCCTGTTCACTTCATCCCGTCGTCTCAGCATCTTCTCTCTCTGCTCGTGTCCTGCACTTGGGGTCTCAGAGAGGCCAGGCTGTGTTCACTTTGTCATCAGGGGGATGTTGAGACAGAATCTCACTTCCTACTACACTGTGAGATATAAGTTTTCTTTGATAAAATAAATAAAATTGATCCACAGTTTATCCATCTCCCTGATCATCAAAAGCTGTTATATATGTGTGGGGAGAAAAGTCAGTGTACAGCATTAGCTGCAAAATATGTAGATGGTTGTCATACAATAAGAGAACAAGCTCTGTAAATACATGTATCTGGGTGGCTACATCTGTAAAATGACTACCCGATTGAATGATTATTTTGTAATTGAATATGTTTCTGTTGATTGTCTTTACTGTTATTACTAATATTATGGTATTTTATTGCTTAATATATATGTTATTGTTTGTACGTTGAACTTGCTTTGGCAATAAGTATGTTAATATTTCATGCCAATAAAGCCTATTTGAATTGAATTGAGAGAGAGAGAGAGAGAGAGAGAGAGAGAGAGAGAGAGAGAGAGAGAGAGAGAGAGAGAGAGAGAGGGAGAGAGAGAGAGAGAGAGAGGGAGAGAGAGAGCGAGAGAGCGAGAGAGAGAGCAAAAAAGCAAAAAAAAATTAAATAAAAAGGCTGCACACACCTTTGGTAACCCTTCTTTTAGGTGAGCACCTGCGTCCCAAAATATCTTTGCGCGTCCCTGCACACACACACCATCTCCCTCTCGCTCTCCCAGATCTGTCTCAGTCTACTGCATGCTGTCAAATAGAGCAGGAATGAAACATTGTAACATATAGACTTTATATATAATATTTCGCCACACTTGCAGAACAAATCACTGTGTGTTTTGGCTGCTGAAGCTTTCATCAGTCTATCTCTGACAGCAGGGGAGGCCCCGTCTGCAACCCCCCCCCCCCACACACACACACCCAGGAGCACACATCCTCACATGAGAGCATGCGCGCGCGCGCACGCACACACACAGTCCAGCTCTTCACAGCTGATAAGGAGCAGCAAGGGGAGGATTCCACAGTCCTCGACTCCACTCATCTCTCTCTCTCTCTTTCCTCTCTCCCTCTTCTCTCTCCTATCTCCCTTTCTCCTCCCCCCTCTCTCTCTCCCCCCCCCCTCTCTCTCCCTCTCTCCTCCTCTCCCCCCCTCTCTCCCTCCCTGTCCTCACCTCCTCTCCTCCCCTGTCTCTCCCTCCCTTTCTCTGTCTCTCTTTCTCTCTCCCTCTCCTCCTCTCCTCCCATATGTTCCTCCCCTCTCTCCCCCTCTCCTCCCCTCTCTCCCTTGCTCCTCTCTCTTTCTTCTGATTTCTCCACTCTCTCCCTCTCCTTCCCTCCCTCTTTCCTCCCTTGCTCCTTCTTCTTCTGCTTCCTTCTCCTCCACTCTCGCCCTCTCCTTGCCTCCCTCTCTCCCTTCCTCCTCTCTCTTTCTTCTCATTCCTTCTCCTCCACTCTCTCTCCCTCTCTCCTCCCCTCTCTCCCCCTCCTTCCTCCTCTCTCTTTCTTCTCCTTCCTTCTCCTCCACTCTCTCTCCCTCTCCTTGCCTCCCTCTTACCTCCTGTCTCTCCCCCTCGCTCCTCTTCTCTCATGTTCTCCCACATCCTCTCCTATTTCTCCTCTCACTCCTCCCCTACGACTCTCTCTCTCCTCATCTCCTTTCGTGTCTCCTCCCCAGTCATCTCCTTATCTCATTCCCTTAATGTTTTTAAATGTTGTTGTTTTATTGGGTTTTACTATTTGTTTTATGTCTCTGGGGCCAGAGACACATTTACGTCGATGTAATAAATAAATAAATAGATAGATAGATAGATAGATAGATAGATAGATAGATAGATAGATAGATAGATAGATATAGATAGATAGATAGATAGATAGATAGATAGATAGTTAAATAAATAATGTTGTTGTATTGTATTATATTCTCCTCCTCTCATATACACCTTTTCCTGGTCTCCTCTCCTCATCTTTCTCTCTCCTGCCCTCCTATCCTCTCCTCTCCCCTCCCCCCATCTAGTTTCTCCCTCCTCTCCTCTCATCTCTCCTCCCTTCTCATTTCTCCCTCCTTCCCCCTCCTCTCATCTCCTCCCCCCACCTCTCATCTCCTCTCATCTTTTTCTCCCTCCTCTCCTTTCTCCTCCTCCTCTCCTTTCTCCCCTCTCCTCTCATCATCCTTTTCTCCCTCCTCCCCTCTTCACCCCCTCCTCTCTCCTCTCCCCCTCTCCTCTCCTCCACCCTCCTCTCCTTTCCTCTCCCCTCCTCTCTTCTCCTCCCTCCTCTCCTTTCCTCCCCTCCCCCCCCCTCCTCTCCTCTCCTCCTGCAGATGGATGAGTAGGGAACATCTGGTCACCATCAACACTAAGAGCCAACATGCCGGCACACACACGCGCACACACACAGACACGTACATGCATGCATGCACAGACATAGTAGACACTTGCGCACACACACATCCTTTATCTACCACTATTGACCAGCAGCAGACGGGAACACACACACAGTGTGTTGTACTACATGTGATTAAACACGTGTAAGCTATCACACGTTCACAGTCCCAGGTCAACACTTTGATCTCATCAAGAGCCATCAGCTCTCTCTCTGCCCCGATCCCCTGTCTCTCTCTCTCTCTCTCTCTCTGCCCCGTTCCCCTGTCTCTCTCTCTCTGCCCCGTTCCCCTGTCTCTCTCTCTATCTCTCTCTCTGCCCCCCGTTCCCCTGTCTCTCTCTGTCTCTGCCCCGTTCCCCTGTCTCTCTCTCTCTGCCCCATTCCCCGGTCTCTCTCTCTATCTCTCTCTCTGCCTCTCTCTCTCTGCCCCGTTCCCCTGTCTCTCTGCCTCTGTCTCTCTCTCTCTGCCTGTCTCTCTCTCTCTCTCTGAGGCACTTCACTTCACTTCACTCAGAGGCACTTCACTTAGCAAAAGCGAAAGGCCTCTCCTCTGTCCTGATTCTCCTAGATCTATCTGCAGCCTTCGACACAGTCAACCATCAGATCCTCCTCGCGGTCCTCGCAGGAATGGGAGTGGCTGGAACTGCGCTGACATGGCTGACATCATACCGCAATGACCGCTCCTACCAAGTGTCATGGAGAGGGACTCTGTCGGCCACCCGCCCCCCTGCGGACGGGTGTCCCCCAGGGCTCGGTCCTAGGACCCCTTCTCTTCTCCCTCTACACTAAATCACTGGGTAACATTATCACGTCTCATGGCTTCTCGTATCATTGTTATGCCGACGATACTCAACTCTTCCTCTCCTTCCCACCCTCAGAGATCCACGTCTCTTAGCGGATCTCGGCCTGTCTGTCCGACATCTCCGCCTGGATGACGACCAACCACCTCAAACTGAACCTAAGCAAAACAGAATTGCTCCACCTGCCGGCCAAATCCTCCGCCCTGACCGACCTCTCCATCACAGTCGAGAATGCAGCTGTGACTAAAGACGCACTTCTTCAACCATTATCTGAAATAATGAAAAAAAAGAAAAAAAATCTAACCCTAACTAACCTTACTGTCATCCACTTGTCCTAATAAACTAACCTACACTGTAACACGCAACACTTTGATGAACATTGTCACTCAGCTGATAGAGTTGTACCCTTCCTGATGATCGTACAGAACTTGTAAGTCGCTTTGGATAAAAGCGTCAGCTAAATGACTAAATGTAAATGTCTCTGCCCCGTTCCCCTGTCTCTCTCTCTCTCTGCGCCGTTCCCCTGTCTCTCTCTGCCCTGTTCCCCTGTCTCTCTCTCTCTGCCTCTCTCTATCTCTCTCCACCCATCTCTCTCTGCCTCTCTCACCCCCCCCCCTCTCTCTCTGCCTCTCTCTCTCTCTCTGCCTCTCTCTCTCTGCCCCCCCCCCCCCTCTCTGACCTGTTCCCCTCTGCCCCCCCCCCCCCCCCCCTCTCTCTATCTTCTGCCCCCTCTTCAAGCCCGGCCTCTCTCTCTCGGAACTGGAAAATGGATTCTAGATGGAATACATTCTGAAAATCAAGTCACAGCGGAATTGGTTGGAATTTGGATTTGGATCATCGTCGGCAGTGGCGTTGTTAGCCATGGGCTTCCGGGGCTTTAGCCCCAGATGTTTTTATCCTAGCCCTGGATCAAAACAAAAAGATTTGTTTACATATTTTTTTTAATTAAAAATAATTATAAAATGTTTGATGGCAGCATCCCCATTGTCTGTGCTGAATGTTTGGTATTTTGTTTTGGTTTTTAGTACTTTTAAACATCCATTTTATAAATGAATAAACGAATTATAAATAAAATGCATTATTATTATTATTATCATCCAGGAGGGAAAAGACACTTTGGATAGTAGGGACTGCATCTCTGCCTGTCCTGGCCGCCTCTTCTTTAAAGGCAGCCCAAGAGTGCTTCCGCGTTTCTCTGATTGGCCGCGACGCCCCACGTGACAACGCCGCGCACGCCCCGCGGCAGAGCGGCAGCGCCAGAGCGGAAGCGGCGCATAGGTTGCCGCGGCATTATGCATTCGTAATCCCCCCTGTTTTAAATTTTTTTTTTTTACGTTTAATTAATTTATCGTCTCTATATAAACGTAACTAGCGTCTGTCTTTCTTTCGCCGGTTAAGTTTAGGCATTCTTTCGGAGTTGGTTAAGGTTAGGGTTAAGTTTAGGCATTCTTTCGGAGTTGGTTAAGGTTAGGGTTAAGTTTAGGCATTCTTTCGGAGTTGGTTAAGGTTAGGGTTAAGTTTAGGCATTCTTTCGGAGTTGGTTAAGGTTAGAGTTTGTCGCAGAGCATGGCAATAGAATGCCTGTCTTTCTTTCGCCGGAGCAGCAGCCTATTTCCGCTCTGCCGCGGTCACATGGGCGTCGTGGCCAATCACGACGGGCTGCCTTTAATATAGACGCGTCCTGGCCAGGAAACACTTTGCAACTGTGATCTCCTCTGGCAGTAGTTGGATATTGTAATGTGTGGCGAGGGGTTGCAGCAATTCCACTGAGAGAAACTGGTCTGAGGCTGGATAACATGCCTGTATGCCTCTCATAAGTTGTTCTCCAACTCATGAGAACCTGCTCTCAAGCTCTTGCAGCATTCTGTCGAGGACTGGATAGAACAGTCTCTGTCTCAGCTGAGGTCTGAGCTTGTGCCACAAGATGACTCAACTAAATACTCGTCCATCCTTTTCTGCTTCCTCCTTTGGCTGGTAGTATGTTCCTCAATCCCAAGGCCATTACATATGGCCTTTTTCCTGTCATACATGTCCACTGCCATCTCTGAGGTGCGATAACCTTTGAGTGTGTCCTGCACTGTGCTTTTAAATAGTACAGATAGGTATTGAAGATGTGCACTTTAACGCATTGTCACTGTATTGTTTTGCAAAAAGTGTGAGGCTGACTTTGTGCTTATAGGGGTGAAAATCTGGGCCTATGTTTTGCTCCTTGAGTGTAAGGTTTTGATAATTGTGTAATACTTTTGATTTGAGTGTTTATGCAATCGAAGAAAACTGTAAAGACTAGAGATTAAATGTTTATTTCTTTTGTACAGACCGCTGTGCATGTTTGTTTGTTTATTTGCTTATGTGTATGATTCTTAACTGTGTTTTTATTTTGTTATTGGTGTATAATATACATATTATGTGTGTATGTATGTATGTATGTATGTATGTATGTATGTATGTATGTATGTATGTATGTATGTATGTATATGTGTATATGTATGTATATATATGTATGTATTTGTACTCTCATTGGGGCCTCTTGGACCAGATCAATGTTTTATCTGGCTAAATAAAGGTTAAATAAATAAATAAGAAACTGATGATTTGGTCCTGTTAACTTTGAATTTCCTATGGGGACTGCCCAGATCCCTCTCATGGACCTGGACCTCACTTTACAAAACTCTAATCTAGTTCTTCAGTATTCGTCTCTAATTACTCTAAAATTGCATATTTCTGTGTGTAAAAAAACTCCCCTGGTGTGCAGGGTTGAGATGGTACAGTCCTGTAGGGGTGTCTGAAATAGTTGGTTAATATATAATTACAGGTATGAAGGATATATAAATGTAATTGTTTACCTGTTTTGGGGAGGGGGTTGTTTCATATTATATATTATTTGATTGATTGAAATCTTTATTAACAGATTGCAGAATGGGTACAATACAGTACGGCTCAATACACACAATTGTTAAGGGAATGCAGACCAGCGAAATACTTTCGTCTTGTTTACATCAGGGTCGCCCATTTTCAATTCATCATAACATACAGATAGTCAGTACTGCTACATCTATACATTTATGACATACCAGATTTACAAATACAGTACTTTGAGGGGGGACACATTGACCTCTTCTCAATATTGAGGGGGACATGTCCCCTTTATCCCCCCCCCCCCTAAACCTACAGCTCTGATCAGCAGTGTGACTGCACACTATGACACTAACTCAAGTTAATATATACCGTGTTCAATGTTGAACAGACAAAAGATGAGATCTTGGTCAAATAGTCTTGAAAGCCTGATTTTTATTTCTAAGATTAGATTAGATTCAAATGTATTGTCATCATAAAAGCACAAGTACAGTACAACAAAAAGAAGTTTGGCATTCAACCAGAGAGCAAATGTAACAGTGAAGTGCAATAGTACAATATACAGGTGATTAAACTGGGTATAACATAAGTTCAAGTTCCTTTTATTGACACACGGCCAGGCGGTGCAGGTGGTAGCTGCTACAACACACCACATAAAAGACACAACGGAACAGTACAGAAATACACCACCGAAAAAAATACACGACGGAACAGTACTGTACGAAAAAATACAAACATCGGGTGCAATGTAACAAAAAAACCAGAGAACATAACAACAAGCATGGGGTGAAGATTAGGAGGAGTTGAGCAGCTGTATGGCCTTTTGGGGAAGAAACTGTGGTTGACCCTCCCAGTTGGACTGTCTGCCCAGTGACCTGAACCTCCTGCTGCCAGAGTACTGTTGACCCTCCCAGTTGGACTGCAGCCCAGTGACCTGAACCTGCTGTAACCAGAGTACTGTTGACCCTCCCAGTTGGACTGTGACCTGAACCTCCTGTAACCAGAGTACTGTTGACCCTCCCAGTTGGACTGTGACCTGAACCTCCTGTAACCAGAGTACTGTTGACCCTCCCAGTTGGACTGTGACCTGAACCTCCTGTAACCAGAGTACTGTTGACCCTCCCAGTTGGACTGCTGCCCTGTGACCTGAACCTCCTGTAACCAGAGTACTGTTGACCCTCCCAGTTGGACTGCTGCCCTGTGACCTGAACCTCCTGTAACCAGAGTACTGTTGACCCTCCCAGTTGGACTGCTGCCCTGTGACCTGAACCTCCTGTAACCAGAGTACTGTTGACCCTCCCAGTTGGACTGCTGCCCTGTGACCTGAACCTCCTGTAACCAGAGTACTGTTGACCCTCCCAGTTGGACTGCTGCCCAGTGACCTGAACCTCCTGTAACCAGAGTACTGTTGACCCTCCCAGTTGGACTGCAGCCCAGTGACCTGAACCTCCTGTAACCAGAGTACTGTTGACCCTCCCAGTTGGACTGCTGCCCAGTGACCTGAACCTCCTGTAACCAGAGTACTGTTGACCCTCCCAGTTGGACTGCTGCCCTGTGACCTGAACCTCCTGTAACCAGAGTACTGTTGACCCTCCCAGTTTACACCCCCTACTACTGAGTAATAGTGCTAATCAGATGTATGTACAGAGTTGTAGTATTAATATGTACAGTGATACAGGTATAAAGACACTATGGTAGTAAGTCATACTGGCCAGCAGCGTAAGAGTAGGTAATGATATGTACAGATATAGTATCTACAGATGTGTAAAAAGGCCAGATGTGGATAGATATAAATATCCGATATATATAAACGGTTTATACAGCATTATATCATAGTTATATGGGTTATATGCAGGTGTATAAGTAGGTATGTAGAAGGAATATTTACGTTTGTTGTAAATTCAGATAAAGTGAAATACGGTACCTAAGAGAGAGTTCCACTGACATTTAAAGATGTTATTGTGCAATAAATATGTTCCTAGAATTACCCACTTTATGCCATTATTGTTTTATGGGTTGCAAAGCAGGTTTTCAGTGCCATGTCAACAACTAATATATTGTAATATTAAGTTATATATACAGTATATGTATAAGTATGAATATTGAATAAGTATGAATATTACAATGACATTTTCTTTCATTATAAATAATGTGTATTATACTATATAATGAATGTAATCTATCATTACATTGCATTGTCCCTATTTATATATATATATATATAAAACATATGGTTCAATATAATAAAACAATAGAAAATAAAAAGGTTAGCTGATTTGATTAGTAAATGTCTACTTTTCCTGAATAACAACCTGGATGAAATTCAATATTTGTATGCGGAAAGAATTGATCTATTCCCCTATGAATTTTCCTTTCAAATCCACTGTAAATATGTATTCTGAAGTTACAGAAGCTTTCTTTTTGTTTTACTAAATACTACTTCAGTCATAAACTAATTTAATTTGTTATAACTTGATATCATTTCATTTGATACTATATATATCTGTACATATCCCTTACCTACTCTTACGCTGCTGGCCAGTATGACTTACTACCATAGTGTCTTTATACCTGTATCACTGTACATATTAATACGACAACTCTGTACATAAATCTGATTAGCACTATTACTCAGTAGTACTAATTTATATATTTTATACCAAGTTTAATCACCTGTGCATTGTATATTACTATTGCACTTTACTGTTACTGCTTTCACTCTGGTTGGATGACAAACTTCTTTTCCTTGTACTGTACTTGTGCTGTATGATGACAATACATTTTAATCTAATCTAATCTAATCTTAATGTCACAGAGTGAATCCAAGACAATACAGAGAATCCATAGTATCCCAAAATAATGTATTCAAGACACACAAACAAATCAATGTACATATCATTCCAACAGCATGGTCCCTGTTGGTCATAAAAACAATAAATACTATATAGCACATGGCAAGATGAAAATAGGTGCATTTTCACAAAAGGGGGTTTCCTGATGTTCTAGCGCCACCAAGTGTTAAAAAGATACTCATCTGTAAAAGATGAATAACTACAGTACATTATAGTCTAGAGACACTGAGTCCATTCAAACAGACACACAATACTTTCCAATATGGGGAATAAGATATATATATATATTCCCCATATTGGATATATATATTGCTATTATATATATAAAGTACAAAAACATACCTGTAACACAAAAACCATAAAAAACACAAACTCTGCGTGCAAACAGCTGATGGCTTTGTGAGGACAATAGACAACAATAGAATACACTACAATCATAACATGCACACACACACACACACACACACACACACACACACACACACACACACACACACACACACACACACACACACACAAACACACACACAAACAAGATCACAGTCATGACTAATAGTGGTCACATAGGGTGTGTTTTGATATTCAGATGGACAGAATCCAGATCTGACTCAAAGTCCTCCACTGGCGCCGACCTCCTCTGACCGCCTGTCTGACAGAAAACACAGTGACAACGTGTCTGGATCTATTCGTCACGGAGAGGAGAAGCCGGCGCGGGCGGGAAGGTTACCGGTGCAATTCTACCAGGCCAGAACAGAAAATCCCGTTGGTCAGTTAAGCACCACGACGCAACTTCACCCGACGTTGTTTCTGCAGTTGTGTCTGTGCAGTGGACTCGGTCTTGAGTGACATGTCTCTCTCAGATGGTCTTGAGTGACAGGTGATCACCCTCTACTGGCCATGGCCTGCTGTATCTGCGCGGTGAGCTCGGCGATGATGCGGTCTTGGTGCGTGTAGACCCCCGTCCGCAGCAGCGAGTCCCGCTCCTCCAGCAGGCGATTCAGGTGGTCGTCGGCGCTCTCGTTAGGGGCGAGGGCGGGGCCGGGGGTGGGGCCAGGGGCGGGGTCAGAGAAATGGGTGGGACCCGATTGGTCCTGCTGCTTCAGCCTATAGGGGGGGCGGAATAAACGACAGGAGATAAACAAAAGGGGGAAGCGGCGGTGCGTTTATCTCACGGCAGAAAGCAAAAGGGATCATTCGAGGTCACCAGAGGTCATCAAAGGTCATTCGAGGTCACCAGAGGTCATCAAAGGTCATTTTAAAAAGGGCCACTTCACTGAAAAGCAATGCAGATTTGTTTTGCACATAATCTCACACCTGTAAAAAAAAAAAAAACTAAACGGCGTTGAGAGTAAATGAGTTTGAACGTGGCCACCAGTGATGTCATCGTGGCCACCAGTGATGTCATCGGGGCACTGCATCCCTGTGTTGTACAGCTCAATGATAAAGTACAGTAGCTCTCAATAACTGTCAAACTGAATTGTGCAAAACTGTTCATGTAATCACTATTATCTTTGAGTGATATTGAAATGGCAATTATTAAACACGATTACTCCTCGATTTGAAGACGTCGTACGACGACTGAATTTGTTTTAGCTTTCTTCTCGACCGAAGGCTGCCTTTCTGTCCTATAAATTCCCAAAGACGTTTGAAATTTAATCTGGATTAACCGCCCGGCCCTAATGTGGTGTGAGATTATATGCAAAACAAATCGGCATCGTCTTTTTGGTGAAGTGTCCCTTTAAACTGACTTCCTCACCGGTTTGGTCACTTAATTTCACTACATGCTGACACCACTTCACGACAGGAAGGTTCTTCTAAAATAAGATAAGATATTCCTTTATTGATCCCCTTGGGGAAATGCAGGCAGCATAACAGCATGGGGGAGGGGGGGGGGGGTACAGGTAGTATAAGACATGGTACAGGTCACATAATTATAGTACAGTGGAGAAGTCAAAATAAAATAGAATAAAAAAGCAGTGTAAACAATATAACAAATCAATATATGCGCATATGGGCAACAAGGTGCGAGATGAGGGTATGTATCAGTTATATTTGCCCTACAATAAATAAGTTTACAATATATAATCTAATCATTTAAATCTAATATATATATAAAAAAAAATTAAAAAAGAGGCTAAAATGAAATGCTAAATGTATGCAATATATAATGTAATAATCCAATAATCTAAATCAAATCTAATATATAATCAAAAAATACTAAAATGCTAAATGCTAAATATACAATCTGATGAAGTATACAGTATACACATAAGGTGCGGTATGCATAAGGTATATTGTCCTTTTAGGTGAGAGTCAGCTACTAGGTTCCTAGTAGTTGGATGTCTGGCAGCAGTCCCTGCCCACTGTTGTGGAGCCTGATGGCCGCTGGTGGTCATCTACCAGCTCTGGTTCTAGCCGCATGATTTTTTTCCCGTAGCCTACGCTCTCTGATTGGCTAGCCGCGTACAGCGAAGACCCTCTCTGATTGGTCTAGCGCCGAAGGGTCTCTTCCGCCTTGTACATATATATTCTCTGCTTCAAAGTGGTTATGCTTTGGCCCTCTTTCGAAGTGGGTTATGCTTAGAGTTAGGGTTAAGGTTATGGTTAGGGTTAGGGTTAGGCGGAAGAGACCCTTCGGCGCTAAACCAATCAGAGAGGGTCTTCGCTGTACGCGGCTAGCCAATCAGAGAGTGTCTTCGCACACATAGGCTACGGGAAAAAAATCACGCGTTCTAGCCACTCAAAGCCGTGTTATTTTTTTCCGTAGCCACATTTCTGGCAGACGCTCTCTGATTGGCCACTGACGCGTTTGCCCAATCGCGTGACAAACTGTGTCTTTGCCCATTTCCGCGTCAAACAGCCTGCAAACTACCTGGCGTTCTATCGCCATGCTCTAAGACAATCTCTAACCTTAACCAACTTCGAAAGAGTGCCTAAGCTTAACCATCGAAAAAACTTGCCGTCACGCTCTAAGACTAACTCTAACCTTAACACATTGGCGACCGCTGGGATGCGTCTAATATAGTGGTTGAGGACCAGCTTTTGTAAACACACCGGTGTCTTTTTGTACAGCTATATCTATACTTTATAGTATTGCTATCTGTCCATTCTCATTGTCAATTGAGTTCATAAACCGTCCCTTCAAAATGGCTTAAAGAAAAAAAAATTCATCAATAGGTTGTCATTTTATAGCGCCGTGAATATGAGCATTATAGTGGCTTTTGTCTCGTATATTTTCTGGAAGGCTAGTTATAGGGCTAATAGCTGCTAACGTTATATTCAACGGCATTTCCGTTTTACATATGCTAAAGAAATAACTCAAACTGCATATGATCGGGGCTGTCCCAAAGCATGTATGCATGAAAGGGGGGGGGCGGGGGACGTTGTTTATTATGATTGATTACCAATAACAGTGTTCGTGTAACTAGCCACATTCGCTGATCGGCTGGTTGCGTCTCATAGCAAGCTCTGATCCGGTTGAAATTGAGGTGAAAAGGGTCTTACCGTGAGCCCGTGGGATACCCCCGAGCATTTCCCCGTTATCGATCGGCATCTGGTAGATCGATATGTCCATTGGCTGATGATAACCCCTTATTCCATGGTGAAATCTGCGATTCGAAACGTAATCCACGGTACATGATGCTGGTTCAGAATCCGGGTACTAAAAAACTCCCTTGAAAGGGAAAAAAAAAAGTGATCCATTCGCCCACAGGGCATACTGCAGTGGAGCGATGGCGCCCCTAAGAGGATCTGGCCGGTATTGCACGTTCTCGATTTCACAGACTAGGGAATATATGCAGTGCCGCTCCGCGACCTTGACCCAGTTATTAAAATGGAATAAAAGCAATAACAACTTGCCACGGCTATATACGTGCCTCTGTTCACAACGCATGGATTCGAAACCCCTATAAACTCGTGGCTGGGCGCCAATGTGTTAACCAACTTCGAAAGAGTGCCTAAGCTTAACCAGTGTAGAAACAGGCGTCGGCCAATCAGAGAGCGTCTTGCCAGAAATGCGGCTACGGAAAAAAATAACGCCTCAAAGCCCTCCTGACTTCCTGTTACTTCCTGGTTCTTCCTGTTACTTCCTGTTACTTCCTGTTACCTGGTACTCGACCTGTAGGACTGATCATTTAAAACCCACAGTGCGCTATAGAGCCATATTCACCTGGAACAAGCTACCAGTCTCCACAAGGCAAGTAAATAATACATATAGTTTAAAAAATATATTAAAAAGTGAACAGATGTAAATTAAACTGTATGATGTAAGATGGTGATTAACTATTTTGTTTTTATTTTATTGTATTTTTATTTTTTAACATATTTTAAAAATCATTTCCAGTTACCCTTTCAGATATGTAGTTGTTTGGGGAGAATGTGAATTAATACGACCATTCATTGTATCTTCACTGTTGAATATAATGTTTTTGATTTTTATGCTTTCAGTTATTTATACGTTTTAAAATTATTATTTTAATTGTATTACTACCGTATTTACATTCTGTATTTGTATTCTGTTGTTTTCTTGTGAGGACCCCGTTCAAACCACAGGCAATAGTGGCCCAAACCTGATCGTCATAATGTGACTCAGATCTGATTGACTCATAACAGAGAGAACGGCACAAATCACATGGAATCTGATCTTTTCAATTTTGATTTGGGCCACTTTCATAATATGTGGTCCTGAATCGGAGGTATTGATTTGTTTTAATTAGCCAGCCTCCACTGCTGCATTCAAACGTATACAATAAACCATAAACTGTGTTCAGTGTCCTCCATTATCTTGTATCTTGTTGTCCATGTTTACGTCCATCATCATTATTGTTCATACTTCTACCCAGACATTTTTCAAGTTTTGGCAGCCATTTTTAGATTATTTTAATAAAAAATTCCCGGCTCAGGATGTTTAGGCATAGGACGGTGATTTATTAGATAAGTCATTTCTGTATGACAAGTGACAACCTGTATAAGAACGATGCAATTTTCTTTATTATTATTATTTTTCTCTTTTTACTGTATTTTTCATTTATTTTAGGTATTGTGTGGTTATATGTAGTCATGTTGTGTATGTATGTTTGTATGTATATAATGTTGTTGTTGTTTAACCTTAAAAAAAAATCTATAAAAAACTATTTAAATATAATCATTATTGTTCATTTGCACATGCGGGTCAGCTCAGGAGCAGTGACCAGTTCACACTGGAATCTGATATTGGGCCACTTTTGAGAAATAATGTGAACAGCCAAACAAATAAATGGGATCTGAGCAATACATCAGAATTGAGCGCTAAAGTTCGCATCGCCAATTTATTAGTTAATGACAAGCGGCCACTATACCTTCTCCAACTAACGTTATTTATTAAAATGGTTCCTGTTAATAATAATTAACACATTGGGTGCCATGCAGTATGCCCATCTTATACCACTCTCTGCCAGTGCTGTAACCCTATGGAGTGGCTCACCTTCTTTGCAGGGCTATAACTTTTAAAATATTATAGCTATATCGACATTACTATGGCCCATTCAACATCGGGTATCTATCGTTCCGGATGTGGGAACGTTATATTTTTCCATTCATACATTGTCGTGTTAGTACCGTCGAGAATATAAGTATGTTTTTAGACTGTAGAGCAGTAATTCCTAGAATGTGCGCTATAGGCCCAGACGCGTATTATACATTATCGATTGGCGTTTCGTCCCTATACACGCTATATTAAAAATTTCAAATGCATATGATCGCTATACATTATGCTCAATCATGCGTGAAGGAAAGGGGGGGGGGTCGTTTATGATTCCTTGATTGTCACTAACAGCTTTCTTTAGTAAGACACCATGCGTTGATCGGACAGATTGCAATGAAATAAATGGACAATCGAGCTGGAAATAACGTTAGATTCTTCTTACCTCTTACGATGCGTCTGGAGAAAAAAAAATCCAATTATTTGACATCGATCTGCTATATCCATTTTCCGTTTGTATGACGCAATAAACGCCGAAAGCATTATTGATTCTTGTGTCTCGAAAGCGATCCAATGCACTCGAGGTGTGTATATTGATTCACGTAGACAAGATATCTCTGCCGGAGGATTTCCCCCGATGCACCGAGCGCCACTTCCGGTTTAGAGTGGAGTGTAACTCGCCCGAAATCCACCCGGCGGCGGTATTGAGGCGTTGCAATACAGACAGGGTCCAGCTGGCTCCCGGAGGCTTCCTGGATGAATTATGAATGCCAATAGCGAATAAAAGAAATAACGATCATAAAAACGAGTTTACTCGTTGTTTGGCACTCAACGCATGGCGGCCGATAACGAGTATATTCGTCATTGGCAATTAAGTTTGAAGTTGCTGCGCGATCGTCACTCAAAAATCTCCTGCCGTGTGAGTTGTCTCATTCATAACAATGGAAGCGATACAATTCGGTCAGTCGCCTCGCTTAAAAAGTCGGTCGCCTGGCAAAAATCGCCCGCCGTGTGCTGTGAAGGGGTTAAAGCTGAAATGTATTGACCATATAATTGCTGGGTATTTTCACAATACATAATAGTTTCTCCAAACGAACTTGGCGTTCAGAGTGAAAGTCAAACTAGCATGTCCCATATGCTCTGTAAATAACTATGTACAGATACCGAGATGTCACTCCATGTTACCTGTTACCTGTTTACTGCACAATGTTGTTTTTTCATTTTTTGATTCTATTATATGTTGTACCACTGTATTGCACATCGTTGCGGGCAAGACCACCCGCATTTCATTGTATACCTGTATGCCGTGACAATTAAAACTCTTGACTTGACTTGAAACTGTAAAGTGTGTGTGTGTGAGTGAGAGTGTGTGTGAGAGTATGTCAGGGTTCCCACGCTTGCCTTGACATTTTTTTCCATGCTACCTCCTGATTTTCCAGGTACCATATTAAGTGATGATCTATAGGCCCCTGAAGCTTTCCGGAGTTTCCGCCCCCATCCGCACCCCCCTCCCCTCACACACACAACCCCCTAGGACACCTGACTACTTACTTGATTTAAAAGATGTGCCAGTCAAGTCTACATTGTAAATGCTTAGAGATTATGTCTTATTGATAATATCAATGCATGAAATAATGCAACAAGCTGTAGATGAACAACCATTTATTGAACTGGAACTTTGAAACACATGAGCACTGGGATTGATATATGTTCTCTCTTCCACTCCTCTCCTATCTCACCCTGTCCTCTTCTCTCCACACCTCCCCTCTCGTGTCCGCTCCCGTCTTCTCTTCCTACTCCTCAACTCCTCTCCACTCTTCTCCCTTTTCCTCTGTCATACTCCACTCTCTTATCCTCCTCTTCTCTTCCTCCTCTTCTCTTCCTCCTCCCTCTTTCCTTTATTATTAGTCTTATTAGATTATGAGTCTTACGTAGAAGGGGTAGTATGCCTACTCTTACTCTGTAAAATCTTTTGTAAATCAAACTAATGAACCTAAAAGGGAAAACATAAGGCTGGTTCCCCTGTGGTTCCTCAGTACAGCAACCCCACTAGTAAGCTTAGCTTAACAGTATAGATGTATAGAATCAGTATATAGAATAGTATAGAAGTAATGTCACAGCCTAATGTGAAAATGTATTGGTAGTTAGCTAGCAATGCAAGCTAGCCAACACTAGCTAGTATAGTAGCTAGTTAGTTAGCAAACTGAATGTTGGCTAGCAAGATTGCACTCCATGTGCTTGTGCATCATTAACAAAATCCAAATTCAAAACAAACTCAAACTAGCTAGTTAGCAAGATTGCACTGCTTACTAACTAACGTTGATAAACCCAGGTTTACCACACAGTTAAAACACAGCTACAGTACTTACATTTGAGGATAAACTTGCATAAGAAGTTTCACTGTAGATGTCAAGGCTCCCATGTTGGCTGGGAAATGCATGTATTTGACCCTTTTATTGAGATCGTGAGTAACGTTATTATTCCTGAAGTCCACCAATCCGAAACTATACTTTTAAAGTCCATATCACCAAGTTGCCGGCATCAAATTCCAACATACCTAGGATGCCAAGAGCATGCTCTACAACATGGGATCATCCATTTCTATCTACTGTTCACATGTAAAGGTTATAAACTCATCTTAATTTTGTGCTCAATAGTTTCATTTTATTACTATTTTACACATCATCCAATACAATTTTCCATGACAACTGTTTCTATTTCCATGTAAGTGTTCACTTTTGCTCAGTTTCCATGACTTTTCCATACCTAAAAAAAAATCCATGTTTTCCAGGTACCGTGGGAACCCTGTGTGTGTGTGTGTGAGAGTATGTGTGTATGATAATTGTGTGTGTGTGTGTGTGTGTGTGTGTGTGTGTGTGTGTGTGTCACCTGTTCAGCTGGTTCCTGATGCTGTCCAGCTCCTGTCTGTCAGTAAGGACTGCCTCCTTCTCCTCGGTTGCTAGGTAACGCAGCTTCATGGCCTCCAGCTCTGCCTGCTGCTTCTGTGCACGAGCCATCGCACTCTCCTGCTCCCTCTACACACGCACACACGCACACACACACACACGCACACAGAGATAAACTTCTCATTTGACTGACTCACTCTCTAAGGGTGCTTTCTCACTGCCATTCCGGGTCGAATCAGCTCCGCTCCGTCCTCGGGTGCGAACTCCCCCCCTCCCTCTCCCCCCTCTAGTTTGTGTACACACTGCAGTCTTGGTGCGCTCCGGGTTTTGTTTACGGTTTGCGTTTTGAGCGTGTAAGCTGCCGTAGCGATGATGTCACGCTCTAACGTCAACACAGGAAGAGTTTTAACAAGTTTTTTAAGTGGTGGAAACTGGATGCTGATATAAAGAAACAAATAACCAATAAATATGAAGTTATATTTGAACCTCTGTTGTCAAGCGTCGTCAATATAACCCACCCCCTTTTCTTACGAATGGAACTGGTGTCGTGGAGTCTGCTTTGAGCGTTTTCCAGGGTTAACTCTAAGGCCCCGTTTAGACGGAAACGCTAGCAGGTGAATCCGCAAAAATATTTTTACGGATGTGCCTTTCGTTTATACGGAAACGGCGTTTTTACGGGGTGAAACCGCAAAAAAGTGAGACTACCTTCCAGGGTGGAATTCCTAGAAACGCAAAAGCTTTGCGCTCTCGTCTAAACTGTTAAAACGTATAAATCTGATAAAACGATGACGAAAGGGTTGTCACGGCTCTGGTCGCGCGTACTGCTTACGTCACAGGTAGCAGGTATGCGCCAGTAGCCGAGACGTAAACAAAGCAAGTATGTCTGACTTATATCAACGGAGATCACCTGAAGGCTACATTGGCAGCACTTTTAACCCTTTCACTGCCACACGACAGAAGGTTAACCCTTTACTATCACACAACCGGCTGTCGTGTGGCAGTGAAAGGGTTAAATACACAAGAATCTGTCCCGCGGCGTGAGTGGACCCACTGTCTGTGAGTGACTCTGCTTTGGTGCAATCACATTCCCCATCCACAGTCTGCGAATCAGAGGCAGAGTAGGGCGGGTCTTCACAGCACGTCATGTGACATATGCGCCAATCGTGTGACAGTGGGGCTCCGTCGTCTCGAGTCGTTACAGCGTCGTCTGCACGCAGAATTCCATCCCAAAACGCTTGTCTAAACGTAAAATTAAAAGTGAAACCGCAAGATGACTTTTGCGGTTTCTGTTCACAAAACGCTCGTCTAAACGGGGCCTAAGCTAAGCTAACGCTAGTTAGCTTGACCTATTTATTACTAGTTAGCAGCTAACATTAGCCCATCGCTCGCGTCAATTATATTGCATGTCATTGATCTACCGGTCGATTACGGCCGACTGGTTGGGCACCACTGGTCTATAGAAATAAATGCATTCGAACAAGAAACCAATGTATAGACATAGCAATGGTAAAAAAATTGCCAGGCCTAATGCGAGCCAGGGAAGTCTTGTGCTTGTAACGTGGCTTGATGTTTTCATCCACTGAGCCGTGAGGCTCAACATGCTTGTTTGGTTGAGGTCTGAACTCGCCAAATTGCCCATAAATATCGTTTTTGTGGGTATTGTCCAGTTGTTGCTGTATGTTTTTATCTGCCCAAAAGTAATGACGTTGTGTGTGTCAGCAAGTTGATACAGCAAGCCTCTCCCGTGTTTTGGTACAAGCATTGCACACCACGCCCCCCGCTCCCACTGGCGCTCACCCGGAACCACCTATTCCAGCGGTCCAGGTTTGGAGCAAATCAGCGTCCCCGGGGACGGGGGGAGCGTTCTCAGTAGGACGATCACACCCTATTTGGGTGCGATCGGGCTGTGATTCGACCTCGAATGGTTAGTGAGAAAGCCCCCTAACCCCCAACCGCAGGAGGGGGGGGGGAGGGCACGACTGTGGCTCACGAGGTAGAGCAGTTGTCAGTGGTAGTCGAAAGGTTCCCGGTTCGATTCCAGCTCCTCCCGGGCAGAAGTGTCCTTGAGCAAGACACTGACTTAACCCCTAACTGCTCCCGATGAGCAGGTTGGCACCTTGCATGGTCGCCTTCGCCGTCTGTGTGTGTGAATGTGTGAGTGGATGGGTGAATGTGAAGGAACAACATGTTAAGCGCTTTAGATAAAAGCTGCTATATGAATGCACCGTTTACAATTTTAACCCTAACCTTGTCAGACCACTAAGTGTGTCCGACTCTTAACTCATTGACTGCCACGCTGTTTTTCCATCTTTACTCCCTGGCGCCAGCGTTATTGACCATTTTCATGAAGTTTGCGGACCCATCGTATATTCTATATTATAGCTATGGAGACAATAGGCAGCTAACGTGTGAGGTCATTGGAACAGTAGCAGCGTGACGCTGGTCTCACTGTGGTCCTCTGACGCTGAGCAGGACCCTCTGCTGAGAGAGGGGAATGCTGTTCACACGCCTGCTTACCTCACCTCACACACACACATGTATATACACACACACACACACACATACACACACACATATATATAGACACACACACATATATACACACACATATATATATACACACACACACATATATATACACACACACACATATATATATATATATATACACACTAGGGGTGGAACGGTTCACAAAATCGACGGTTCGGATCACGGTTTTGGGCTAACGGTTTTCGGTTCGGTACGATATACTTTGCTTTTTATTTAAAAAAAATTGAACACTAAAAAATCTAAACATGTTTCTCATTTATAAAAAAAAAAGAAAAAAAAGGTTTACAGTGTTTACAGCCTTAAATAATGTTTGGCACACAAAGACCAAACTGACTGAAAAATATAGGCTACATTTGTCAAAGTATTAACTTAGTGCAAACAAACAATATGCTCAGCAGCACTAGACTTTCCTTTCTTTAATATAAACACAAAAAAACAATGTCAACAATGTTTAAATTCCCTGATTATCAGTTCTTAATGGAAATATTAGTTTTCCGCTTGAAATTAAAGTGCAGTATTTGAAATACAATGAAAGGAATATGGCTGGATTTCTTATCAAAGGGAAAAGTGTCACTGTTATTTAAAATAAATAAATAAATAAACAAATTAGAAGGCCATCAATATAAATTGCAGCATACATCAAACTAATACACACACACACTGTACTGTTTCAAAACAACACTGCTCTGTTCATTCTATTTTTA
>NC_140174.1:118761025-118896025 GCF_963971535.1 Notolepis coatsorum | reverse complement strand
CTAGAACCCACCTCACCCCTGCCCACTTTGACAACCTAGGATGGCTTAGAGTGGACGACAGAGTACAGCAACTTGCAATGGGCCTGGTCTACAAGATACACTACGCGACCAATGAAGGTACCCATGTACATGTCAAAATACTTCCCAAAGGTCAGTGAATACCACAATCACAACACCAGAGGGAGCTCCACAAATCATGTTAAACCCAGATTCGGCTCAAACAAGGGACTAAACACGTTTCGCAATTATGCCACATCAATGTGGAACGCCCTACCCAAAGCTGTAAAGGAATGTGAATCACTACCCACTTTCAAAAACACTCTCAAATTAATACAGTAAATTACCAAGTAAGGCTTTGTCAGTAGTCCAATGTACAGTGTAAAATGTGTGTGTCCCCCCTACCCAACCCCCCCCCCACCTCCAATGTACAGCCCCCACACAAAATATTAATAATAATAATAGCCTCATTAAAAATACTATTGTTGCTTCGTTAGGTTGTTTTCAGCGTTTTATGCGTGTAATCTGTTATTTAGTTAGGCCTATTGGACATAAATAGATTTTTCGTTTTTGTTTATTTATTAAGTTACTAATATCTATCGCAAGTCTGAGAGACAATCATATGTTGAGTTTGGTAAGGAGAACGATCACCATCCTGTAAAGTATTTCAGTGTTCTAGGAGATGAGGCTCAAATTGAAATGAACGATGGAGCTGATTTCAAAGACCAATCTCCTACAGTTGTGCACACTGGCAGTCACATGAGTGATAAAGCATTGCCCATGCTATATGGTGGTCATGAGAGGACAAACTCAGTGCAGAGTGTACTGGCAATGTATCTGACAAACTGGTCCATGGTAATAACATATTGCTGAAACTTTCCTAATAACATATTGATTGAAACTTTCCGTGGTAATAACATATTGATTGAAACTTTCCGTGGTAATAACATATTGGAATTCTTCATTCGGGTGATCACACAGATCATGCAACCACCACTAAGAGCACATGGGATGCTATTGGAACCTCTATGAAGTGCCATTTCAAATCCATATCTATACCAAAGACGGGTCCTGGACTGGCGTTTAGCCAGACATAAATATCTCAGATTTTCCTCTTAAACTAAACACACTTAGGGAGTCCATAAAAACACTTAGATGGACCACCTGACATTAGGACACGTAGAGAAAGTCTCCCCCCCCACCCCACCCCCTGGACCCCCCCCCCAAAATAGGGACATTATTTCACTGCAAGAACTTTTACGATACAACTTCTGCTAAACAGCGTGGCGGCAGCGGCGGGCGTCGATGGGGCAGAATAAACAGGCAAGGCAAGGCCTGAAGAACCAAACATTCACGGCAAAAAAAAAAACTTCACGCAAGACGGATTGTAATGTAAACGCCGGCCTGATATTTCATAAAAAGTATAAAAAAGCGGGCGTGTGACATCTAAATAGTTAGCGCCTGGCGGGGGATTGCTCAACACAATACAGGAGGTGATTAATAGCAGGAGGGGGACTCTATGTTATGAAGCCCCTCAGAGCAGCATAAATCACACTGTGTTTTCTTTACACTGAGACAGCTCTTAGGGAGGGAGGGAGGGAGGGGGGAGGGAGGGGGAGAGAGGGAGGGAGAGGGGGAGAGAGAGGGAGAGAGAGTGGGGGGGGAAGAGAGGGAGAGAGCAGGAGGGAGGGAGAGGGGAGGGAGGGATGTAGAGAGAGAGGGGGAGAGAGAGGGAGCGAGAGAGGAAGAGAGAAGGAGGGAGGGGGGGAGGGAGAGGGGGGAGGGAGAGGGGGAGAGAGGAAGAGACGGAGGGAGGGGAGGGAGGGAGAGAGAGAGAGAGGGGGGGGAGGGAGGGAGAGAGAGAGGGCGGAGGGAGGAGAGAGGGAGAGAGAGGGGGGAGGGAGGGAGAGAGAGAGGAAGAGAGGGAGAGAGAGGGAGGGAGGGGGAGAGAGAGAGGGAGATGGGAGAGAGAGGGAGGGAGAGAGGAAGAGAGAGATATGGAGAGAGAAAGGGAGGGAGAGGGAGGAAAGGAGGGAGAGAAGGAGGGAGAGAGATGAAAAGAGGGAGAGAGAGAGAGAGGGAAGGAGAGAGGGAGGGAGGGAGAGAGAGAGAGGGGAGAGAGATGGAGAGAAAGGGATGGAGAGGGGAGAGAGAGAGGGAGGGGAGAGAGAGAGAGGGAGAGAAGGAGGGGGAGAGAGGAAGAGAGGGAGGGAGAGAGAGGGAAGGAGGGAGAGAAGGAGGGAGAGAGGAAGAAGGGAGAGAAGAGAAGGAGAAAGAGACTGAAAGAAGGAGGGTGAGAGTGAGGGATAGAGAGGGGTGGCGGAGGAGAGGAGAGGAGAGGGAGGGAGGGAGAGAGAGAGAGGGGAGGGAGGGAGAGAGAGAGGGGGGGAGGGAGGAGATAGGGAGAGAGAGGGGGGAGGGAGGGAGAGAGAGGGAGGGAGGGGGAGAGAGAGAGGGAGAGGGGAGAGAGAGGGAGGGAGAGAGGAAGAGAGAGATGTAGAGAGAAAGGGAGGGAGAGGGAGGAAAGGAGGGAGAGAAGGAGGGAGAGAGATGAAGAGAGGGAGAGAGAGAGGGAGGGAAGGAGAGAGGGAGGGAAGGAGAGAGGGAGGGAGGGAGAGAGAGAGAGGGGAGAGAAAGATGGAGAGAAAGGGAGGGAGAGGGGAGAGAGAGAGAAGGAGAGGAGGGAGAGAGAGGAAGAGAGGGAGGGAGAGAGAGAGAAGGAGGGAGAGGGAGGGAGAGAGGAAGAAGGGAGAGAAGAGAAGGAGAGAGAGACTGAAAGAAGGAGGGTGAGAGTGAGGGATAGAGAGGGGTGGCAGAGGAGAGGAGAGGAGAGGGAGGGAGGGAGGGAGTGAGAGAGGAGAGGGAGGGAGGGAGTGAGAGATGGGAGGAAAGAAAGGGCTTCAAGTTTTCCAGCTGGTTAGTGTCAGTAACAGTTATTAGAGCGTCTGATAAGACCCTGATGTGTGTAGTGTGTGTGTGTGTGTGTGTGTGTAAAGAGAGAGAGAGAGAGAGACAGAGAGAGAGAGATAGAGAGAGAGAGGGAGAGAGAGAGGGAGAGAGAGAGATAGAGAGAGGGAGAGAGAGAGGCAGAGAGAGAGGGAGAGAGAGAGAGAGGGAGAGAGAGAGGCAGAGAGAGGGAGAGAGAGAGGCAGAGAGAGAGGGAGAGAGAGAGAGAGGGAGAGAGAGAGAGATGGAGAGAGAGAGCATGTGCACGTGAGAGAGACTGTCCACGTGCGTGGGCGTGTGTTTACATTAGTAAGGCCCTCTGAAGGCCTCACTTAGTGGAGCTTCAGGGAGGAAACGGCGAGAGCCGCCCGTCTGAACGGAACACATGTTGCTGCAGCAGATTTCATTGTCTACTTCACCCTGGCCAAATATTTAGCTCTGGTGTGAAAACACACCTCATGCTTTCTCTCTCTCTCTCTCTCACACACACACCTATGCCAGTGGGTGCTCTCTCTCGAACTCTCGAACGCACACACACAGACACACAGACATATGCCAGTGGGTGCTCTCTCTCTCTCTCTCTCTCTCTCTGTCTGTGCCTCTCTCTCTCTCTCTCTCTCTCTCTCGCTGTCCCTCTCTCCCTCTCCCTCACCAAAGACACTTGTGTATTCTTACTTGTATGCATGTGTACAAACGCACACATATACATGATTGCATGCGTACATTTGTGCTCACCTATGCTATGGCACGACTGTGTACTGTGTACACTACACACCCTCTCTCTCTCTCTCTCTTTCTTACACATGCTGAAACTACATTCTCTCTCTTTTTTGCTATCACCCTTCTCTGTTACCCCCCCCTCTCTGTCTCTCTCTGCATCAGTGAGGCACAGGAAGTCCTTCATTCCAACAGCCATCAGACTATACAATGCATCACTGTGCCTCACTGCATCACTGAGCACAGAGCGGCAGCTCAATAGTGGCAGGAGGCCGCGACTAGCGGCCTCCAGGCTCCACAACAGGGGGCAGCGACGGCGGCCAGACATTGACCTTGGATTAATAGGAACCCAAGGAGGACAATACACTACCTGAAGCATACTGCACCTTATGTGACACTGTGAATACTGTGAATTTATATTTCATTTAGTTAGATAGTTAAATTATATTGACCAAATTGTTTACACTGCTGTGTTGTTTTTTTACTACCTGTACCCCCCCCCCTTCCCCCATGCTCAGTATATTTTTACTGTATTTATTTCTGTATTTTTTATTTCATTTTTATTCTATTTTACTCTACTCTTATCCTAGGCAACTTGATTGATTTGTGTTATTATTCTAATTCGTGACCTGTCCTGTCTAAATGTTTAAATGTTGAGCGATTTGCAGTGTCAAATTTCCCACGGGATAATAAAAGTATTTCTATTCTATTCTATCTGTGTCTCTGTCTCCCTCTCTTTTTCTGTCTGTCTCTCTTACACGCACACACACACACACACACACACACACACATACATACATACAAAACAAAGGTATAACCCCCACACACTTTATCTCTCTCTCACACACTCAGACCAAAACACACACACACTGACCCCATTGGCGTCAGATGAGGAACGGTGCCGATAAAGCAGCTAAGATTCTGGGCTTAGTTCAGTTTCCTCTCCTGCTTGTAACACGTTAAGACACACTTACTAGGGGTGGGAATTACCAGAGGCCTCACGATACGATATTATCACGATACGATAGTATTGCGATTCAAAATATATTGCGATATGCTGAGTATTGCGATATTAATATTGCGATTTATTACCTTTTTTCAACTGCAAAGTAAAACTTTGTCAACATGTTTTATCTAATAAAATAAAGTTTTCAGTCTGTTCATCTCACTTCAATCATTTTTATTGCAGAACATGGTATTTTCTCAAGCAGACAGAGGTAAACACTGTGTGTTGCATGCACCTGACAAACTGAACTGTTTGTATTACAGTCATATTCCAACTTAACTGAATGTGTGCGTGTGTGGACTACTGTACTATTACATGTATTGAAATGAACAATGCAACTTCCTTATAAAAAAAATAAAAATAACATATATATCGATACTTGGTGTCCTTGTATCGATACAGTATCGCGATACAATACTGTATCAATATTTTCCCCCACCACTAACACTTACTGTCTCTACGCCTGCTGAATGTCAGAGAGAGACCCACTCACTGTCTCTACACTGCTGAATGTCAGAGAGAGACCCACTCACTGTCTCTACGCTGCTGAATGTCAGAGAGAGACCCACTCACTGTCTCTACGCTGCTGAATGTCAGAGAGAGACCCACTCACTGTCTCTACGCTGCTGAATGTCAGAGAGAGACCCACTCACTGTCTCTAAGCTGCTGAATGTCAGAGAGAGACCCACTCACTGTCTCTACGCTGCTGAATGTCAGAGAGAGACCCACTCACTGTCTCTACGCTGCTGAATGTCAGAGAGAGACCCACTCACTGTCTCTACGCTGCTGAATGTCAGAGAGAGACCCACTCACTGTCTCTACGCTGCTGAATGTCAGAGAGAGACCCACTCACTGTCTCTACACTGCTGAATGTCAGAGAGAGACCCACTCACTGTCTCTACACTGCTGAATGTCAGAGAGAGACCCACTCACGGTCTCTACGCTGCTGAATGTCAGAGAGAGACACACTCACTGTCTCTACACTGCTGAATGTCAGAGAGAGACCCACTCACTGTCTCTACGCTGCTGAATGTCAGAGAGAGACCCCCTCACTGTCTCTACGCTGCTGAATGTCAGAGAGAGACCCACTCACTGTCTCTATGCTGCTGAATGTCAGAGAGACCAACTCACTGTCTCTACGCTGCTGAATGTCAGAGAGAGACCCACTCACTGTCTCTACGCTGCTGAATGTCAGAGAGAGACCCACTCACTGTCTCTACGCTGCTGAATGTCAGAGAGAGACCCACTCACTGTCTCTACGCTGCTGAATGTCAGAGAGAGACCAACTCACTGTCTCTAAGCTGCTGAATGTCAGAGAGAGACCCACTCACTGTCTCTAAGCTGCTGAATGTCAGAGAGAGACCCACTCACTGTCTCTAAGCTGCTGAATGTCAGAGAGACCAACTCACTGTCTCTACGCTGCTGAATGTCAGAGAGAGACCCACTCACTGTCTCTAAGCTGCTGAATGTCAGAGAGAGACCCACTCACTGTCTCTACGCTGCTGAATGTCAGAGAGAGACCCACTCACGGTCTCTACGCTGCTGAATGTCAGAGAGAGACCCACTCACTGTCTCTACGCTGCTGAATGTCCCGGCACACAAGTTTCTTTATTAGTTGTCAATATCGCAATACTCAGCATATCGCAATATATTTTAATCGCAATACTATCGTATCGTGATAATATCGTATCGTGAGGAAGTACAGAATACTTTTATATAAAATGCTTCTTTCTGTTATGCTCCAGAGATTGTGCTAGATAAAAATAGATAAGTATAAAAAGTATAGTAAGTATAAAATAGAAGTCAAGTACGTAGACAAAAGTGTTCAATATATACATATATACAATATACAATGCAGAGTAGAAAAGTAACTGAGTTACAATACAATATACTATATACTAGGGGTGGGGGGGGGAAATCGATACGTAGTAGTATCGCGATACTTTGCATGGCGATATTGTATCGATACAGGGACGCCAAGTATCGATATTTAATTATTCATAAAAAAAATAAAAAAATGGTATAAAGAAGTTGCATTGTTCATTTCAATACCTGTAATAGTACAGTAGTCCACACACACATGTGCATTCAGTTAAGTTGGAATATGACTGTAATACAAACAGTTCAGTTTGTCAGGTACATGCAACACAGATTACAGTGTTTACATCTGTCTGCTTGAGAAAATACCATGTTCTGCAATAAAAATTATTGAAGTGAGATGAACAGACTGAACTTTATTTTATTAGATAAAACATGTTGACAAAGTTTTACTTTGCAGTTGAAAAAAGGCAATAAAATAAATTGTCAAAAATATATATATTTCGCAATACTCAGCGTATCGCGATATATTTAGTATCGCGATACTATCGTATCGTGACGCAAGTATCGCGATAGTATCGTATCGTGAGGTCTCTGGCGATTCCCACCCCTACTATATACTATACAGTACAATGCAGAAATGGGATGAGGTACAATTTAGGTACAAATTACAGTAAGGTGTAATGAGGTATGGGTTGTAGTGCAAATTCTTTACCAATAAATATAAAGTGTGTTTAGGTGGGTAAAGTGGGTGCTGCAGTGAGTTGTATGTTTAAAGTGAGTGTGTGCTGTGAGTGCATTTGATGGTTGTTACATAGTGTTATTGTCATTTAGCATCCTGATGGCCTGGGGATAGAAGCTTCTTCTGAGTCTCTCTGTGATGGCCATGAGACTCCGGTATCGCTTGCCTGACCGCAGCAGTTCAAAGAGGCAGTTGTTTGGGTGGCTGGAGTCTTTAATGATTCTCTTAGCCTTACCCATGCACCGCTTGTTGTAAATGTCTTGGAGAGTGGGGAGCCCCCCTCCAATTGTGCGTTCGGCTCAACGGGCCACTCTCTGTAGTCTGCTACGGTCGTGTGCGGTGCTATTCACAAACCAGGAAGTGATGTTGCCAGTCAGGATGCTCTCTCTTGTGCACGAGTAGAAGTTCTTAAGGATCTTCTGACTCACTTTGAACTTCCTTAGGCGCCTGAGGAAGTAGAGGCGTTGCCGTGCCTTCTTGATAACACTGTCAATGTGTGTGGTCCATGTCAAGTCCTCGGATATGTGGACTCCGAGGTACTTAAAACTGTTCACAGAGACCCTCTCACAGCCCGGGGGCGACAGTGGCAAATCTGAAGGTTCCCGGTGCAATTCCGCCCCGTCCCGGGCAGCGTGTTGGAAGTGTCCTTGAGCAAGACACTTAATCTCTCTCTCTCCCTTTCTCTCCCTCTTCCCCTCTCTCTCCCTCCCTCCCTCCCTCTCTCCCTCCCTCCCTCTCTCCCTCTCTCCCTCTCTCCCTCCCTCTCTCCCTCTCTCTCTCTCTCTCTCCCTCTCTCTCTCTCCCTCCCTCTCTCCCTCTCTCTCTCTCTCTCTCCCTCTCTCCCTCTCTCCCTCCCTCTCTCCCTCTCTCTCTCTCTCTCTCCCTCTCTCCCTCTCTCCCTCCCTCTCTCCCTCTCTCCCTCTCTCCCTCCCTCCCTCTCCCTCTCTCCCTCCCTCCCTCTCCCTCTCTCCCTCCCTCCCTCCCTCCCTCCCTCCCTCTCTCCCTCTCTCCCTCCCTCCCTCCCTCCCTCACACAGGCATATCAGTATATAACCTGCAGTACCTGTTTGAACCTGACCAGCTCTTTTAAGGCGCGCCCCCACTGCTGCTTGTAGTGCAACTTGGATTTGGTGGTGGACTCCAGCTTTCTCTCCAGTTCCACCTTAACAAACACACACAACATACACAGTGTGTAATATACAGCATGTATATAATATACAAATAAATATATATATATATATTCCAAACTTGAAAAATCTCTTCGGTTGCCTGTGAAGTACTGCAACGTGCCACTTTTAAAGTTAGTTTAAAGGAAAACTCCAACATTTTGGGAAATTTGCTTATTTGCCATCTACCCTGGAGTTAGACAAGAAGATGCATACCCTTTTCTTCTCTGTGCATGCAGTAGGAGTAGGAAGACGTTGGGAACTACAGTAGGCTAATGGAGGAACCTACTTCCAGTGACCGACGCTAAGCTAGGCTAACGGTGTGCGTCTTCCTACTGCATGCACAGAGAAGAAAAAAGTATGTATCTTAATACTCCAACATTTTGGGAACCCTGGAGTTAGACAAGAAGATGCGTACCTTTTTCTTCTCTGTGCATGCAGTAGGATTAGGAAGACGTTGGGAACTAGGCTAATGGAGGAACCTACTTCCAGTGACTGACGCTAAGCTAGGCTAACGGTGCGTGTCTTCCTACTCCTACTGCATGCACAGAGAAGAAAAAGTGTATGTATCTTCTTGTCTAACTCCAGGGTAGATGGCAAATAAGCTAATTTCCAAAAATGGAGTTTTCCTTTAACAGTGGTGCTAGTAGTAGATATGAATGAATGAATGAATGAAGTTTAGTTTTTGGTCTTGTTTACAGACAAATCAAACACACACAAAATCCAAAATCAACGACAGAAAAAAAGGAATATGCTGAAGCTAGGGATGTCCGATATTATTGGCCTACCGATATTATCGGCATTAAAATGTGATATCGGAAAATATCGGTATCGGTTTTCAAATTATTATTATTATTATTATTTTTTTTTACATTTCTAGATCCTTTATTTACCCAGGCAAGCAAGTAAGAACAAATTCTGATTTTATTTATTGTCAAAAGTATGCATAATGTTGTGTTAATTCCACAACAAGAGATATGTAATGTTAATTACCTGAAATTATTCAGTTTTTTGGGGGGGAAACCCTGCATATATCGGTATCGGCTGATATCGGTATCGGAAATTAAGAGTTGGACAATATCGGTATAGGTAAAAAAGCCAATATCGAGCATCCCTAGCTGAAGCACATGCTTATTTTTGCCTATCCTTTACAAATTCTTAAAACGAAATATATTTTAATATAAGAAAGAAAAACTTAAAATATGCTGCAAGATAAAAAAAACAAAAAAAACAAATGTTTGATGTTTTACTCAAAACTGTACTCCTGAATTATTTTATCCTTTAACACTTTCAGTGCCGGGCCGTGTTTTCCTTTTTACCCCATTGATGCCACGGTCCACGGCCCATGTAACGTTAATATCGCCTAATCTATGTTTTAAATTATGCTATGTGTCTAATCTGCCCATCGCTTATCAAAGAATCATTTTCCAGTCAACATTGGCAAAGCAGATTGTGTTTTTATCGCTTCATTTTGAAAACCACTCGGTTTTGAAGAAAAAACAACACATTCCATGATAATCGCCTTTTACTGGAATATTCCAGAACGTTATCATTTGTCTGTCTATTTATGAATAGTTTTCAAATAAACGCTAGATGGTCGACAGTATAATGTGTGCGCACGCACGCTCGTGCCGTGCGCTGATAATCGCTGCTATTATTTCCTCATGGCTTTTACAGTGAAACAGCCATATCACATATAGTGGAAACGCTTATATCTCCATGAAAACGAGTCTGATTATCCTAACACTGATAACATAGATTCCTTACCTGACATCAGATGGTATCCAAATGGTATATTCCAATTCCTGATCACCATTAGAAAAAATCGATAAGTATATTGATCCAACGTGTGTACAGTATAACCCATCGCCGCGGCTCAGAGGCTCCAGAATGAACTCTGGTAACTCCGGCTGCATGGGTGAGAAGTAAAATGTGGACTGGAATATTTTTTTCCCCCATCCATTTTCATTGAGTCCATTCCAAAAGGGTGATTTACCATCTGGGAGACGATAGGGGGCGCTTTTTTCACATCTGATCGCCGGCGGCCGCTGGATCTCCAACGGTAGGCTCGCGTGATGCAATATGATTTCAGATCGCTAATAAAAAATAAAAATTCAGAGAAAAGCCGTGACGTGGCTTTCAACGTCACGATCGTAAACCCGAGATTAGCCGTGAGTGGCGCTCAAAGTGTTAAGGCTTTTTTTAATCTCCCCTGAGAAGTACACAACTTCAGGTGTGATGTTGTGATTTACTGATTGTATTAGTAATAATATTGGTAGAAACACTAGTTAATCGTAGTGTATTACCTTCTCCAGACTGAGCAGGTTGATCTCTGACTGCAGTCGTATCTCTGGTCTGACGCTCTGCTGTTCTCTAAACAGCTGGTGGTCCTTCTCCAACTGTTTATACCTCACCTCACTGTCTGTTATCTAGAGAGAGGAGGGAGGAGAGGAGAGGAGGGAGGAGGAGAGGAGAGGAGGAGAGGAGGAAAGAGGAGAGGAGAGGAGGAGAGAAGAGAGAGGAGAGGAAAGGAGATGGAGAAGAGAGGAGAGGAGGAGAGGAGAGGAGGGAGGAGAGAAGAGAGAGGAGAGGAAAGGAGAGGGAGAAGAGAGGAGAGGAGAGAGAATATATAGGAGGGGGGAGAGGAGGAGAGAAGAGAGAAGAGAGAGGAGAGAAGAGAGAGGAGAGGAACGGAGAGGGAGAAGAGAGGAGAGGAGAGAAGAGAAGAGATATGAGGGGAGGAGAGGAGAGAAGAGAGGAGAGAAGAGAGAGGAAGGGAGGAGGGAAGGAGAGGATAGGAGAGAAGAGGAGAGGAGAGGAGAGATGAGAGGAAAGGAGAGGGAGAGGAGAGGGAGAAGAGAGGAAAGGAGAGGGAGAGGAGATGAGAGGAGAGGAAGGAGATAAGAGGAGAGGAGGAGAGGGAGAGGAGATAAGGGAGAGAAGAGAAAGGAGAGAAGAGAGAGGAGGAAAGGAGAGGGAGAAGAGATGAGAGGAAGAAGAGAGGAGAGGAGGGGAAAAGAGATAGGAGGGGAGGAGAGGAGGAGAGAAGAGAGGAGAGGAAAGGAGAGGGAGAACAGAGGAGAGGGGAGAAGAGATAGGAGGGGAGGAGAGGAGGAGAGAAGAGAGGGGAGAAGAGAGAGGAGAGGAGGAGGGAAGGAGAGGAGAGAGGATAGGAGAGAAGAGGAGAGGAGAGAGAGGAGAGGAAAGGAGAGGGAAAGGAGAGGGAGAAGAGAGGAAAGGAGAGGGAGAAGAGAGGAGAGGAGAGGGAGAAGAGGAGAGGAAGGAGAGAAGAGGAGGAGAGGAGGAGAGGGAGAGGAGAGGAGAGAAGAGAGAGGAGGAAAGTAGAGGGAGAAGAGAGGAAGGAGAGAAGAGGAGAGGAGGGAGAGAAGATAGAGGAGAGAAGAGAGAGGAGGAAAGGAGAGGGAGAAGAGAGGAGAGGAGAGAAGAGATAGGAGGGGAGGAGAGAAGAGAGAGGAGGGGAGGAGAGGAGAAGAGAAATGAGAGGAAGAGCGGATAGGAGAGAAGAGGAGAGAATAGGGAGAAGAGAGGAGAGGGAGAAGAGAGGAGAGGAGACATTTAATTAAAGAAATTAGGTCAGTCATCGGCGGCTGGGTGGCGCAGCGGAGATTGCGCTCGTCCCCAATGCAAGAGACTCCGGTCTCGAATCCGGGTGTCAGCATTGCCTCCGGCTTGGGCCGGCCGTCATACTGGCTAAATTGGCAGAGTCAGTGGGTGGAAGTCGATGGGTGGTAATCTGGATGTTGTGGACAGCGACTCCTACAGGTCGGTTAGGGGACGCCTGCACAGCAGAGACAGGAAATAGCGGGGGTAGTGTGAGCCTCCCACATGTTACACCTCGCCAATGAGAGTCCGCGCTGGCAGGTGAAAAGATGCGACAGGCTGCCTCCTCGTGTACCGGAGGGGACACGTGATGCAAGTCTTCTATCCTCCCTACAACCGACCAGTGGGGGGCATATGCGAGCAACGTTCAAGACAGGGGAGGGGAGAATTGGAAACACGAAATTGGGATGGGAGAAAAATAGAAAAATAAGGAGAAAATTGGATACAAAAAATAAGAAATGAGGTCAGTCATTGAGTCAACAGGTAAGTCAAGTATCTCTCTCTCTCTCTACCTGATGCACTCTCCTCCTCCACCAGTATCTCTCTCTCTCTCTCTCTCTCTCTCTCTACCTGATGCAGCAGCCGCACCCTCTCCTCCTCCATCAGTCTGACTTTCTCTCTCTCTAGCGCCACCCCGTGGTCACAGTCCTGCCGCATCCTCCTGCCGCTCTCCTGCAGCTCTCTCTGGGCCAGCTCATGGTCCGCGTGCAGCTCCCTCTGCACGCGCTGGGTCTGTACACGCACACACACACACACACACACGCACACACACACATTTAGAATATTTATTTATGTCCACATAAAGACAATGTTTAAAGGACACAAATATTATCAGTGCATTTTGTGGGTTATTCTGATACATTCGTGCCCAAATTGACAATGGCAACCAAAGTTACACAAAGTTACACACACACGTGTGAATGATGATGAACCTGACAATCAACACACAGCTCATGGATACAGATAGCAGCATCTTCTCCAAATTGCGTCTTTAATAGCTTGACACTGAGCAATATCTTGCTAACTGTTTGGCTCTTCTCTTCGGAAGACCGGCCTCTAACACCCAACATGACTCAGGCTTCCAAATATGAAGACCAAAAGTTTACAGTTGTAGCCCAGTTGTGAGATATGGTATGCTCTAACAGTTGATACTTCAACATTTTGGTTGTAAAGGCTTCTTCTAGACTGTAGTCAAACGTGCAGCCAACTTCTAGGATGAGAACCTCGCTCACACACACACACAAACACGCACACAACATTTACCAAATTAACCATTCTGTGTTATCAGTCATTTGCCAGTGACTTCAAATATGAAAGATGAACCAATGACATGTATGACAGATTCCTAGATACAGACATTCCCTGTTCAGAAGAGTTAGGAGTCGGGTGTTGTTAGTCTCCATTAATCAAGATGGCAGAGTGGACTGACTCCTCTTTAGACATGTAGATTCGATTCGATTCAATTCGATTAGATTAGATTGAAACGTATTGTCATCAGGCAGCACAAGTACAGTACAACAAAAATAAGGTTGGCAACCAACCAGAGTGCAAATGTAACAGTAAAGTGCAATAGTGATATACAATGTTGAGACCTTACTGGGGCTCAATTTGGGAGATTCTCGAAGAGGTCACAGGGTTTGAGATCCCATGTACACCTAAATTAGCATTATTAGGAGACATGTCTGACATTTCTCCAGATAAGAGAGGCAAGGTGCGGATCATTAAATTGGCCATGATTGCAGGGAACAAGTGTATTGCCATGCTGTGGAAAGGTGCTGAATCCCCCCCCCATGTCTATGTGGCTTAGTGAAATCTCTTCGTACATGGCATCAGAGAAAATAATGTTCAATCTTAAGAAAAAACCACGTCTCTTTGATAAATGCTGGGCTGGGTTTAGGCAATACTTAGAACAGATTACATAGTAGGTTGACGATGTAGGCTATTATTGAAGCTCCCTTTTGTCTTTCTGAAGGGTATATATTGCAATGAATGATACTGTAAATGTTATTAGTTACTCTTTGAAGAGAAAAGATGTAACGTTAGATATTTATTTGTTTGGTGTAGAAGTATGGGCACCTGTTAGACGGGTGTAACTGGGTTTACTAAATTCTCAAAATGTGTAAAAAAAAGAAAAAACTGAATTTGTTGAGGTCCTAGTCTGGGGGAGGGGAGGGGGGGGGGGTCTGGCCTAGATTTTTTTTTGTTTTTGTTTATATTGATTTATTATTTTTCTTTCAGGGGGGGGTTATTTTGTATCTATTTTTCTGTAACTCGGGAGGGGGGGCAGTTGGCAGCATTTTCTTTTGTATGGTTGTTGAACTGTTGAACTGATGCTGTAAAACTGAAAAGAAAAAAAAATACCAATAAACATATTGTTTAAAAAAGAATAGTGATATACAATGTACAGGTGATTAAACTGGGTATAAAATATATTAATGAGTCAGCGTTTCCGTTAGCCGGTAATTATCGGTATTTGACCGGCAAAATCTGTTGAAGTCCGACATATTTACTCTCTCCGGTCTTAATGTCCGGTGAAAATAATTCCCTGAGTCTAAGCACAATTTGATTATTTGAATTGTATTAAAATAGGCTAAAATTAAATAGCCTATGCGATGAACGAAACGATCATTACATTTGTTTCCTCGTTGCTTCTAATAATGACAACGACGTCGTCAGCGAGAGCTTAGTGCTGGGTGTGCGAACTTTTGTGAAGCTGCAGAGCCAGAGCACTATCAGCACAATGCAGTATTCCAGCAGTACTCCAATTCAGCCATTTTCAGCCAATGTTGGGTGGGGGGCGCTGCTGTGCGGTTCCCAGAAAAGAGCCAATAACACTGAATCAGCTGCTCTGCAGCGCCATACTCTTTGCAAATAAGTCGTTGCGAGGTGGAGAGAGTCGTCACGCAAACCACGATAATGTTGCCGTCTCTCTGCTTTCTCAGTTCTTCGCTTGATATAATTAATACAAATGTCCAATATAACGGAATTCGTTAGCTCATAAAAATGTGATTATAACAGACTGCTGTTTAGTGTCGGACCGACTGCCCACATACGCGGTCTATTTTATTTCAAGTCAGCAGCAGCACGGAGTATCGAGGGACTTATTTTATTTGGAATATATTAATGACTGTATACGCAAAAGTAGCCTAGTTTTAAGTAATAATATTATAAATCTACATGCCTTGAGGATGACATTCTTTATATAGCCTGCCTATCAATTGTTTTAAAGCTCAATAAACTATGACCGGAATTAATCTCATTTGTCCGGTAGATTGAAATCTTGCAGGTCACGGAGACCGGCAACAATTTTTTCGAACGGAAACCCTGTAATGAGTACTACTGAGTATTAGGCTTGGGCGGTATGACGGTATACCAGGGTATTTCGAAATCCCGTCGGTATGATTTTCAATACCGTGACGTCACAGACTGTGCGCCAAATCACAGATGCGTTTCCTTCTATTACACTGACACAGAGAGTTATAACAGGGACGGCATTGGTTGTAGTGCACAGCACGCGCCAGCAGAGGGCAGGGCAGTCTGTCTTTCCCTCTCTCACACTGAACCTACTGTAGCAGAGCTGAGCTGAGCAGGTGACGCAACGCACATGTTCCTGTCGGTCTTCCATCTCGCATGTGTATTAATCTGCATGACAAATAAAGACTTATTCTTCTATAGAATGCGGTTATGGACCGATGGCCGTCCGTTTATTAATTTCGAATGGATCCATGGGTCCACTTCCAGACATTGGATAATTGAGGAATCGGGAAACGGAACGTTTTGAAATGGATTCGTGCATGAATGTGGACTCAGGGACACGTTGTTTGGGTACGAGTAAGTAAGTTATGTTATGGTTAAGCGTATGGAAGATGAACGTACGAGTTATGAATGCCGGGAGTGTATGTTTGGTAAACCGCTCCAGTTCGACTGTGTGTGTGTGTATTGGCTTCGGTGATTCACTACAGGGGTTTAACGGCTTAAGGTGGGTTTTGATTATGACTTAATCAATGCAGAATACATTTTGTGCGTCTGTATGTGTAGTTGTGTACTACTGTCGTGAGTTAGAGTCATATTGGTCTAATTTCAGCCTCAGTTATACGTTATTTGTTCCGTATGACTCGTTTCATATGTGTTACAAAGGATCAGATTAAACCGAATATATATATTTATTGATTGATATATATTGCATAATATTTGTATATCGTTTGATATCCCTTGTATATTCCTTGTACATATACACGGAATATCCCTTTAGCCTAGTACAGACCATAATATTTCATTCTCCTATTGGACAGCGGTCCACAGGCGCCAAGGCCATGCCTCCAAAGTCAGGTTCAAAGTCACCGCCGGGGACATGCCTGGACATGAATGGTATTGCGCAAGGATATGAGACAGGAATAAAGCTGGTACTAGTTTATTCATCTAAGCGTATAAATACGGCGCAGGTGAATACAGAAGTATGTTACCCAATAAGTTGAAGCCTCACCCACGATACTACGTGCGGTGAAGTATGGCCTGTTTGGCCCCAAATAGAGCATTGAGACCGCGTGCGAATTAATAACTGAAGTGTCAGAGTTTGGCGCTATACCGTCGAGTGCGACATATTCTATTAAGTCAGTAATAGTCTAATTTGTGTATAGTGTATCGTGCGGCTAAGGTTCTACAGTGACCAGCATCACCAACGTTTTCCTCGTATCAGCTAGAGTGCTTATCCAGGCTGGGCTGCTTTCATGGCGCTTTCACCCGAGGAGCCCTAGACGAGGACCGTGTGGACATGTACACTGGATTATCTACCCGACGACTGCATAGCCCTTTACGGCTGGATTATATTTGCTTTTGGTCCTGTGATTAATGGAGCGGAGAATCGCCGACGCCCACACGTGTGTGGGATTTACCCTGTGAGGAGCCACGTCGAGTCTGCCCCTCAGAAGCCTGAGGCAGGCTAGCTTTCTTCCCTGTGGAGCTACAGGCTACGGAGAACAGCTGTATTCATCTGTGGATCAAGATCTTATTGCACCGTCTCCCGTACTCGGAGTCTCCTTATCATCGTTGACCCAGACTCTATTACCGACAGATCCTCTACCCTTGCTGGCTTACAACCGGGGGGACCCTTCCAGTATCTCCCGCTATATTACTAGTGTACCATAGATATAATTCCCTAAGATTCAGGTTGTATAATTACCTCCTGCGTAACCAGAGAATGGACATTCGTTATTGATTTGCCTACGCACATTCCTTTGCCTTATAAGCGCATTCAAAGTGAAATAGAGAAGTATATTATGTACCTTTTGCTGCAATAAATACTTAATTACAACTTTGTGTGGAACCGATTTCATTGTGGGAAGTGTTCATCATTATATATATCATGTACTGTATGGCCAGTAATTAAAGTGCATAAGACGGTAGTGGTTTAATGATACCATACTTATCAATACAGTCAGGGAATTGTACCCCTCAGTTACAATAATGTGTGTGTCTCGAATGTGCGCGCTGATTTGTTTACTTTGGCAACACGGGTCGCTAAGGAATTTAGGTTCGAGGTTGAAGAAAGTGCACTTTTAGGTTGAAAGAACGGCCCTAATGTCAACGTGTTTCCATATAAGCGTTATGTATCGTGATAACGAGTATATTGTTAACTTAGCTCCGCTCCACTCCCCCCCCGCTGATGAAAGTCATACCGTCATAATACCCATACCGTAGGTATGATGGTATGAAAAAAATGATACCGCCGAACAGTGTTAATTTTGGCAGCTATTTTCATTTTAGTTTTAGTCTTAGTCATGTGTCAAGTGCTCCTTTTTAGTTATCATATTTAATCATCTTCATTTATTTTCCGTTTAGTCAGTTTTAGTCAACTAAATGTCTGAGCATTTTAGTCTTAGTCAGTTTTTGTCTTTTTTGTTTTAGTCTAGATTTTGTCGACGAAAACGGATGACATTTTTGTCTATTTTTTGTTAATGTACTAAAAAAATTATATTATATAAATTATAAAACTTTTTTTTTCTTTTCTTTTTTACAGCTACTGTTTTATATACTGTTTTTTTAGTAATAACTAGAAAGTAATGGTATTTATTCAACAACAGGTGATTGTATAGATTAGTATTAGTATCATTAAGCTCAAAACAGAATCAACCATTATTCTCACAATATACCGACCGCCCAGACACTCACCAATATTTATACAGGAGCTCTCTGAACTGATCTCATTATGTGTTACCGGATATGATAAGGTGATCCTAAATGGAGACTTGAACATCCATTTTAATAAGAAAACAGACTCCAAAACTATAGAGCTAGAAAATCTACTGGATAGCTTTGATCTAACACAACATATAACAAATGCAACCCACAAGCTTGGAAATACATTAGACTTAGTTATAACAACAACTGGGCTAAGCATAAAAAATGTCTCAATAACTGAATTACCTGTCTCCGACCATCACTGTATATTTTTTGATACTCAAATAACCCTTACTAAAACAAAAAAATAAATCATAGTTCAAAAGAGGCTCCTAAACGACAAGGCTGAATCAAAGTTCATTAATCTTATCAGACTACATGAACCACACAATAATGACAGCTCTCTAAATGAAATGGTAGAAAATCTCAATGATGCACTGTCATCTGTATTAGATTCTGTCGCCCCACTAAAAATTAAAAAGAAGAAAACCAGAGCCTCGCCCTGGCTGAACTATAATGCTGTCAACAAAGAAAAAAGGGAAATGTTGTGCAGCAGAGCGAAAATGGAGAAAAACAAAAACCACCATATGCTGTGATATATACAAAGATGCTTTAACTGCTTATAATAAAACCATCCGCTTAGCAAGGAAAGACTACTTCTCTAAAATCATTACAGAAAACGCTGGAAACTCCAGAATCCTTTTTTCCACTATTAATCTACTACTCAACACTGCCCCTACACCTCCTCAGTCATCAGCGGTTAAGTGTGAAGAACTTGCACTATTCTTTAACAAAATAACCTTGATCAGGGCCAGCATTACTCATGATGGAAATAAAGCTGATTGCAGCAAACCGTGCAATGTAACCATGAGAAGATTCACATGCATCACATTAGATGTACTCTGCAAAACTGTCTCAGAATGTAACTCCTCCACATCAGACATTGACCCTATACCTACAGCCAGGGCCGCCTGGGAGAAATGAGAGGCCCTGTGCAAGATTTAAACGCGAGGCCCCCCCCCCTAAAGGTAAAAATAAAAAAAAATAAAAAAATAAAATTATATAATTTTTAATTTTTTCATACAGTCAACATATTCTTAAATAATAGCGCTGCCCGAGGCTGGGCATGATACAGTCAACATATAGCAAGAGAGAGAGAGAGAGCGAGAGAGAGAGCTCCCGTTCTACAGTCAATATACAGTGTTATCGCTGCACAGACCCGGCAATGCCCCTGACCAGAGGAGAGAGAAATATAATAGTTAGTAAAAGCACTATATAAGCTCAGAACACAGCTCAGAACACAACACAGCTTAGAACACAGCTCAGAACACAGCACAGAACACAGCTCAGAACACAGCTCAGAACACAGGACACCTCAGAACACAGAACACATGCAGAACACAGATCAGCACACAGCTCAGAACACAGAACACAGCTCAGAACACATGCAGAACACAGCTCAGCACAGAGCTCAGAACACAGGACACCTCAGAACACAGAGAGAGAGAGAGAGAGAGAGAGAGAGAGAGAGAGAGAGAGAGAGAGAGAGAGAGAGAAGTCTGTGATGATCCAGACAGAGAGAGTCTGTGGTCCAGAGAGAGAGAGAGAGAGATGAGTCTGTGGTCCAGACAGAGAGAGAGAGAGAGAGAGAGAGAGAGAGAGAGAGAGAGGGAGAGAGAGAGAGAGATAAGCAAGGTAGCTAAGATGAGCCCCTAAAGGATATTGAACTTTTAATGGAAGAACAAAACAGAAGGAAAAGATAACTTCACAAAGGCAACATCAACACTTAAATCCAAAGAGAAGAGGGTCTATACCAGAGAAAACAAAGTAGCAAGGAGCCAACGGCCGACATCAGCTAAAGAGGCTAACTGCAAATAGAGTGGCCAGGTACTGGTGCTAGCTCGACAGAACGTTAGCTACGACAGCTAGCCGGCCCGCTTGGCTCAATATAACGTTAGCTACGACAGCTAGCCGGCCCGCTTGGCTCAATATAACGTTAGCTACGACAGCTAGCCGGCCCATTTGGCTCAATATAACGTTAGCTACGACAGCTAGCCGGCCCGCTTGGCTCAATACAACGTTAGCTACGACAGCTAGCCGGCCCGCTTGGCTCAATATAACGTTAGCTACGACAGCTAGCCGGCCCGCTTGGCTCAATATAACGTTAGCTACGACAGCTAGCCGGCCCGTTTGGCTCAATATAACGTTAGCTACGACAGCTAGCTGGCCCGCTTGGCTCAATAATAACGTTAGCTACGACAGCTAGCCGGCCCGCTGGCTCCACATAACGTTAGCCAACATAACGTTAGCCACGATAGCTAGCCGGCCCGAGAGAGAGAGAGAGAGAGAGATATCTCCACGGCGGGAATAGAATAGAGTGCATTAAAAACTCAAAAAAACGTCCAAGAGGAAGGAGACAACCGTGGAGTTGACGAAGTTCATCTGCCGAACGACCGCCCTCTTCATCTTGGCATAACCTCCAATGCTGCACGCGCTCTCTCTAGGTTAGCTAACGCTAGTTAGCCTTTAGCTAAGCTACTAGCCGACATGGCTAGCCCGACTGAACCACACGTTAGCACTCGATACCGTAGCTAAAGCTAACTAGCTGTCCCTGCCTTTAGCTAAGCCGACATGGCTAGCCTGACTGAACTTTCTAACATGCAACAACTTTCATCTTCAGTCCATCTGCCGAACGACCGTCCTCTTCGTCTTGGCATAACCTCCAATGCTGCACGCGCTCCCGTGGAAATAGTCAGACAGACGCACCTGTAACCCCTCCCCTCGTTGAAACCAATAGTATATCTGCTGCAGAGCCGCAGAGCTCCAATAGTGTATGCAGAGCCACAGAGCTCCAATAGTATATCTGCAGAGCCCGGAACAAGTCAGACACATTCTACAAACGTGTCTAATGTGAAATATATAAGCATATAAGCAAAACTAGGTTTTAGGTATGTGATGAAAAAGGGCCTCGCGGGAAGGGGGGCCTCACAAAAAAAAAGAAAAGAAAAAAGAAAAAGAAAATTAAAAAAAATATTTAAAAAAAATATATATTTCTTTTTCTTTTTTGCGAGGCCCCCCTTCCCGCGAGGCGGCCCTGCCTACAGCTTTCTTCAAACGGGTGTTTAATAGTGTTTCAAGCCCTGTGCTAGATATCATAAACACTTCCCTTAGAACTGGTATTTTCCCAGATGCCTTTAAAACAGCAGTTGTAAAGCCATTACTAAAAAAACCTAACTTGGATAGTAATGAAATGGAAAATTATCGTCCAATATCCAACCTACATTCAGTAGCAAAGTACTTGAAAAGATAGTTTCAGTTCAAATAAATTCCTTTCTTGAAGAAAACAACATCTTAGAAGAATTTCAGTCGGGATTCAGAAAATATCATAGCACTGAAACTGCCCTCACCAAAATAATCAGTGACCTCAGGCTAAACTCTGACGAGAATAAGATCTCCATCCTTATCCTGCTAGATCTCAGTGCAGCATTTGATACAATCGATCACGATATTCTAATCGATCGTCTTGAAAACCTTGTCGGTTTCTCAGAACATGTGCTAGGCTGGTTCAAAACATACATCAGAGGGAGGAAATTCTATGTTAGACTAGGAGAGCACATGTCTGATATATACGACAACAACTATGGAGTTGCACAAGGGAGTTGCTTAGGTCCTTTACTCTTCTCCCTTTACATGTTACCGCTGGGTAATATCATCAGAGAACATAATGTAGATTTCCATAGTTATGCGGATGATACACAACTGTACATATCTGCTGAACCAAATTATACAGCGATTAGCTCCATTACAGACTGCTTACTGGCAATAAATAAATGGATGAGTAAGAACTTCCTGAAACTAAACGAGAACAAAACTGAAATTCTAATTATCGGCCCCAAAACTAAAAAAGAAAGTAACGTTAATAAAGAACCTGGGAGGACTAACCCCTTGGATCAAATCTGAGGTCACTAGTCTCAGGGTTATTGTAACTGAGGGGTACAATTCCCTGACTGTATTAATAAGTATGGTATCATTAAACCACTACTGTCTTATGTACATTACTACTGGCCATACAGTACACAGGTATCTTATGATGAACACTTCCCACAATGACTCGGTTCCACACAAAACTGGGTTTAAGTATTTATTAGCAGCAATGATAGTACATAATATACTTTACTTTGGATGCGCTTATAAGGCAAAGGAATGTGCGTAGGCAAATCAATAACGTATGTCCATTCTCATATTACGTAGGAGATAATAATACAACCTGAATCTTAGGAATTATATCTATGGTACTCTGGTAAGATAGCGGGAGATACTGGTAGGGTCCCTCCGGTCGTAAGCCAGCAAGGGGAGAGGATTTGTCGGTAGTAGAGTCTGGGTCAACGATGATAAAGAGACTCCAAGTACAGGAGACGGTGCAATAATATCTTGATCCGCAGACGAATACAGCTGTTCTCCGTAGCATGCAGCTCCGCATGGAAGAAAGCTAGCCGGCCTCAGGCTTCTGAGAGGCGGGCTCGACGTGGCTCCTCACAGGGTAAATCCCACACAATTGTGGGTGTAGGCGATTCTCCACTCCATCAATTACAGGACCAAAAGCAAATATAATCCAGCCGAAAAGGGCTATGCAGTCGTCGGTAGGTTATCCAGTGTACATGATCCACACGGTCCTCGTCTAGGGCTCCTCGGGTGAAAGCGCCAGGGTAAGCAGCCCAGCCTGGATAAGCACACTAGCTGGTACGAGGAAACGTTGGTGATGCTGGTCACTGTAGAACGGTAGCCGCACGATACACTATACACTATACATAAATAGACTATTACTGAATTAATAGAATAGGTCGAACTCGACGGTACAGCGTTAAACTCTGATACTTCAGTTATTAATTCGCACGCGGTCTCAATGCTCTATTTGGGGCCAAACAGGCCATACTTCACCGCACGTTGTATCGTGGGTGAGGCTTCAACTTATTGGGTAACTCAACTTCTGTATTCACCTGCGCCGTATTTATACGTTAGGTGAACAAACTAGTACCAGCTTTATTCCTGTCTCATATCCTTGCGCAGAACCGTTCATGTCCAGGCAAGTCTTTGGCGGTGACTTTGAACCAGACCTTGGAGGTATGGCAATGGCGCCCAAGGGACCGCTGTCCAATAGGAGAACGAAATATTATGGTCTGTACTAGGCTAAAGGGATATTCCGTGTATATGTACAAGGAATACACAAGGGATATCAAACGATATACAAATATTATGCAATATATATCAATCAATAAATATATATATTCGGTTTAATCTGATCCTTCGTAACAGTTATCATAGATTCAGAACTGAACTTCAATTCTCATATTAGCAAAGTAACGAAAACATTGTTCTTCCATCTCAGAAATATAGCAAAAGTACGACCATTTATTAATCAGAACGATGCTGAGAAGCTAATTCATGCATTCATATCTAGCCGGTTAGACTACTGTAATGCACTTTTCACAGGTCTCCCTAAGAAAACCACAGAGGCTTCAGCTAATCCAAAACTCTGCAGCCCGACTGCTAACTAGAACCAAAAGGAGAGAGCACATTAGTCCAATCTTAGCTGCTTTACACTGGCTTCCTGTAACATTTAGAATTTACTTTAAGGTCCTTCTCCTTACATACAAAGCTCTAAATGGACAGGGACCTAGCTACATCACCAACACTCTAATAAATTACACGCCAGCAAGAACACTGCGATCATCAGCTGCTGGACTACTAGAGGCTCCCAGAAACAGTCAAAAGAGGATCGGTAATGCAGCCTTTATCAACTATGCCCCAAAACTGTGGAACAAACTACCCCAAAACATCAGGGAAGCCAACTCACTAGACATCTTCAAAAGACAGCTTAAAACCTATCTCTTTGCTCAGGCATTTCAATGACTTACCTGCACTATTCTTACCCTGCCTACTTTTCTTTTTTTAAAGTTTTTTTTTTGGCGTTTTATCGCTTTATTGCTACTGGGCAGTCCAGTAGAGAGAGACAGAGGAGGAATGGGAGACAGAGTGGGGGGAAGACATTCGGCAAATAACAACGGGTTCGGGAGTCAAACCCGGGTCGGCCGTGTCGCGGCTGAGCGCGCTATGTGGTTCGCCACTGGGGCGCCCTACCCTGCCTACTTTTATACACTGCCTATCAAATTCATGTGTCGGTTCTATGCTAATTTTATCTTATTTTATCACACTTTTTACTTCTTACTGATGCACTGCTCTGTTGTATGTTAAATACCCTGTTGTGTGTCCGTTTTATTTTATAATTTTTAGAATCATTATAAACTTTTTTTATACTGAATGATTTACCATACCTTGCTACCTGTCTATCTTTTTATGTTTGCTTATACCTGTATTTTTTACTGTTGTGAAGCACTTTGAACTGCAACCTCTGTATGAAAAGTGCTATACAAATAAAGTTATTATTATTATTATTATTATTATTATTATTATTATTATTATTATTATTATTATTATTATTAAATGACAACTATGCTCAACTATGCTTCACCCACGGAAAGGTTGTTGGCACATTGGTTCCACACGGACATTATACGTTGTTGCACTTGCTTCCAGAAGGCTCCGTTTAGGTCAGCTAGTAGCAGAGGCTCTGTTGTGATTTTTAATGCACAATAAATATTCAACATTCTCTTTTGAGACTCCGCCTCAGACTCTTATCATTTGGCACTAAAAGCTAAACATTGTCACCGGTATGGCTGTCTGCAACATGTCATTAATTGTGTGTGAGAGGTCGATCAGTTAGCCACATTAGCGTGAGCTAGGTTAGCCACTAGTTAACGCGAGCTAGATGGAAATACAAACAATGTAACGTTACTGGTGAAAAGGTGATTTACCTTGGAATACTCCTTTGCCAACTTGCTGTACTTTGCTTGCAGGTCAAGTCAAGTCAAGTCAAGAGTTTTAATTGTCACGGCATACAGGTATACAATGAAATGCGGGTGGTCTTGCCCGCAACGATGTGCAATACAGTGGTACATATAATAGAATCAAAAGAAGAAACAACATTGTGCAGTAACAGATAGCAGGTAACATGGAGTGACATCTCGGTATCTGTACATAGTTATTTACAGCGCATGTGTGACATGCTAGTTAGCTTTGGTAGTGCAATACACTGTTCCTGTTATTCTAATTTAAAGTGTCCTTTCCTTTGGCCATAAGTGTGCGTGTGTGCGACATGAGTGTGTGCCCGCTCATGTTAAAGTGTTAAGTGGCTGCTCGTGTGTGAGCGTGCACAGTGTGCGTGTCGTGTGTGTGTTCATGTGTGCTTGTGTGTGGACAGTTCAATGTTCTGAGCACTCAATGTACATTGTTCATGGCTCTGATGGCCTGGGGGAAGAAGCTGAGCCTAAGCCGCTCTGTCCTAGTAGCTGGGATTTGCAGGCGTCTGCCTGACCTCAGCAGCTGAAACAGGCTGTTATTGGGGTGGTGAGGGTCTTTCATTATCCTGCAGGCTCTGGATTTGCACCTCTTGTTGTATAGAACCTGCAGGGGGGGTAGTGCAATACCCGTGGTACGCTCGGCTGAGCGCACCACTTTCTGTAGGGCCTTCTTGTCCTGTGCCGTGCTGTTTCCATACCAGGCAGTGATGTTTCCGGTCAGGATGCTCTCTACAGCTCCTGAGTAGAAGGACTGGAGTATCTTCCCCGATACTCTGAACTTCCTTAACTGTCTCAGGTGGTAGAGACGCTGTTTCGCCTTCTTTACTACTGTGCCTATGTGTGTTGACCATGTCAGGTCCTCTGAGATGTGGACCCCCAGGTACTTGAAGCTGCTCACCCTGTCCACGGTAGCCCCGTTTATCATCAGTGGTGTGTGTGTCTCCTGCTGTCCTCTCCTATAATCCACGATCAGTTCCTTGGTTTTGCCAATGTTCAGGAGCAGGCTGTTGTCCTGGCACCAGCGTTCCAGTACCTCCACCTCCTCCCGGTAGGCCTTCTCGTCGTTGTCCGAGATCAGCCCCACCACCACCGTGTCATCTGCGAACTTCACTATGGAGTTGGAGCTGAACTTGGCCACACAGTCGTGTGTGTAGAGTGAGTACAGCAGGGGGCTCAGAACACAGCCCTGGGGGGACCCGATGCTCAGGGTGATGGTGTTGGAGGTCTGACCCCCCACCCTGACCGCCTGGGGTCTTTCGCTCAGAAAGTCCAGTACCCAGGCGCTCAGGGCGGAGCTCAGACCTAGCTCGATCAGCTTGTCCACCAGTCTGGTGGGGACTATGGTGTTGAACGCTGAGCTGTAGTCAATGAACAACAGTCTCACATAGCCCCCCTTCTGACGGTCAAGGTGCGAGAGGGTGCTGTGCAGTACCTGGGAGACCGCGTCGTCGGTGGACCTGTTTGTCCTGTATGCAAATTGCATAGGGTCCATATCACTGCAGCTGGATTATGAATAGTCCCAATTTTAGCCAAGGTAACATTAAGCTAAAACTAGCTTTTCAAATAGCTCTTCAGCTAATGCTAATAACAGAGCTCCCCGTCACACTGCTCTGTCGGGACGATGGCATTAAGAAGTTATAATTATTTTGTCTCGTCTTGTTTTAGTCAACAATATCAACATGAAGAGAAATTTCGTCCGGTTTTTGTAAATTACATTTTTGTGTCCTCAGTTGTAGTCAACGTTATTTAATAAACTATTTAGTCTCGTTAGTGTCACATGGTCTTCAATAACGTGACATCACGTCTCGTTGTCGTCATGAAAAAAACCTTTTACTAAAATCATTTTAGTTGACAAAATTAACACTGCCGCCCAAGCCTACTGAGTATAGTGCTAATCAGATGTACATACGTATTAATATGTACAGTGATACAGGTATAAAGACACTACAGATATAGATATAGTATCAACAGATATGTAAAAAGGATTATATGCAGGTATGTACAGACAGATGTGGATATATATATGGTATACAGCATTATTGTACATGCTATCATATAGAGCTATATATGGGTTAAAATCAGGGCCCTCATTCATCAATGTGTGCGTAGAACATGTTCTATTTCCACACGTAAGCACGGAATGTAGAACTAGTGTACGCACAGGGAAGTCGGGATTCATCACACGTGCGTACGCAGGCTCTACGCACACCTGTCATGATGAATCCCACCTTGGCTCTGCGCCGCGGCTCGTGCACGCTTTCACGTATTTGCATACCAGAAACGCCCCGATTAACCATATACGGTAATGGAATACACCCATGAAATGTGGAAAAATGGACTAAGCCGAGGGAAGCGTGTCATGAGACAGGCTGACAGACGTGTACACTTACGGTGATGTCGGATATGATATCTATTAACCATTGCTGCCTGGGCAGTGCAAACACTAATAAATACCGCGCTGGAATATGACTGCCTTTTCCCGTGTTGTTTGATTAATACCCAGGGATTAAAGTTCTCCTCAATTTTATTCCAAATCGCGATGGATCTCCCGTCAATTTTCTACCTGCTGCATATGATTTCTAGAGGCATACTACAATCTATTTTGATGTCAGTATTGGGTAGCAATGAATCTCACTGCATGTATGATGTAGCCTGCCTTTCAATACATGAACTTGAATTCCATCATGTTTGTGTGCAGGACTCACAAGGCTGTTGTCACAATGGGTGGTACCGGTACAGACAGTAATAATAACAGTCCACACAATATCACGATCCATGCCATAGCCTATGTTCCATTAGGACATGATCTGTGACGACAAATGTTCTGATATCATACTCTGACAGCATGCCTATGATCAACAAAAACGCGAACTTGAATCCCATCATATACATAGTCTGTCCACTATCTGGTGTCATTGCAATGCGTTTTCTATTCTTTCTTATACAGTAAAAAGGGGGAAGAACACTATATTCATATGACTTGTATTCTGCTTACAGCTTCGAAATTCCACTTGTTTCGTTTAACGTAAAGCCTTTTAAATATAATTAAAACGTTCCCGTGTTTCTGCGGTCTGCGCAAAATAATAACGAGTTGAGCTTTATGATTTATGATGAATTGAAAATGGGGGACCCTGATGTAAACAATACGAAAGTCTTTCTCTGGTCTGCATCCCCAATTAACAATTGTATGTACTGAGCTGTACTGTACTGTACCCATTCTGCAATCTGTTAATAAACTTTTCAATCAATCAATCAATCAATCAAGCTACGCGGAGCGCAGTCAGTCAGTAGCCTACACCCCGTATATTCCGATAACGCTATATAAACCATGCTGCATTCATTCTGAGAGAAAGATCTATTATTCCAAATGCTATTTATAGGGTTTTGACCATAATTACACTACTGTTGCTATTTTACAATGAACTATAATGAACTACGGTTCGTACAGAACATGCCAGTGTTATTATGCACAGAAGCTCATTTCCTTGTTGTAATAATATATTCTACCACTGGGCGCCAGGTACGCCTGGTCTGACCTGTGCGTAGATGTAAGCACGGAGTCAAGTTCAAATCGAAATTGATGAATCCCACTCTTTGCTTAGAAATGATCGTACGCACAGGGTAAGCACAGATCTGTGCGTAGAACACGTTGATGAATGAGGGCCCAGGTGTTTATATATATATATATAAATATAAATGGTATGAATATAAATAAAATTTCTCATTTAGGGAGATTAGACAAAATGGGGATATTACAAATGTTCAGATATTATGTTTATCGACTGATTTTACAACCAAAACTGAAATGAAGAATTCATTCTGTTGTTGTCAAAGAGAGTGGGTGGCAGCAATAGTTTCTTAGTGGAATTGGACAATTCAACTAAATTCTAAATATAAAACAGGAATTGTGAGCTGTTTGCTAATGACAGATCACACTGGATTCATATTCTTATTTATCAATAGACCAGGACACTCTTCTCCACACACACACACACCCTCTCACCTCCATCTCAGCGTGTGCTAGCAGCTTCTCTCTCTTCTCCAGGTCAGACAAGGTCTTCTGGAGCTGTTCCTCTCGTAGGTTATACTCTACCTCCTACAGAGAGAGAGAGAGAGAGAGAGAGAGAGAGAGAGAGAGAGAGAGACAGAGACAGAGACAGAGACAGAGACAGAGACAGAGACAGAGACAGAGACAGACAGAGAGAGAGAGAGAGAGAGAGACAGAGACAGAGACAGAGACAGAGACAGAGACAGAGACAGAGAGAGAGAGAGAGAGAGAGAGAGAGAGAGAGAGAGAGAGAGAGAGAGAGAGAGAGAGAGAGAGAGAGAGAGGGGGGGATGGAGAGAGAGAGACAGAGAGACAGAGACAGAGAGATGGAGGGAGTGAGGGAGAGAGAGAGAGGGAGATAGGGGGAGGGAGGGAGAGAGAGAGAGGGAGATAGGGGGGAGGGAGATAGAGAGGGAGTGAGGGAGAGATAGAGATGGGGATAGGGAGAGAGAGATAGAGGGAGGGAGAGGTAGGGAGGAAGAGAAAGATAGAAAAATAGAGAGGGAGGGAGAGCAAGAGAGACACAGAGAGAAGAAATTACAGCTGATCCTAGTTTCTAACTACAGTACAGGTCATTATTATTGTAATACTTATCATATTAGGTATTCATCATTATTATATACAGGCTGTAATTATGCCTCTGTACCCGGGGAGAATACTGAGATGACAGATCATTAACTGTTATTGTAATAATTGAAGGTGTTCTAATATACGTTGATAATAATACTACTAATAATAATAATATCTGTAGAGAACTAATGACGGATCATTAACTGTTATTGTAATAATTGAGGGTGTTCTAATATACGTTGATAATAATAATACTAATAATAATAACAAAAATAATATCTGTAGAGAACTAATGACAGAGCATTAGCTGTTATTGTAATAATTGAGGGTATTCTAATATAGGTTGATAATAATAATAATATTGACAGATCATGCCAAACCTTCTTCTTGACGAGGGCTTCTCTCTCTCTGTCTTGTCTCCTCCACTCCTCTGCCAGAGCCTGCATGTGGCTCGTCTCTCTCTTCTTCAGCTGAGGAACACAGTTACTGTGATATGTAGCTACTAGGGGTGTTACATGTTACTGTGCTATGTAGCTAGTGTTACATGTTACTGTGATATGTAGCTACTAGGGGTGTTACATGTTACTGTGATATGTAGCTAGTGTTACATGTTACTGTGATATGTAGCTACTAGGGGTGTTACATGTTACTGTTCTATGTAGCTAGTGTTACATGTTACTGTGATATGTAGCTAGTGTAGCGTTACATGCTACTGTGATATGTAGCTAGTGTTACATGCTACTGTGATATGTAGCTAGTGTAGTGTTACATGTTACTGTGATATGTAGCTAGTGTAGCGTTACATGCTACTGTGATATGTAGCTAGTGTTACATGTTACTGTGATATGTAGCTAGTGTTACATGCTACTGTGATATGTAGCTAGTGTAGTGTTACATGTTACTGTGATATGTAGCTAGTGTAGCGTGTTACATGTTACTGTGATATGTAGCTAGTGTAGCGTTACATGCTACTGTGATATGTAGCTAGTGTTACATGTTACTGTGATATGTAGCTAGTGTAGTGTTACATGTTACTGTGATATGTAGCTAGTGTAGTGTTACATGTTACTATGATATGTAGCTAGTGTAGAGTTACATGTTACTGTGATATGTAGCTAGTGTAGTGTTACATGTTACTGTGATATGTAGCTAGTGTAGTGTTACATGTTACTGTGATATGTAGCTAGTGTAGTGTTACATGTTACTGTGATATGTAGCTAGTGTAGTGTTACATGTTACTGTGATATGTAGCTAGTGTAGTGTTACATGTTACTGTGATATGTAGCTAGTGTTACATGTTACTGTGATATGTAGCTAGTGTAGTGTTACATGTTACTGTGATATGTAGCTAGTGTAGTGTTACATGTTACTGTGATATGTAGCTAGTGTAGAGTTACATGTTACTGTGATATGTAGCTAGTGTAGTGTTACATGTTACTGTGATATGTAGCTAGTGTAGTGTTACATGTTACTGTGATATGTAGCTAGTGTAGTGTTACATGTTACTGTGATATGTAGCTAGTGTAGTGTTACATGTTACTGTGATATGTAGCTAGTGTAGTGTTACATGTTACTGTGATATGTAGCTAGTGTAGAGTTACATGTTACTGTGATATGTAGCTAGTGTAGTGTTACATGTTACTGTGATATGTAGCTAGTGTAGAGTTACATGTTACTGTGATATGTAGCTAGTGTAGAGTTACATGTTACTGTGATATGTAGCTAGTGTAGTGTTACATGTTACAGTGATATGTAGCTAGTGTAGTGTTACATGTTACTGTGATATGTAGCTAGTGTAGAGTTACATGTTACTGTGATATGTAGCTAGTGTAGAGTTACATGTTACTGTGATATGTAGCTAGTGTAGAGTTACATGTTACTGTGATATGTAGCTAGTGTAGTGTTACATGTTACTGTGATATGTAGCTAGTGTAGAGTTACATGCTACTGTGATATGTAGCTAGTGTAGCATGTTACATGTTACTGTGATATGTAGCTAGTGTAGTGTTACATGTTACTGTGATATGTAGCTAGTGTAGAGTTACATGCTACTGTGATATGTAGCTAGTGTAGCATGTTACATGTTACTGTGATATGTAGCTAGTGTAGTGTTACATGTTACTGTGATATGTAGCTAGTGTAGAGTTACATGTTACTGTGATATGTAGCTAGTGTAGAGTTACATGTTACTGTGATATGTAGCTAGTGTAGAGTTACATGTTACTGTGATATGTAGCTAGTGTAGTGTTACATGCTACTGTGATATGTAGCTAGTGTTACATGTTACTGTGATATGTAGCTAGTGTAGTGTTACATGTTACTGTGATATGTAGCTAGTGTAGTGTTACATGTTACTGTGATATGTAGCTAGTGTAGTGTTACATGTTACTGTGATATGTAGCTAGTGTAGAGTTACATGTTACAGTGATATGTAGCTAGTGTAGTGTTACATGTTACTGTGATATGTAGCTAGTGTAGTGTTACATGTTACTGTGATATGTAGCTAGTGTAGTGTTACATGTTACTGTGATATGTAGCTAGTGTAGAGTTACATGTTACTGTGATATGTAGCTAGTGTAGAGTTACATGTTACTGTGATATGTAGCTAGTGTTACATGTTACTGTGATATGTAGCTAGTGTTACATGTTACTGTGATATGTAGCTAGTGTAGAGTTACATGTTACTGTGATATGTAGCTAGTGTAGAGTTACATGTTACTGTGATATGTAGCTAGTGTAGAGTTACATGTTACTGTGATATGTAGCTAGTGTAGTGTTACATGTTACTGTGATATGTAGCTAGTGTAGCGTTACATGTTACTGTGATATGTAGCTAGTGTAGTGTTACATGTTACTGTGATATGTAGCTAGTGTAGTGTTACATGTTACTGTGATATGTAGCTAGTGTAGAGTTACATGCTACTGTGATATGTAGCTAGTGTAGCATGTTACATGTTACTGTGATATGTAGCTAGTGTAGTGTTACATGTTACTGTGATATGTAGCTAGTGTAGAGTTACATGTTACTGTGATATGTAGCTAGTGTAGAGTTACATGTTACTGTGATATGTAGCTAGTGTAGAGTTACATGTTACTGTGATATGTAGCTAGTGTAGAGTTACATGTTACTGTGATATGTAGCTAGTGTAGTGTTACATGTTACTGTGATATGTAGCTAGTGTAGTGTTACATGTTACTGTGATATGTAGCTAGTGTAGTGTTACATGTTACTGTGATATGTAGCTAGTGTAGTGTTACATGTTACTATGATATGTAGCTAGTGTAGAGTTACATGTTACTGTGATATGTAGCTAGTGTAGAGTTACATGTTACTGTGATATGTAGCTAGTGTAGAGTTACATGTTACTGTGATATGTAGCTAGTGTAGTGTTACATGTTACTGTGATATGTAGCTAGTGTAGTGTTACATGTTACTGTGATATGTAGCTAGTGTAGTGTTACATGTTACTGTGATATGTAGCTAGTGTAGTGTTACATGTTACTGTGATATGTAGCTAGTGTAGCGTTACATGTTACTGTGATATGTAGCTAGTGTTACATGTTACTGTGATATGTAGCTAGTGTAGCATGTTACTGTGATATGTAGCTAGTGTAGTGTTACATGTTACTGTGATATGTAGCTAGTGTAGTGTTACATGTTACTGTGATATGTAGCTAGTGTAGCATGTTACTGTGATATGTAGCTAGTGTAGTGTTACATGTTACTGTGATATGTAGCTAGTGTAGTGTTACATGTTACTGTGATATGTAGCTAGTGTTACATGTTACTGTGATATGTAGCTAGTGTAGTGTTACATGTTACTGTGATATGTAGCTAGTGTAGTGTTACATGTTACTGTGATATGTAGCTAGTGTAGTGTTACATGTTACTGTGATATGTAGCTAGTGTTACATGTTACTGTGATATGTAGCTAGTGTTACATGTTACTGTGATATGTAGCTAGTGTAGTGTTACATGTTACTGTGATATGTAGCTAGTGTAGTGTTACATGTTACTGTGATATGTAGCTAGTGTAGAGTTACATGTTACTGTGATATGTAGCTAGTGTTACATGTTACTGTGATATGTAGCTAGTGTAGTGTTACATGTTACTGTGATACGTAGCTAGTGTAGCGTTACATGTTACTGTGATATGTAGCTAGTGTAGTGTTACATGTTACTGTGATATGTAGCTAGTGTAGTGTTACATGTTACTGTGATATGTAGCTAGTGTTACATGTTACTGTGATATGTAGCTAGTGTAGAGTTACATGTTACTGTGATATGTAGCTAGTGTAGTGTTACATGTTACTGTGATACGTAGCTAGTGTAGCGTTACATGTTACTGTGATATGTAGCTAGTGTAGTGTTACATGTTACTGTGATATGTAGCTAGTGTAGTGTTACATGTTACTGTGATATGTAGCTAGTGTAGTGTTACATGTTACTGTGATATGTAGCTAGTGTAGTGTTACATGTTACTGTGATATGTAGCTAGTGTAGAGTTACATGTTACTGTGATATGTAGCTAGTGTTACATGTTACTGTGATATGTAGCTAGTGTTACATGTTACTGTGATATGTAGCTAGTGTAGAGTTACATGTCACTGTGATATGTAGCTAGTGTAGTGTTACATGTTACTGTGATATGTAGCTAGTGTTACATGTTACTGTGATATGTAGCTAGTGTTACATGTTACTGTGATATGTAGCTAGTGTAGTGTTACATGTTACTGTGATATGTAGCTAGTGTAGTGTTACATGTTACTGTGATATGTAGCTAGTGTAGTGTTACATGTTACTGTGATATGTAGCTAGTGTTACATGTTACTGTGATATGTAGCTAGTGTAGCATGTTACTGTGATATGTAGCTAGTGTAGCGTTACATGTTACTGTGATATGTAGCTAGTGTAGTGTTACATGTTACTGTGATATGTAGCTAGTGTAGTGTTACATGTTACTGTGATATGTAGCTAGTGTTACATGTTACTGTGATATGTAGCTAGTGTAGCGTTACATGTTACTGTGATATGTAGCTAGTGTAGAGTTACATGTTACTGTGATATGTAGCTAGTGTAGAGTTACATGTTACTGTGATATGTAGCTAGTGTAGTGTTACATGTTACTGTGATATGTAGCTAGTGTTACATGTTACTGTGATATGTAGCTAGTGTAGAGTTACATGTTACTGTGATATGTAGCTAGTGTAGTGTTACATGTTACTGTGATATGTAGCTAGTGTAGTGTTACATGTTACTGTGATATGTAGCTAGTGTAGTTACATGTTACTGTGATATGTAGCTAGTGTAGTGTTACATGTTACTGTGATATGTAGCTAGTGTTACATGTTACTGTGATATGTAGCTAGTGTAGTGTTACATGTTACTGTGATATGTAGCTAGTGTAGTGTTACATGTTACTGTGATATGTAGCTAGTGTTACATGTTACTGTGATATGTAGCTAGTGTAGAGTTACATGTTACTGTGATATGTAGCTAGTGTAGAGTTACATGTTACTATGATATGTAGCTAGTGTTACATGTTACTGTGATATGTAGCTAGTGTAGTGTTACATGTTACTGTGATATGTAGCTAGTGTAGTGTTACATGTTACTGTGATATGTAGCTAGTGTAGTGTTACATGTTACTGTGATATGTAGCTAGTGTAGTGTTACATGTTACTGTGATATGTAGCTAGTGTAGAGTTACATGTTACTGTGATATGTAGCTAGTGTAGTGTTACATGTTACTGTGATATGTAGCTAGTGTAGAGTTACATGTTACTGTGATATGTAGCTAGTGTAGTGTTACATGTTACTGTGATATGTAGCTAGTGTAGTGTTACATGTTACTGTGATATGTAGCTAGTGTAGTGTTACATGTTACTGTGATATGTAGCTAGCGTTACATGTTACTGTGATATGTAGCTAGTGTAGCGTTACATGTTACTGTGATATGTAGCTAGTGTAGTGTTACATGTTACTGTGATATGTAGCTAGTGTAGTGTTACATGTTACTGTGATATGTAGCTAGTGTAGTGTTACATGTTACTGTGATATGTAGCTAGTGTAGTGTTACATGTTACTGTGATATGTAGCTAGTGTAGTGTTACATGTTACTGTGATATGTAGCTAGTGTTACATGTTACTGTGATATGTAGCTAGTGTAGTGTTACATGTTACTGTGATATGTAGCTAGTGTAGTGTTACATGTTACTGTGATATGTAGCTAGTGTAGTGTTACATGTTACTGTGATATGTAGCTAGTGTAGAGTTAAATGTTACTGTGATATGTAGCTAGTGTTACATGTTACTGTGATATGTAGCTAGTGTAGTGTTACATGTTACTGTGATATGTAGCTAGTGTAGTGTTACATGTTACTGTGATATGTAGCTAGTGTTACATGTTACTGTGATATGTAGCTAGTGTAGTGTTACATGTTACTGTGATATGTAGCTAGTGTAGAGTTACATGTTACTGTGATATGTAGCTAGTGTTACATGTTACTGTGATATGTAGCTAGTGTAGAGTTACATGTTACAGTGATATGTAGCTAGTGTAGAGTTACATGTTACTGTGATATGTAGCTAGTGTAGTGTTACATGTTACTGTGATATGTAGCTAGTGTAGAGTTACATGTTACTGTGATATGTAGCTAGTGTTACATGTTACTGTGATATGTAGCTAGTGTAGAGTTACATGTTACAGTGATATGTAGCTAGTGTAGAGTTACATGTTACTGTGATATGTAGCTAGTGTAGAGTTACATGTTACTGTGATATGTAGCTAGTGTAGTGTTACATGTTACTGTGATATGTAGCTAGTGTAGCATGTTACTGTGATATGTAGCTAGTGTAGTGTTACATGTTACTGTGATATGTAGCTAGTGTAGCATGTTACTGTGATATGTAGCTAGTGTAGTGTTACATGTTACTGTGATACGTAGCTAGTGTAGCATGTTACTGTGATATGTAGCTAGTGTAGTGTTACATGTTACTGTGATATGTAGCTAGTGTAGTGTTACATGTTACTGTGATATGTAGCTAGTGTAGCATGTTACTGTGATATGTAGCTAGTGTAGAGTTACATGTTACTGTGATATGTAGCTAGTGTAGTGTTACATGTTACTGTGATATGTAGCTAGTGTAGCATGTTACTGTGATATGTAGCTAGTGTAGTGTTACATGTTACTGTGATATGTAGCTAGTGTAGTGTTACATGTTACTGTGATATGTAGCTAGTGTAGAGTTACATGTTACTGTGATATGTAGCTAGTGTAGTGTTACATGTTACTGTGATATGTAGCTAGTGTAGAGTTACATGTTACTGTGATATGTAGCTAGTGTAGTGTTACATGTTACTGTGATATGTAGCTAGTGTTACATGTTACTGTGATATGTAGCTAGTGTAGTGTTACATGTTACTGTGATATGTAGCTAGTGTAGAGTTACATGTTACTATGATATGTAGCTAGTGTAGTGTTACATGTTACTGTGATATGTAGCTAGTGTTACATGTTACTGTGATATGTAGCTAGTGTAGAGTTACATGTTACTGTGATATGTAGCTAGTGTTACATGTTACTGTGATATGTAGCTAGTGTAGAGTTACATGTTACAGTGATATGTAGCTAGTGTAGCGTTACATGTTACTGTGATATGTAGCTAGTGTAGTGTTACATGTTACTGTGATATGTAGCTAGTGTTACATGTTACTGTGATATGTAGCTAGTGTAGAGTTACATGTTACTGTGATATGTAGCTAGTGTAGAGTTACATGTTACTGTGATATGTAGCTAGTGTAGTGTTACATGTTACTGTGATATGTAGCTAGTGTAGAGTTACATGTTACTGTGATATGTAGCTAGTGTAGTGTTACATGTTACTGTGATATGTAGCTAGTGTAGCATGTTACTGTGATATGTAGCTAGTGTAGCGTTACATGTTACTGTGATATGTAGCTAGTGTAGTGTTACATGTTACTGTGATATGTAGCTAGTGTAGCGTTACATGTTACTGTGATATGTAGCTAGTGTAGTGTTACATGTTACTGTGATATGTAGCTAGTGTAGTGTTACATGTTACTGTGATATGTAGCTAGTGTAGTGTTACATGTTACTGTGATATGTAGCTAGTGTAGCGTTACATGTTACTGTGATATGTAGCTAGCGTAGAGTTACATGTTACTGTGATATGTAGCTAGTGTAGTGTTACATGTTACTGTGATATGTAGCTAGTGTAGAGTTACATGTTACTGTGATATGTAGCTAGTGTAGTGTTACATGTTACTGTGATATGTAGCTAGTGTAGTGTTACATGTTACTGTGATATGTAGCTAGTGTTACATGTTACTGTGATATGTAGCTAGTGTTACATGCTACTGTGATATGTAGCTAGTGTTACATGTTACTGTGATATGTAGCTAGTGTAGAGTTACATGTTACTGTGATATGTAGCTAGTGTTACATGTTACTGTGATATGTAGCTAGTGTTACATGCTACTGTGATATGTAGCTAGTGTTACATGTTACTGTGATATGTAGCTAGTGTAGAGTTACATGTCACTGTGATATGTAACTAGTGTAGAGTTACATGTTACTGTGATATGTAGCTAGTGTAGAGTTACATGTCACTGTGATATGTAGCTAGTGTAGAGTTACATGTCACTGTGATATGTAGCTAGTGTAGAGTTACATGTTACTGTGATATGTAGCTAGTGTAGTGTTACATGTTACTGTGATATGTAGCTAGTGTAGCATGTTACATGTCACTGTGATATGTAGCTAGTGTAGAGTTACATGATACTGTGATACGTAGCTAGTGTAGAGTTACATGTCACTGTGATATGTAGCTAGTGTAGTGTTACATGTTACTGTGATATGTAGCTAGTGTTACATGTTACTGTGATATGTAGCTAGTGTTACATGTTACTGTGATATGTAGCTAGTGTAGCGTTACATGTTACTGTGATATGTAGCTAGTGTAGTGTTACATGTTACTGTGATATGTAGCTAGTGTTACATGTTACTGTGATATGTAGCTAGTGTAGTGTTACATGTTACTGTGATATGTAGCTAGTGTAGCGTTACATGTTACTGTGATATGTAGCTAGTGTAGTGTTACATGTTACTGTGATATATAGCTAGTGTAGTGTTACATGTTACTGTGATATGTAGCTAGTGTAGTGTTACATGTTACTGTGATATGTAGCTAGTGTAGTGTTACATGTTACTGTGATATGTAGCTAGTGTAGAGTTACATGCTACTGTGATATGTAGCTAGTGTAGTGTTACATGTTACTGTGATATGTAGCTAGTGTAGAGTTACATGTTACTGTGATATGTAGCTAGTGTAGTGTTACATGTTACTGTGATATGTAGCTAGTGTAGAGTTACATGTTACTGTGATATGTAGCTAGTGTAGTGTTACATGTTACTGTGATATGTAGCTAGTGTTACATGTTACTGTGATATGTAGCTAGTGTAGTGTTACATGTTACTGTGATATGTAGCTAGTGTAGAGTTACATGTTACTGTGATATGTAGCTAGTGTAGAGTTACATGTTACTGTGATATGTAGCTAGTGTAGTGTTACATGTTACTGTGATATGTAGCTAGTGTTACATGTTACTGTGATATGTAGCTAGTGTAGCGTTACATGTTACTGTGATATGTAGCTAGTGTAGTGTTACATGTTACTGTGATATGTAGCTAGTGTTACATGTTACTGTGATATGTAGCTAGTGTAGCGTTACATGTTACTGTGATATGTAGCTAGTGTAGTGTTACATGTTACTGTGATATGTAGCTAGTGTAGAGTTACATGTTACTGTGATATGTAGCTAGTGTTACATGTTACTGTGATATGTAGCTAGTGTAGTGTTACATGTTACTGTGATATGTAGCTAGTGTAGTGTTACATGTTACTGTGATATGTAGCTAGTGTAGCGTGTTACTGTGATATGTAGCTAGTGTAGTGTTACATGTTACTGTGATATGTAGCTAGTGTAGAGTTACATGTTACTGTGATATGTAGCTAGTGTAGAGTTACATGTTACTGTGATATGTAGCTAGTGTAGTGTTACATGTTACTATGATATGTAGCTAGTGTAGTGTTACATGTTACTGTGATATGTAGCTAGTGTAGAGTTACATGTTACTGTGATATGTAGCTAGTGTAGTGTTACATGTTACTGTGATATGTAGCTAGTGTTACATGTTACTGTGATATGTAGCTAGTGTAGTGTTACATGTTACTGTGATATGTAGCTAGTGTTACATGTTACTGTGATATGTAGCTAGTGTAGCGTTACATGTTACTGTGATATGTAGCTAGTGTAGAGTTTCATGTTACTGTGATATGTAGCTAGTGTAGCGTGTTACTGTGATATGTAGCTAGTGTAGTGTTACATGTTACTGTGATATGTAGCTAGTGTTACATGTTACTGTGATATGTAGCTAGTGTAGTGTTACATGTTACTGTGATATGTAGCTAGTGTAGTGTTACATGTTACTGTGATATGTAGCTAGTGTAGCATTACATGTTACTGTGATATGTAGCTAGTGTAGTGTTACATGTTACTGTGATATGTAGCTAGTGTAGAGTTACATGTTACTGTGATATGTAGCTAGTGTAGTGTTACATGTTACTGTGATATGTAGCTAGTGTAGTGTTACATGTTACTGTGATATGTAGCTAGTGTAGAGTTACATGTTACTGTGATATGTAGCTAGTGTAGTGTTACATGTTACTGTGATATGTAGCTAGTGTAGTGTTACATGTTACTGTGATATGTAGCTAGTGTTACATGTTACTGTGATATGTAGCTAGTGTAGAGTTACATGTTACTGTGATATGTAGCTAGTGTTACATGTTACTGTGATATGTAGCTAGTGTAGCGTTACATGTTACTGTGATATGTAGCTAGTGTAGTGTTACATGTTACTGTGATATGTAGCTAGTGTAGCGTTACATGTTACTGTGATATGTAGCTAGTGTAGCGTTACATGTTACTGTGATATGTAGCTAGTGTAGCGTTACATGTTACTGTGATATGTAGCTAGTGTAGTGTTACATGTTACTGTGATATGTAGCTAGTGTAGTGTTACATGTTACTGTGATATGTAGCTAGTGTAGAGTTACATGTTACTGTGATATGTAGCTAGTGTTACATGTTACTGTGATATGTAGCTAGTGTTACATGTTACTGTGATATGTAGCTAGTGTAGTGTTACATGTTACTGTGATATGTAGCTAGTGTAGTGTTACATGTTACTGTGATATGTAGCTAGTGTAGCGTTACATGTTACTGTGATATGTAGCTAGTGTAGTGTTACATGTTACTGTGATATGTAGCTAGTGTTACATGTTACTGTGATATGTAGCTAGTGTTACATGTTACTGTGATATGTAGCTAGTGTAGAGTTACATGTTACTGTGATATGTAGCTAGTGTAGCGTTACATGTTACTGTGATATGTAGCTAGTGTAGTGTTACATGTTACTGTGATATGTAGCTAGTGTAGCGTTACATGTTACTGTGATATGTAGCTAGTGTAGTGTTACATGTTACTGTGATATGTAGCTAGTGTAGCGTTACATGTTACTGTGATATGTAGCTAGTGTAGTGTAGCATGTTACTGTGATATGTAGCTAGTGTAGTGTTACATGTTACTGTGATATGTAGCTAGTGTAGCATTACATGTTACTGTGATATGTAGCTAGTGTAGCGTTACATGTTACTGTGATATGTAGCTAGTGTAGCGTTACATGTTACTGTGATATGTAGCTAGTGTAGAGTTACATGTTACTGTGATATGTAGCTAGTGTAGTGTTACATGTTACTGTGATATGTAGCTAGTGTAGAGTTACATGTTACTGTGATATGTAGCCAGTGTAGAGTTACATGTTACTGTGATATGTAGCTAGTGTAGTGTTACATGTTACTGTGATATGTAGCTAGTGTAGTGTTACATGTTACTGTGATATGTAGCTAGTGTAGCGTTACATGTTACTGTGATATGTAGCTAGTAGGGGTGGAACGGTATGCATTCGAACCGTACACCGTTCGATACGACCTCCACGGTTCGGGGCATGTGTGTATTGCTCGGTTATATAACGTTAGCCTCGAGCTAGGCTAATGTTACGTTAGCTACGAGCTAACTAACTTTAGCCGCGAGCTAACCGTGGAAACGCTCACAGCGAAGTGACTCCACGACACCGGTTCGATTAGTGGGGAAGGGGGGTATATTGACGAGGCTTGCCAACAGAGGTTCAAATATAACTGTTTGTGTTCAATAACGATCCAGGAGACTAGAGCGTGTGTGTCAACTGCGTCTGCAACCCATAACATCCTGGTCCCTGCTGCTGGGACGTACCAACTCCACACACCACTGTGGGGGGGTTTATATTCCCCATTCCCTTGTAACATCTCCTTTTTTTTTAAGATAACAACAACAACATTCCTTAGTGCAAATTATTATTAATACAAGAAACGCCATAAACATCCTTATTTAAAACCCTAATCATCTTTTCTGTGACTTTTACTTTTTGATAAGAAAGTCTAGTGCTGCTTGAGCATTATGCATACTTTATGTTGGCCTTTGTCTATAATGTGGCCACAAAAATGGAAAGGTTTAATTATTTTGTTTGTTTGCACTAAGTTAATACTTTGACAAATGTTGCCTATATTTTTCAGTCAGTTCGGTCTTTGTGTGCCAAACATTATTAAAGGTAAACCTTTTTTTTTACCAAATAAATTGGAAGCATGTTTAAATCAGCAATGCCTCCCCTCTTGCTGTACCAAAATCTCTCCTAGCTCTAACCGTCACTGTCAAAATAATGTGCCTGATGTCAAATGGCCTAATTTTTTCAGTTTTTGCATGACTACGTCTTTGAGAATAACTGAAAATTGGATTATTTTTAGGCTATATATCTTATGTTGATGTATGGTATTTTTGGAGTGTTACATTAAAGCTAGTGTAGCATGTTACATGTTACTGTGATATGTAGCCAGTGTAGCGTTACATGTTACTGTGATATGTAGCTAGTGTAGCATTACATGTTACTGTGATATGTAGCCAGTGTAGCGTTACATGTTACTGTGATATGTAGCTAGTGTAGCATTACATGTTACTGTGATATGTAGCCAGTGTAGCGTTACATGTTACTGTGATATGTAGCTAGTGTAGCATTACATGTTACTGTGATATGTAGCTAGTGTAGAGTTACATGTTACTGTGATATGTAGCTAGTGTAGCGTTACATGTTACTGTGATATGTAGCTAGTGTAGTGTAGCATGTTACTGTGATATGTAGCTAGTGTAGTGTTACATGTTACTGTGATATGTAGCTAGTGTAGCGTTACATGTTACTGTGATATGTAGCTAGTAGGGGTGGAACGGTATGCATTCGAACCGTACACCGTTCGATACGACCTCCACGGTTCGGGGCATGTGTGTATTGCTCGGTTATATAACGTTAGCCTCGAGCTAGGCTAATTTTACGTTAGCTACGAGCTAACTAACTTTAGCCGCGAGCTAACCGTGGAAACGCTCACAGCGAAGTGACTCCACGACACCGGTTCGATTAGTGGGGAAGGGGGGTATATTGATGTATGTTGATGTATGCTATTTTTGGAGTGTTACATTAAAGCTAGTGTAGCATGTTACATGTTACTGTGATATGTAGCCAGTGTAGCGTTACATGTTACTGTGATATGTAGCTAGTGTAGCGTTACATGTTACTGTGATATGTAGCTAGTGTAGCGTTACATGTTACTGTGATATGTAGCCAGTGTAGCGTTACATGTTACTGTGATATGTAGCTAGTGTAGCGTTACATGTTACTGTGATATGTAGCTAGCATAGCGTTACATATTACTGTGATATGTAGCTAGCATAGCGTTACATATTACTGTGATATGTAGCTAGCATAGCGTAACATATTACAACAGGGGACCAGCGACCTGAACCCCTTACCCACCTGGTCATCGAAGAGGTCCTCCTGCTCTTCCTTCCACATCTCCAGCTCCAGGGCTGTGCGGTACTCCTGGGTGTCTCTGGGCGGGACAGGGCCCAGGGATGGAGGAGGCTGGCTGGGGCGAGGGATTCTGGACGCCAGGGGGTTGGGCGGCTTCTGGTGGGGGGCTGGATGCTCGCTCTGTCAAGTGTACAACAAATAACGTACATACCATCCACATGTCAGCTGCTCAGTTCCTAGCTGGATATAGACGCCTATAGACCCGTTTCTCGTCCGCGTCAGACTCAGTGTGCAAGCTCTTCAAGAGGGCAAAAAGTAATCCTGGTCAGAACAACGGGGCGGACTACAATATATTTGCATTTGTTAGCCATGCTAGCGACCTAAACAATCAATCCATGCCAAAGCTAGACGTGTAAAAGGTGAAAGACTCGCACTCACAGCCATGTTGATTTTGGCTAAATGACATCCAGCCGTTTTCGTTTCAAACAACTTTTAGTCAGGGGAGTGTCATGGTTTCTCCATAGAGCCCCGTTGTACTTCTTTTGGCGCAGCAACTCGCGCAGGTCCGAGTGACTTAGTCACGTGACTCAGTTAGTATTGCTGATTGGCTCGACCATGGTATGTTTATAAACAAGAAACAGGTCTATAGTCTCATACTCATGTATCATGTCTTCACATGAAGGGCCTGATGACAGGCTGTCTGAAGGCTGTGTCAGATCACATCGGGCGCCTTTTTTAATGCACCTGCGGACCCCGGAATCGAACCGGGAACCTTCCGGTTACCAGAGGCGACCGCGCTACCTCCTAAGCCGCACCCATGTAGCTATTTTGGACGTGTACACGCTAGAGCTGTCCCCGAAGCCTGTTTTTGGGCTTCGAACTTCGTCAGGGTTTTTCGAACGGACCTTCGTTTTAATTACACATTTTTTTAATAGAATATCCTCAAACTAAATCCTCAATTTGAATAAAGTGATTAGTCTGATTAAATTAGTCTTTTTTCAAATTAAATCAACTTTCTTTAATGAATACCTATAACTCATCAGTTTCGTCAACATAAATAATCCAATAAGGGCACGGTTGGTACGAAAGTGATGGTGACGTCTTGATGGAGCGCCAAGCGGATGCAGATAGGCTACATCATTTATGATAAATGTTTTATTTAAATTTCTATGACGAGTCATATACTATAATATAATATAATGTAGCCCAATCTTTATCTGCAACTGTGAAGAAAAACCCCATTGGTTTAAACAGAATGAATAGACACATACAAAATATATATATAAAATGTTATATATATTTTTTTAAATCGAATGTTGATTTAGAATTCGAACGCCAACGTAACGAACAAAGGTCCGAACGTTTGGGCTCAGCCCTAGTACACGCCCAGGATGTGCCGTTAAACAACGTGGTTGGTTATAATCTCACCTGGGAGGAGTCCGAGACGATGACGTCTTTGGCCTTGACCAATCCCAGGTCCTCCAGGGTGGTGACGTAACAGAGCTCCGCCACCTTCTCACTGGGGCTGGAAATCAATCAATCAATCAATCAGATTTATTTATATAGCACATTTAACATGAAACATGTCAACCAAAGTGCTGTACAGAGGGTAGATACATAGATACATATAGACAACAATCACAACTCCGTTTTTTTACGGGAGGGCACACAGGAAAACAGGGCATGAGTCAGAACGGGAAAAGCTAATGGGTAGAAATGGGTTTTGAGCCTAGATTTGAAGGCATCTATCGAGGAAAACAGGACAACATTTCAAAAAGGGGCATTTGGATGATTTCTACCTCGAATTATATCGTTTCTGGTGAGGAGGACGACATGATTTACAGCTTCCACTCTTTTTTTTTTTTTTATTATCTTTTTCCCCCTCCATTTTCCTCCGATTTTCTCCCATCCCAATGTTAGTCGTTATGCCAATTCCCAATCCCCTTCCTGGTCGCTGCGCACTTACCCCCCACAGTCGGTCTGGGAGAGTGGAGGCTATCACGTGCTTCCTCCGACACACGTCCAGCCAATCAACCGCTTCTTTTCACCTGGCAGCGCGGATTCTCATTGAGAGGGCGTAGCTTGTGGAAGGATCACACTATCCCACTCAAGTCCTATCCGCGCTTAGCAGGCGCCCCGACCGAACTGTAGGAGTCGCTGTTTACAACGACCCGGACCCACCCCGCCAGCTTCTCCCACCCTCTAATACAGCCAATTGTATTAGTGTGAACGGCCAGCCAAGCTGGTGACAACCCCGGAGCTGTGAGCTGGATTCGAACAGGCGAATCTAGCCGCTCCGGGGTTTGGTGAAGAACGCAATCTCCGTTACGCCACCTGACCGCCCTTACAGCTTCCACTCTAACAAGGGCTCATGAAATCAAATATCACATCTCGAGACAGAACACTGGCGGGTTTTATGTAGTGGAAGGGGGGGGTGTAACTAACTTTTCAGAGATCTCAAAAACCACCACAAACTGATAGGAGTGGTTTTCAGATGAACTGGTCCAGAGAGGCTTCTTAACACTTTCAGTGCCACGGACGACATATCTTGTTTTATCAGCCCCCCCGTTGAGTGCCCACGACGACAAATATAGGTTTATTGTTTTATTATCAATCTGAATTCATATTTCATCAACCGAGTCTCCTGTTGGTACACCAGCCCCTACAGGAGCTCAGAATGGAAAAAAGCGCCCCCTATCGTCTATCCCAGTCGCTTAGACTGACCTGGGATCTGTAGATATGTAGAGGCGGAGCCAGCTGGCTCCTTGTGCTGGCAAGAAGTCTGATCAACATGGAAGTCATCGCGGGACGGAAAGCAGCCTGGATTATATATTCACAGCAGCCAATAATCAATCAATCAACGTGATCGATATTTGGAACGGCGATCAGGAATTGGAATAATCTTTTTGGAGAACATCTGATCTAAGGTAAGGAGTCTATGTTACCAGTCTTGGGGTAATCGGAGCAGTTTTCGCTGAGATAATGGCGTGTCCCCTGTGTGTGTGTGTGTGATCTTGCGGGAACGAGAGAATCGATTTTTAAGCTGGCGTCTATAGCGTGCATACGTACACATATACTATCGATAATTTAGCGTTTATTTGAAAACGATTCATAAATAGGCCGACAAATGACAACGTGTCTAGTGTATTCGAGAATATTCCAATAAATGCCGTTTATGAGGGAATCTTTCTATCTTCCCGGAAATTTTTGAGAGAACGATAGCTTTTGGAAATACTATAAAAAGGATATGAACCGATTAAAAAACAATCCGTTTCGACAATGTTGACTGCAAACGAGTCATTGATAAGCGATGGGCAGATTAGACACATAGCCATCATTTAAAACATAGATTAGGCGTTTTTAACGCTAACATTGAAGTGGATGGTGGCATTCAACGGGGTAAATCAAGGTTAATCAAGGGCTCTGAAAGTGTTAAAAAGATTTCAATGACAATATCTTTCACTACCACTAGGGGTGTAACGATTCGACCCCACAACGATTCGATGCATCATGAAATCTCTTCATTTGACCACGATTCGATACATTTTCGATCAGTTAATCCCCCCCAACATTTTGTATACACAAATGTGGCTGGGGGAACTGATTCACTCAGCATGAATGGACTATAGGTCAATAATAGGGGTGTAAATATTTGGTCGGTTAACCGTCCGTAGTGTGGTGGTGAAAGGTTAAGCTTCTGTAGTGTGGTAGTGAAAGGGTTCAAATGAACAGAACCAAGCATTCACTGTAATGTACATTATATGTGACAAATAAAACAAAACTTGAACTCTAAATGTAGACGTATGCGTGTTCGGTCCATACCTGTGTGGTGTCAGGACGGGTGTCCTCTCGGTGTACGTCTGTCTCCAGCGCTGCTCTCCTGTCCCTCCCAGGGACCTGGTCTTGTCTGCGGAGAGGAGGTGAGAGAGCAGGAGGGAAGCCGTCCCGACCAGCTGGTCCCTGGTGTTGGCCTCCTTGTGCCACACCTCGACCACCAGGGGCACTCTGGAGTACGACAAGAATAATACATATAATGCAGCTGGTGTAGTAGTGTGTGTAGTTAGTGTAGTAGTGTGTGGAGCTGGTGTAGTAGTGTGTGTAGCTGGTGTAGTAGTGTGTGTAGCTGGTGTAGTAGTGTGTGTAGCTGGTGTAGCTGGTGTAGTAGTGTGTGTAGCTGGTGTAGTTAGTATAGTAGTAGTGTGTGTAGTTAGTGTAGTAGTGTGTGTAGCTGGTGTAGTAGTGTGTGTAGCTGGTGTAGTAGTGTGTGTAGCTAGTGTAACCTAAGGAAGGTGGTGTGTGTCTGTGGCTCCAGGGGATTTGAACAGTTCTGGCTCTGCTAGTTTCTTTTCTATCCTTTAGCGCTTTTTTGGTGGACAAACCACCGCACACGTGCACCATGACTCGTGACTGGAGACTAGCTCTGCTAGCACACATAATCCTACTGTGTACAGACGGTTTCAAACTGTATTTTAAAATTAGAAAGCAAACAAAATAAATGGACAGAAGAGAGAAAATAATCTCAATTTGGTCAGTATTGTCATTTGGACAAGCAAAGCCATTACTTTAAGTTGCAGGCAAGAAAGACAAGTCTGTCCACTGTCTCGATATTATTTTTATTATTTAAATATATCGCGATAATTATCGTTATGTCTCGTGTGTCTCTAACCTGAAGGTGTTGTGTCTCTAACCTGAAGGTGTTGTCTCTAAACTGAAGGTGTTGTGTGTCTCTAACCTGAAGGTGTTGTGTCTCTAAACTGAAGTTGTGTCTCTAACCTGAAGGTGTTGTGTCTCTAAACTGAAGGTGTTGTGTCTCTAACCTGAAGGTGTTGTGTCTCTAAACTGAAGGTGTTGTGTCTCTAACCTGAAGGTGTTGTGTCTCTAACCTGAAGGTGTTGTGTCTCTAAACTGAAGGTGTTGTGTCTCTAACCTGAGGAAGGTGTTGTGTCTCTAACCTGAAGGTGTTGTGTCTCTAAACTGAAGGTGTTGTGTCTCTAAACTGAAGGTGTTGTGTCTCTAACCTGAAGGTGTTGTGTCTCTAAACTGAAGGTGTTGTGTCTCTAACCTGAAGGTGTTGTGTCTCTAACCTGAAGGTGTTGTGTCTCTAAACTGAAGGTGTTGTGTCTCTAACCTGAGGAAGGTGTTGTGTCTCTAACCTGAAGGTGTTGTGTCTCTAAACTGAAGGTGTTGTGTCTCTAACCTGAAGGTGTTGTGTCTCTAAACTGAAGGTGTTGTGTCTCTAACCTGAAGGTGTTGTGTCTCTAAACTGAAGGTGTTGTGTCTCTAAACTGAAGGTGTTGTGTCTCTAACCTGAAGGTGTTGTGTCTCTAACCTGAGGAAGGTGTTGTGTCTCTAACCTGAAGGTGTTGTGTCTCTAAACTGAAGGTGTTGTGTCTAACCTGAGGAAGGTGTTGTCTCTAACCTGAGGACGGTGTTGTGTCTCTAACCTGAGGAAGGTGTTGTGTCTCTAACCTGAGGAAGGTGTTGTGTCTCTAACCTGAGGAAGGTGTTGTGTCTCTAACCTGAGGAAGGTGTTGTGTCTCTAACCTGAGGAAGGTGTTGTGTCTCTAACCTGAGGAAGGTGTTGTCTCTAACCTGAGGAAGGTGTTGTCTCTAACCTGAGGAAGGTGTTGTGTCTCTAACCTGAGGAAGGTGTTGTGTCTCTAACCTGAGGAAGGTGTTGTGTCTCTAACCTGAGGAAGGTGTTGTGTCTCTAACCTGAGGAAGGTGTTGTCTCTAACCTGAGGAAGGTGTTGTGTCTCTAACCTGAGGAAGGTGTTGTCTCTAACCTGAGGAAGGTGTTGTGTCTCTAACCTGAGGAAGGTGTTGTGTCTCTAACCTGAGGAAGGTGTTGTGTCTCTAACCTGAGGAAGGTGTTGTGTCTCTAACCTGAGGAAGGTGTTGTCTCTAACCTGAGGAAGGTGTTGTCTCTAACCTGAGGAAGGTGTTGTGTCTCTAACCCGAGGAAGGTGTTGTGTGTCTAACCTGAGGAAGGTGTTGTGTCTCTAACCTGAGGAAGGTGTTGTGTCTCTAACCTGAGGAAGGTGTTGTCTCTAACCTGAGGAAGGTGTTGTGTCTCTAACCTGAGGAAGGTGTTGTGTCTCTAACCTGAGGAAGGTGTTGTGTCTCTAACCTGAGGAAGGTGTTGTCTCTAACCTGAGGAAGGTGTTGTGTCTCTAACCTGAGGAAGGTGTTGTGTCTCTAACCTGAGGAAGGTGTTGTCTCTAACCTGAGGAAGGTGTTGTCTCTAACCTGAGGAAGGTGTTGTGTCTCTAACCTGAGGAAGGTGTTGTGTCTCTAACCTGAGGAAGGTGTTGTGTCTCTAACCTGAGGAAGGTGTTGTGTGTCTAACCTGAGGAAGGTGTTGTCTCTAACCTGAGGAAGGTGTTGTCTCTAACCTGAGGAAGGTGTTGTGTCTCTAACCTGAGGAAGGTGTCCTGTAGTTGCTGTGGCAGGGCGGCGAAGTTGAAGGCGCAGTAGGGCTGAGGGAGGGACACCTCCATGTTCCTCTGGATCTCCACCGGAGGGTTGGTCATTATGGGGGCCACACTGCCAAAGAACTGGTAGGAATACCTGGAGATAGACACACGCAAGATTACAGATGCTTGTCTGTTTTGTGAATGAATGAATGAATGAATGAAAACTTTATTAACAGATTGCAGAATGGGTACAGTGCAGTACAGCTCAATACATACAATTGTTAAGGGGATGCAGACCAGAGAAAGACTTTCGTCTTGTTTACACCAGGGTCTGTGTGTATGCGTGTCTGTTTGAACAGAACAGAACAGAACAGAACAGAACAGAAGAGACCGGTACTTGACCGTGGCCTGGACTGAGGTCTTTACAGAACAGAACAGAACAGAACAGAAGAGACCGGTACCTGAGCGTGGCCTGGACTGAGGTCTTTACAGAACAGAGCGGTACCTGAGCGTGGCCCGGACTGAGGTCTTTACAGAACAGAACAGACCGGTACCTGAGCGTGGCCTGGACTGAGGTCTTTACAGAACAGAGCGGTACCTGAGCGTGGCCCGGACTGAGGTCTTTACAGAACAGAACAGAACAGAACAGAACAGAACAGACCGGTACCTGAGCGAGGCCTGGACTGAGGTCTTTACAGAACAGACCGGTACCTGAGCGTGGCCTGGACTGAGGTCTTTACAGAACAGACCGGTACCTGAGCGTGGCCTGGACTGAGGTCTTTACAGAACAGAACAGAGCGGTACCTGAGCGTGGCCTGGACGGGGTGGGTCAGACCGAGGACTCTGAGGCTCTTCAGGTCCAGGGTGAAGCAGTAGTGGTGAGCTGAGGCGGGGATGCAGACTTTGGGAGCAGACACGCTGACCGACGACACCCCGCCCTCCGCTGCTGCTGCCTCCCCGGGCCGCTCCCGGGGAACCTCCTCCGTCTCTGGGCCTGGAGGGAACCAGATGGATGCTTACACTTCATGTTCTTTTTACTTCTTTACTCGTTTTAGCCCTTCTTATTTTATGTTCTTTTTATTCCTTTACTAGTTTTAGCCCTTCTTATTTTATGTTCTTTTACTATTTTTAGCCTTTCACATTTCATGTTCTTTTACTAGTTTTAGCCCTTCACATTTTATGTAATTTTTACTCCTTTACTAGTTTGTCTTACTTATTTTATGTTCTTTTACTCTTTTACTAATTTTAGCCCTTCTTATGTTATGTTATTTTACTCCTTTACTAATTTTAGCCCTTCTTATTTTATGTTCTTTTACTATTTTTAGTCCTTCTTATTTTATGTTCTTTTACTAGTTTTAGCCCTTCTCATTTTATGTTTTTTTACTCTTACTATTTTTAGTCCTTCTTATTTTATGTTCTTTTACTAGTTTTAGCCCTTCTTATTTTATGTTATTTTACTAGTTTTAGCCCTTCTTATTTTATGTTCTTTTTACTCCTTTACTAGTATTAGTCCTTCTTATTTGATGTTCTTTTACTAGTTTTAGCCCTTCTTATTTGATTTTTCTTTTTACTCTTACTAGTTTTAGCCCTTCTTATTTTATGTTCTTTTACTAGTTTGAGCCCTTCAAATTTCATGTTCTTTTGTTTTTACTCCTTTACTAGCTTTAGTCTTACTTATTTTATGTAATTGTTTACTCTTGCTGGTTTTTATGTTCCTCTACACCAGTGGTCACCAACCCGTCGATCTTGATCGACTGGTCGATCGTTGAGACCTTCCCTGTAGATCTTTCCCTGAAAAAAATAAAAAAAAATTAAAAATGTTATCTTTCCCTGAGAGTCCACATTACAGTTCTACTTTTGTTTTGATGTGAAAAGTGATGCTGCATAAGATTACTGCACTTAGCACTGACTGAGAAAGCAGATATTACAGTTCTACTTTGACAAACATATTTACAATTAGCATTTTCTAATGTTAATAATATGAGAGTCCACATTATAGTTCTACTTTTGTTTTGATGTGAAAAGTGATGCTGCATAAGAGGACTGCACTTAGCACTGACTGAGAAAGTACATATTACAGTTCTACTTTATAAAATGCTAATTGTAAATATGTTTGGCAATGTTAATTAATAAGAGAAGGTCCACATTACAGTTCTACTTTTGTTTTGATGTGAAAAGTGATGCTGCATAAGATGACTGCACTTAGCACTGACTGAGAAAGTGCACATTGATTGATTGATTGATTGATTTTATTGATGGATTAAAAACACACAACACGGATGCAAAGGATAACATGAGAAAGAGTAAAACCCTTATTTCCGTCATGGTCCCAGGGCTGTTAGGCCACAACAAAACACTACAATAACACAAAACACATACATTTAAAACATTATAAGACTAACCTATCGCTAAAATTGTATACCCCACAATAACTAAAAACTGATTGAACTATAGGGGGCTATTCCTCTATTCTGTCCATGAGCCACTGCCTGACGCTTCTCTTGAAGCTGTGGAGGCTCAAGCTCTGCTTGATGGGGATAGGCAGCTTGTTCCAATCCTGGGCTCCAGAGAAAGTAAGGGAGCACTGGCCCAGTTTGGATCGGAAAGAACATTACAGTTCTACTTTATAAAATGCTAATTGTAAATATGTTTGTCAATGTTAATAATATGAGAAAGTCCACATTACAGTTCTACTTTTGTTTTGATGTGAAAAGTGATGCTGCATAAGATGACTGCACTTAGCACTGACTGAGAAAGTACATATTACAGTTCTACTTTGACGTTTTAATGTTGGACCAAAGCATTGCATGTGATTAGAATACAGGCAAATAAAAGTCATTTAGTTTAAAGTACAATCTTGGCTGTCTTTTTCTCTCAACGCTTCAATAGGTAGATATTGCCTTCACCAAAAAAAAAAAAGTGATCTTGGGCTTAAAAAGGTTGGTGACCACTGCTCTACACTGTAGCGGTATGAGATTTGTTCCACAAATCGAATATATTATTATTATTATTACATGTTACACCTTAACCAGTGCTGTTGAACTTGAGTGCTACAGTCTTGAGTGCATAGTAGGATAGATATTTACATAACAGGTAGTAATATAGGCAAGGTAGATTACTTAGTAGCAAAGTGCATAATAGTAAAACAAAGTAGTTTTTTGACCACTCAGGAGCTCGGATAGGAGTGGGTCTCAGGAGGCCAGCCGATGTAGAGCGTAGGGGTCTTGAGGGTGTGTAGTTATAAGATGCAGAGCGCAGGGGTCTTGAGGGTGTGTAGTTAGAAGATGTAGAGCGTAGGGGTCTTGAGGGTGTGTAGTTAGAAGATGCAGAGCGCAGGGGTCTTGAGGGTGTGTAGTTATAAGATGCAGAGCGCAGGGGTCTTGAGGGTGTGTAGTTAGAAGATGTAGAGCGTAGGGGTCTTGAGGGTGTGTAGTTAGAAGATGCAGAGCGCAGGGGTCTTGAGGGTGTGTAGTTAGAAGATGCAGAGCGTAGGGGTCTTGAGGGTGTGTAGTTATAAGATGCAGAGCGCAGGGGTCTTGAGGGTATGTAGTTAGAAGATGCAGAGTGTAGGGGTCTTGAGGGTGTGTAGTTAGAAGATGCAGAGCGTAGGGGTCTTGAGGGTGTGTAGTTAGAAGATGCAGAGCGCAGGGGTCTTGAGGGTGTGTAGTTAGAAGATGCAGAGCGCAGGGGTCTTGAGGGTGTGTAGTTAGAAGATGCAGAGCGTAGGGGTCTTGAGGGTGTGTAGTTAGAAGATGCAGAGTGTAGGGGTCTTGAGGGTGTGTAGTTAGAAGATGCAGAGTGTAGGGGTCTTGAGGGTGTGTAGTTAGAAGATGCAGAGCGTAGGGGTCTTGAGGGTGTGTAGTTAGAAGATGCAGAGCGTAGGGGTCTTGAGGGTGTGTAGTTAAAAGATGCAGAGCGTAGGGGTCTTGAGGGTGTGTAGTTAGAAGATGCAGAGCGTAGGGGTCTTGAGGGTGTGTAGTTAGAAGATGCAGAGCGTAGGGGTCTTGAGGGTGTGTAGTTAGAAGATGCAGAGTGTAGGGGTCTTGAGGGTGTGTAGTTAGAAGATGCAGAGAGTAGGGGTGTTACGGACTCTGTCCTTATATCATTATGTATGTATCCTTGTAATATTATATTGTATTGTATTGTATAGGGAATAATATATATTATGTGTTATGTATGTAGGCAGGTTGTATTGTTGTTTTTTTGTCTCCCTCCTGTGTAACCTATCTTTCTCTCAGGGTCAATCAGCAGCAGCAGCAGCAGCTGAGGCTCGTCAGACAATTAACCTCCACATCCCTTCATATATCCCTGTGTGTGCAGTGTTAGCGAGATCTCTGTCGGTGTCTGTGGGTAATTATATCTGGTGGTGTTGTGGTAGAGTTCTGCTCTTTGGTGTGAGCTAGTTAAAGCTCTGTTGAGCTCATGTTTGTTGGTATGAGCTAGTTAAAGCTTGGTTGAGCTCAGTATTGTACCTTTTGTGATCCTGCCTGTTGTACATTTCTGTTTTACCCATAACCTGTTTTGTGTATTTGTTTATTCATCGTCACCCAGCTTATGGTGATTGTTTTTCTTGTTTGTTAATCTTTTGTTTCGCACACAGGGACATTGAGGACAGGAAGATACCCTGGGTCTACATTTTGCATCACATAGGTGACCTACTGTTAAAGACACCAGCTTTAGAAGTGAGCACCACCACCTGTACTTTGGGGCGTCCGCGCCTGTAAGGGGGGGGTGGGCTTTTATTTCTTTTTGATATTTCATTTGGTGTTCACTGGTAAGTCCTCCTTGCTCTCTGTGTTGCTGTTTTTTAAAGTTTGTAAAATAAATATTATTATTTTGCAAATTGTCTCCTGCGTTGTGTGTCACTGCACCCTCACCTACCCTGTCTGTGGCCTTGTGTTGCGTCTCCCCACTGGGGTACGTAACATAAATGGGGGCTCGTTAGTGGGCAACAGACAGTTGGTGTTGGTGTGCGGTGGGCACGTTGGATAGGGTGGTTTTTGGTAGTGATTTGATGTGTATGTTTGCGCTGGTGGCTCTTTAGATAATGGCGTCTTTTAGTGTGGAGGGGTTTTTGGGTGATCCCTCGGTTGAGCATTTGGACCTATGTAGGAAGGAGGACCTGTGTGCTATCGCCTTGCATTTTCAGGTCACTTGCATTTTCAGGTCAGCCTTGCAAAGAGTCTGGCAAAGGCTGATCTGAGGGAGGAGGTAGTACGGCTACTGGTGTATAAGAAGGTGCTCGGTGCAGGTGAAGGTGCGTCTGCTATTCCTTCTCGTTCTGGTTCAGATGAGGATCAGAAGGAAGGAGTAGCTGAGATGGTAGAACCACTTACAGACGGGTTGGAGGATAAGCCTCCCCTCCCGTCTCCAATGCCCAGACGTGCTTCACCCTTCCCTAGTGGGAGTACTGGGGAGGAGGACAGTCTTAAATTGAGTTTAGCACGGTTGCAATTTGAGGAGAGGAAGGAGGAGAGGGAATATAGTCATCGGTTAGCTATTAGGAAAATGGAGCTGGAGGCTGAGGCCCGCCGGTTGGACGCTGAGGTTAAAATTAAGCAACTGGAGCTCGAGGCTGCTAAGGCTGGGAGTCCTGCTCAACCCTCTTCCATGGCTGTGGGGGCTTATGATGTAAGTAGACTTATATCTCTGGTACCTCAATTTCGTGAGGCGGAGGTAGACTCCTATTTTAATGCTTTCGAGCGAGTTGCTACCTCATTGAAGTGGCCTAAAGAGGTCTGGGCTCTCTTGCTCCAATGTAAACTCACTGGGAAAGCCCAAGTGATTTTGTCTGCCCTCCCTCTCAGTGACAGTTTGTCTTATGACATAATCAAGACGGCTGTACTTAGGGCCTATGAGTTAGTGCCAGAGGCGTACAGGCTGAAATTTCGCACTCACAGAAAGTTGCCTGGCAGAACTTTTGTGGAGTTTGCTCGTGAGAAGGAATCTCTATTTCATCGGTGGTGTAGGGCTTGTGATGTAGCTGATTTTAATTCTCTGTCTGAGTTGATGTTACTGGAGGAATTTAAAAATAGTCTGAATGACCGTTTGGTAACATATCTCAATGAGCAGAAAGTTGAGACGTTGGCACAGGCTGCGGTACTCGCTGACGAGTTTGTGCTGACTCATACAGTCGTTTGGTACTTTATGACATGAGGATAGAGGTTTTTATCCCTCTGCTCAGACTCCAGCTAAGGTACACACTAGCCCACCACGTTTATTATATCCCCGCTACAAGGAGGAGCGAGAATGTTTTCATTGTCATCGGGTGGGTCACATTAGAGAAGACTGTGTTGCATTCAAACGCAAGCAGTCTACGCCAAATAGACGACCAAAGGAGGTTGGTTTGGTGCAGACGGTGATAGCTCCGCAGTCAGTAGTCCCCACAAAAATATGTGACGGCCTGGAGCCCAGTTACGAACCGTTTATGTTGGACGGCATGGTTTCTCTCAGTGGTAGTGAGTTGGACCAGCGTCCGGTGCGCATACCGAGAGATACTGGGGCAGCACAGTCTTTTATCTTGTCAGACGTGCTTCCGTTTAGTCATGAGTCGTCAAATGGCTCAAGTGTGTTGGTGCAGGGGATCGAGATGGGTTTTGTGTCGGTGCCCCTCCATCAGGTACATTTAAACTGTGGTTTAGCACAGGGGGTGTTCAAGGTGGGCATACGCCCGTCGTTACCGGTGAGAGGTGTCACTTTCCTGTTGGGAAATGACATCGCTGGTGGCAGAGTTATGCCCATTTTGGAGGTTTTGGAGCGCCCTGAGGTTTTGCGTCCAGATGTGTTGGCGCAACAGTTCCCTGGGGTGTTTACAGTTTGTGCAGTCACCCGTGCTCAAGCACGTAAGTTGGGTGAAGTAGTTGACTTGTCAGAGACTGTGCTAGCTACTAAGTTGTCTGGCGCGCCTATTTCCCCACTTATGTTTGCTGAACCTGCTGTTGAGACAAGGGACAGTATAGCACTTCAGCAGGATAGGCTCACCTCTGAGACACCTCATTTGACCATGCCTAGAGGTAATCTGATCGTTGCTCAGAAGGAGGATGCTAGTTTAGCCACGTGTTTTGCAGCTGCTCTTTCTCCAGGGACAGCTAAGAACAAGGAAGTGGCCTATTTTGTTGAGAATGATGTGCTGATGCGGAGGTGGAGATCACGGATGGATTTTGATAATGAGTGGAGTTATGTTACACAGATTGTTGTGCCTACACAGTATCGCCAGTCTGTTTTGTCTTTAGCTCATGATCATCCTTGGTCAGGACATCTAGGCATCACCAAGTCCTATGACAGGGTTTTACAGCACTTTTTTTGGCCCGGGTTAAAGAGGGATGTGACCAGATTCTGTAATACTTGTCATGTATGTCAAGATACAGGGAAGCCTAATCAGGTTATTAAACCTGCCCCGCTTCACCCAATCCCAGCTATGGGGGAGCCGTTTGAGCATGTGCTAGTGGATTGTGTTGGTCCCATGCCAAAAACGAAGTCTGGTAACGAGTTCCTTTTAACAATTATGTGTGTAGCAACACGGTACCCTGAGGCTATTCCTCTTAGAAAGATAACGTCTCAGTCTGTAGTGAAAGCTCTGATCAAGTTTTTTTCTACGTTTGGGCTGCCAAAAGTGGTACAAACCGACCAAGGTACTAACTTCCTTTCAGGAATATTTGAACAGGTGTTATCGTCATTGTCTATTTCTCACAGGATCTCAAGTGCGTATCACCCTGAGTCGCAAGGTGCCCTGGAGAGGTGGCATCAGACCTTCAAGTCAGTGTTGCGCAAGTATTGTATGGAGGGCGGTAGAGACTGGGATGAAGGTATTCCCCTAGCTCTGTTTGCTGTGCGAGAAACAGTTCAGGAGTCACTGGGTTTCAGCCCAGCAGAGCTGGTGTTTGGGCATTCAGTGAGAGGTCCTTTAAGGGTATTAAAGGATCAACTTATGGGGGAGGCTCTGCACACCATACCTCCAAAGAGAGGGGTTTTTGAACTATGTGTGTAGGTTTAAGGAGCGGCTGCATGAGGCGTGTAGTATCGCTAGGGAGAGTCTCTCTGCTGCTCAGGGTTCAATGAAACGGCAGTTTGACAGAAAAGCGCTTCCACGTTCTTTCCAGTCTGATGACTTGGTTTTAGTTTTGTTGCCCATCCCTGGCTCTTCTTTGAGTGCTCGTTTTTTTGGCCCTTATGCTATCGAGAAGAAGTTGAGTGATACTGACTATGTTGTCAGGACGCCTGATAGGCGAAAGAAAACCCGTGTGTCACATTAATATGTTGAAGCGTTATCTTCCCAGGGACAACCTGCAGCTGGAGAAACAAAGTACGCCCCCAGGGGCCGCTGTGGCGGCTGCAGTACCAGTGACTGTGATTTCTGTTCCTTCTACTCTGCCGGTGGGTGATGAGGATGGTTTGAGTGGTTGTAAGGTCCAGCAACAAACTCCTCGCTTGTGCAACTCGGAGATGTTGTTGAACCTTCCCTCCCTGATGCCACACTTGGGTAAGGAGCGGGAAGCTGACATGGTGGCGCTCATTCACAGTTATCCTGTTTTGTTTGGAGATGTCCCAACCCGCACTACCGTTCTGGAACACGACATTGATGTCGGTAATGCAAGGCCAGTCAAACAGCATCCTTATAGGGTAAAAGCGGTAAACAGGGAAATAATGAAGCAGGAGGTGGCATATTTATTGGAGCATAATTTGGCACATCACAGTTTGAGTCCATGGAGCTCACCATGCCTGTTGGTTTCCGAAACCAAACACCACTCATCGGTTTTGCACTGATTATCGAAAAGTTAATGCAGTAACCATTCCTGATTATTTTCCTATGCCACGCGTCGATGATTGTGTGGATACCATTGGGTCAGCCCGGTATGTGACGAAATTGGATCTTTTGAAAGGTTATTGGCAGGTGCCACTCTCGCCAAGGGCCTCTGAAATATCTGCGTTTGCTACGCCGGATGCTTTCCTGCAGTATTCTGTGATGGCGTTCGGGATGCGAAACGCACCGGCGACGTTTCAAAGACTGGTCGACATAGTGTTGGGAGATGTACCCAACTGTACGGCATACCTGGACGATGTGGTGGTGCATTCATTGAGTTGGTCTGCTCACGTGAGCTCACTGAGAACGGTGTTCCAGCGGTTGGCAGACGCTTCTCTGACACTGAACTTAGCGAAATGTGAGTTCGGTAAGGCAACAGTGACCTACCTGGGAAAACAGGTGGGCGGTGGCAAGGTGCGTCCTCTTGAGGCCAAGATAGAGGCCATAACCTTATTCCCAGTACCGACCACACGGCGGGAACTACGTCGCTTTCTCGGGATGACAGGTTACTACAGGGGGTTCTGTAAGAATTTCTCCATAGTTGCAGCCCCTCTGACTGACCTGATCAGTCCCTTGGTGTCTTATGTGTGGACAGACCAGTGTCAAGCGGCTTTTGAAAGCTGTAAGGCCCTTTTGTGTAGCGCTCCAGTCCTTAATGCTCCTGGTTTTAGTAGACCTTTCTCTGTTGAGGTTGATGCGAGTTGTGTTGGTGCGGTTCTGACGCAGGTGGATTCGGAGGGTTTGGTCCATCCTGTGGGCTACTTCTCGAAGAAGTTTAGTGGCAGCCAGACGCGCTACTCTACAATAGAGCAGGAGACGTTGGCATTGCTGCTTGCGCTCCAATTCTGTGAGGTTTATGTGGGGTCAAGTGTGGCGCCTGTGGTTGTCCAGCCACAATGATGATGATGATGATGATGGTGATGATGATGGTGATGATAATGGACATGAAATGGGTTGCATTCCATACGCTATTGTTATGCTTATGCAGGTACACAAACACAAAAGAACACTTAAAATAATCAGACTGAATGAATACGAGATGCAAATACCCAACCCCCCCCAGGAAGTTAAAAATGTGTAATCAAACACAACACAACAAGGTGCACTATACCCTACCCTGTTTATTTTTCGTCATTATTATATTCAGAGTTAATTATATTGTTTACACTGTCTTTCTTCTAATATCACTGTACATCACTTCTGAATGATTATGAAAAGCGTAACGTTATTATGTTATTTCGTATCACAGAGACTTATATTGACCGCGGAATTAGTTATTATTAGTAAGACACAACATTTCCGTAGTAATTGACCACCAGACTCTTTCTCTTAAGGCATTAACTGGGTTCATTAATATAAATGTTATATTGTAACTGTCTAGTTACACATTGGTTCCGAAACATGTAATCGCGACCTCCATGTTTTGGGGCTTCATCAGAAAACTGGGATTCCGATTCGGCTCCCATCCGTCGGGCAAGAACTGGCGGTTTTCAGCCTCTCTCTCTGGAGATTACAGTTTTTCTCAATTGCTTTGGTGCATTTCTCTGATCAGAATTAAAGTTCTCATAACTGTTAGTGCATTTCTCAAAACAATTAGTACAAACTGCAAAACCTAGGTGATAACCTGCAGAAGCGTGTCACTTGCTCAAAATGGATAATTCATTCCTCAAAAGCAAGTATTCATGTCAATGAAAGTGTCACTGTCATCAAAATGAAAAGTCCTGACACCATTGTTTATGAACAAGATAGTCAAATGGCTTTGCCATGTTTTCGTTGGATTCAGGAATGGGGAGTAGGGAGGGAGATATTCCACCAGCATCCTTTCATGTGCTGCAAACCACTGTGACCAGAATTGCGTGGTCTGAACTAAGCGAGGACCTCATGCGCATGCGCGGCGAAGAATGCGGAAGCGCCCTTGCACTCTTCCGCTGTCATTAAGCAACACGCGTCTGGAAGTATGGGAGGGGGCTATAGAGGGACCCGCCTCTATATAAAGTGTTGTATCACCGTGTTCAGTTGTCAGTGTGAAAATGACTAAAATCAACAAACAACATTCTCGAGATGTGCGTCAGTTACGATCCCAGGGCATATCTACGAGACGCATTAGGCAACATCTTGCATCGTTAGGAATCTGCGTTACTGCGGGCACTATTGAATGGCATTACAAACTGAAAATACAACGACGCCGTGCTCCACGTAAACTGTCTGAGTGAGTACAGAATGAATGAATGAATGAAAACTTTATTTAACAGATTAGCAGGTCTGTGTTGTGTTGTGCGTTACGAGAGAGTATTAACCTGCAAAACCCATATTGAGCTGGAATTAAGTTGAAATGCATTTTTACTTAACGTTACAGCATTATTCAAACGTGATAGGAAGTTTCACATTCTTGTACAAAATAAATATACTGTCTCATAAATATACTCTTACAATATATATATTTTAACCCCCCTCTCAGTTAATTAATTTCCACTTTCTTTCTCTTCCATTTCCATAGCAATGTCCTGGTCGCCATTGACAACCTGACGAAGGCCCGCAATTGCATGATTGCACGGCAAATCCAGAAGTGCATCGAAGACGATTTGGGTATTCATCTCAGCCTGACTGCTATCCGTAGAGCACGTAGGGGCCTCGGCTGGAAATATGGTCAAACTAAGTTCTGGCCAATGATCCGTGACAAAAATAAAGACTTGCACAGGTTTGTTTTTCTTCTATCTATCTATCTATCTATCTATCTATCTATCTATCTATCTATCTATCTATCTATCTATCTATCTATCTATGAGCCGTACTGTATTGTACCCATTCTGCAATCTGTTAAATAAAGTTTTCATTCATTCATCTACAGGCGCACCAGTGGATCGATACATGTGAAACATGGCATGACGTCATATTTACAGATGAGAGCACTGTCGCACTCGAACACTTTGCAAGACAAAGCTTTACGAAAAAAGGCTTTCGTCAAGGTAAACCGGCCCCTAAGCATCCGTTAAAAGTGCATGTTTGGGGCGCGATTTCCAAGCTCGGTCCAGGCCTGCTTGTTATTTTCGATGGAATAATGGACCGTGTCTTTTTTGAAGAATCGATCATCAAAGCAGCCGCCGGTCCGTACATACAAGCTACTTTTGGGAAGAGCCATCGTTTCTTCCAGGATAACGACCCCAAACACAGCGCTGCCAGAGTTTGCATTGCAGCAGAGGGAATCAATTGGGTCAAAACCCCGGCTGAGTCTCCCGATTTGAACCCCATTGAAATTGTGTGGCACCTAATGAAAGATTATATTCGCAGAGAGGCGAAACCTTTCACGAAAGATGCTTTAGTAGCGGCCATGGGGTTTTTCTTCACAGTTGCAGATAAAGATTAGGCTACACTAATATTATAGTATTAAAAGAAACTGATTTATTATATTCATTAAAGAAAGTTGATTTAATAAAACAAAGACTAATTTCATCAGATTAATCACTTTATTCAAATTGAGGATTTAGTTTGAGGATATTATTGGATTATTTAATTAAATTATTATTATAAAAAAAAAAAAAAAGTATTTTGAATAATTTTTTTTTAATTAAAAACGAAGGTTTGAACGTTCGTTCGAAAAACCCTGACGAAATAAAAATCCCCAAAACAGGCTTCGGGGAAACAGCCTTACTCCTCACCTGCCAGTCCAGGATGTCCCTGCTCGTCCCGCAGCACCGACTCCTCCCGCAGGCTCTCGGCCTCGCTCTCCGTATGGGAGGGAGGAGGGTGAGGAGAGGGGGAGTGAGGAGGAGCAGGAGGAGGAGGAGAGGAGGAGTGAGGAGGCCGCACGGGAGAGGGGGTGCGCGCTCTCTGGTCTACCGGAGGAGGGAGAGAGGGAGGAGGGAGGGATGGAGGGATGGACGGTCCCTCTCCCTTGCCTAGCACCTGCAAAAACGACAAAGGTCAACAAAGGTCATTCAAGACACAAAAGTAGCCATAACACTGTGTGAGCTTTGGGGGCCGAGTGGGTGGCTCGGGAGGTAGAGGAGCGTTTTTTTGTGTGTTAATAAGTAGGGATGTTCGATATTGGCTTTTTTACCGATATCTGATATACCGATATTGTCCAACTCTTAATTTCCGATACCGATATCAACCGATACCGATATATGCGGGGTTCCAATATCGGCTGATAATATCGGACATCCTTATTAATAAGTGTTAAATAGCTCTGCATTACAACAGCCATCAGTGATATAATGCTAATTATACGGCATGCTAATTTCTTGATTCTGATTGGCTGAAACAGTCAAGTTAGACGTGGTTATTTCTCATAACACACGCTCGTGATCCCAGAACCCGCCGACAACCGAATTACAATCACTCCGCCAGTTCGAGTTTTTAGGAAAAACCAAGATGGCGGACAATAATCTTTACGAATGGATGTGTTGAAAGCGTCATAACGACTCATTCAAAAACGATTCTGTCACATGGAATGCGTTAGTTTCTTACACAATGTTGGATTATGTAATTGGTGGGTCATGAGTCATTGTGGAACAAAATATAATTTGCGGGAAGTCTGTTGTTAGATGCCATTCGTCAAAAGGACACTCATGTCACTGTTAATAAAATGTTCAAGCAATCAATCAATCAAACCAATAATGCACGCCCACTTCACTGTTAGACGGCATGCTTTGAAGCAGCCCAGAGGTGCATGCCATCTAAGAATGAAGTGAGCGTGTGTTATTGGAATGATTGATTGAAAATGTTATTAATGTCCACCTTGTTTCAAACTGGTTATGCTTAGGCCCTCTTTCGAAGTCGGTTATGCTTAGAGTTTATCTTTAGAGCAGGGCGATAGACCACCAGCCCTGATTCCAAACTCTAAGCATAACCGACTACGAAAGAGGGCCTAAGTAGGGCTGGGCGATATGGCCTAAATATGATATCACGATATTTTCTGACCTTTCGGCGATACACGATACACATCACAATGTTTTTCTTTTTTTCCCCAAACAATTCATTATGAGGCTTACCAAGACAGTATTTGAGTTTGCAAGCTAACATTAAAGACGAAATAAAATACCCATGCATTTAGCATTTTTATATTATATATTAGATTTAGATTATTGGATTATTAGATTATATATTGCATATATTTAGCAATGAGATATTATATGATTTAGATATGAAATATGATGAATTGAAAATGGGGGACCCTGATGTAAACAAGACGAAAGTCTTTCTCTGGTCTGCATCCCCTTAACAATTGTATGTATTGAGCTGTACTGTACCCATTCTGCAATATGTTAATAAAGTTTTAAATCAATCAATCAATCAATCAATCAATCAATCAATAGCATTTTAATGAAACTACTGTATATTTGTATGTCTCTAAATGTTTTGATTTGAAAATGGAGGACCCTTATGTAAAAAAGCGGAAAGTCTTTTTCTGGTCTTCATCCTCCAGTCCACTGTTGTTGTATTGAGCTGTACTGTATTGTACCCATTCTGCAATCTGTTAATAAAGTTTTCATTCATTCAATCATTCAGCCGGCAACAGAATCATTTTGATTGACAGTCGAGTCTGCCAATTACGTCACACCGCTTGCACCCGCCATGCTGTTCTTAGCACCAATCGGCAAGCGCTATTCGTTTTTTACTTTCTAGATGTCCTCCATTGATTTTGACGAGAGTTCAACAACAACGTTACTGTAGCTCCCCGCGGTCGACGAGTAGATTACCAGCGCTCCGCAGATGACTAAACGAGGCATAATGATTTTACTGCAACGAATGTTATAATAAAAGTCTTTCCATACATCTGTCTGATTGAAAACTTTATTAACAGACCGCAGAATGGGCACAACTCAGCACGGGCTGAGATATGAACGAGTAATGCTTGCTATCTATCTAGGTCGTCCTCGGACGTTGCTATGTTCGGGTAAATACGCTGATGTTATTGAACGTGTAACTATATAACGTTAATGCCACAAAACGATAAGTAGTAACTTTGATGCAGTAGTGTGTGTGTGGGGGCGGCGTTGTTCAAAAGTTTGAACGTGTGGACCAGATTGATGCGACACAATCCTCTTGGGCAAAACATCACGATATCCATGATACGTTAAAAAAGTCTCGTAAATCGTTAATGAACTGTACCCGATATTTATATAATATCGTCATATCGCCCAGCCCTAGGCCTAAGCATAACCAGTTCGAAACAAGGCGGACATTAATACAATTTTCAATCAATCCAATAACACACGCTCACTTAAAACAGTGTCCGTCTTGTTTCGAACTGGTTATGCTTAGGCCCTCTTTCGAAGTCGGTTATGCTTAGAGTTTATCTTTAGAGCAGGGCGATAGACCACCAGCCCTGATTCCAAACTCTAACCTTAACCAACTTCGAAAGAGTCGCCTAGGCTTAACCAGTGATAAACTAGGCGTTAGGTAGTTTGCAGGCTGTTAGACCCGGAAATGGGCAAAGACACAGCTCGTCACGCGATTGGGCGAACATGTCACATGACCAGAAACGTCAGTGGCCAATCAGATCGCACCAGAAACGTCCGTGGCCAATCAGATCGCAGAACGCGCACGCAAAACTGGAAATGTATTGGGGAAAGAATAGACGCGTCCGGGGGGCACTCCTATCACTGATACAGAGTGTCTGGTCAGTAACATGGGTCTCCCAGTCCCTCCACTCTGCAGTAAACAGCCATCACTGATATAGAGTGTCTGGTCAGTAACGTGGGTCTCCCAGTCCCTCCACTCTGCAGTAAACAGACATCACTGATATAGAGTGTCTGGTCAGTAACATGGGTCTCCCAGTCCCTCCACTCTGCAGTAAACACTAAATACATGTTCTGGTATCCTCTTCTCACTTTATCCAATGAGAAGAGAGAACCATAGATATTTCTTATTTCAAGGAATCTTGCCAAGTCAAATTTGCTGGCAGATTATTGTACTTGTTTCAAGCACACATTTGTTTTTATTTATATTATTTTTGCAGTGGGGAGGTCTCCCTCCTGATTGGATAAAGTGGGAACGGGATACCAGGACATGTATTTTGTGTGTTTACTGCAGAGCAGGAGGGACCGAGAGACCCATGTTACTGATCAGTAGGGCTGTCTTAAATACTTCGAAGCTTTGTTCGATGGCACGAGCTTCGAAAAAAAAAAATATATATATATATTTATTTTTTTGCCTCCAAAATCTTGCGCCTCCATTCCAATGAAACAAAAGTAAGCGGCGCCTTCCCGCCTCCATTCCAATGAAACGAAAGTAAGCTGCGCCTCGACTCCACCTCTCTACAACAAGCACGTGGAGATTATCTGTGTTGAAAACAACAAGGACATGTGCAGCAGACATGTCGACGAAGAAGTCATCAGACGTGTGGTTAGTTGGTTACACTTTAAAATATGCAAAGACAATGCCCAAAAAGCAGAGTGCCAGATATGCCAGAAGAAAATGGCATATCACAACTTTGTCAAATCACTTAAGTATCGTTGTACACGACGGCGACGCCACACAAAACATTAATAAGGCTATGCCTATGCTGCTATGACTAATGTGTTACCAAGTTGGCTAATTTAATTGTAATCATCTGCTTTTGTAGGTGCATTGTCTGATATAATTATAAATTATAAATTAAATATAATATAATTGTTTGCTTGATAGACGAAGGTTGCAACATAATTATGTAATGTCATGTCGTTGGCTGTGAGAGCAGCCCCACTGCACCCAGGCAGCGCAGCAGAGTGAAACCTTGTTGGCTGCGTCACAGTCACGAAAGGGGCTACTTAATTAATTAATCCAATCCACTTTATTTATAGAGCACATTTAAAAACAACCAAGTTTACCAAAGTGCTGTACAAGTCCCACAACATAAGATAAAAAAAATAAAATAAAAAAGAGAGAGAATAATTTTTTTTTCTCAAAGCTTCGAATTAAAATCGAAGCTCGGCCCCGAAGCTTCGATTGCCAAAAAAAGCTTCGAAGGTCAGCCCTACTGATCAGACACTCTATATGGGGGGCGACAGTGGCTCAAGGAGGTAGAGCAGTCGGCAATCCGGAGGTTCCCGGTTCGATTCCCGCTCCTCCCGGGCAGCGTGTCGATGTGTCCTTGAACAAGACACTTAACCCCTAATTGCTCCCGATGAGCAGGTTGGCACCTTGCATGGTTGCCTCCGCCGTCGGTGTGTGAATGTGTGAGTGAATGGGTAAGATCTGAGTAACATTGTAAAGCGCTTTGGATAAAAGCGCTATATAAAAAAAAGCAGCCATTTACCATTTATATATCGGTGATGGCTGTCAGAATGTAGAGCTATTTAACACTTATTCTAACAAAAAATACCAACGTTGTTTTCTCCAATCGTAAAAATCTGGCTGGGTGGTTGGTTAATAATGACACATTTTTCTCCAGTGTTTAGCCAGACCTCTCTCCACACTATGTTAGCGCTGGAGAGACATCTGGCCGGTTATCATTCCTCTATATAGGGAACAGAAAAAACACTCTTGGCTTGTTTGTATTTCTCTACACCAATCACAATCACCCCAGGGCAGGCGCTAAGCCCTTGCAAAATAATGTCACAGATACCGGAAGGGGAGGAGAATTCACAGTGAAATAGATGGCCAATGGCACGCTTATAGCCACAGTCTATATCCTGTGATTCAGACTAGTGGGCAGCCACAGTGACTAGTGGCTTCAGAATGTTAATAAGGCATAAAAAAATATATTGTTTGGTTCCTGTTGGTTGTCAGTTAAGGCCATGGGTAGGTAGGGAATTTATTTAATTTTTTCCCACGGTGACTATGGATAAGGAATTTCTTTATTTAATTAAAATGTTCACGACAACATGGATGCAGGTACTCTGCCAGCATGTTTAATATCCATAATACTGTGGGCGGCTACGTGGCGTAGTGGGCAAGGCGCTCGCCACGAATGCGGAGACGCTGGGCTCGCCTGTTCGAGCCGAGCGCTCCACATTGCTTTCAGTTTAGCTGGTCGTCCATACTAATACACATTGGCCGTATTAGGGGGTGGGAAACTGATGGGTGGGGATCGGGCGTTGTGGACAGCGACTCCTACAGGTCGGTTGGTGCGCCTGCGCAGTAGAATCAGGAAGTGTCGGGGGCAGCGTGAGCCTCCCACGCGTTACTCCTCGCCACTGAGAGATCGAGCTGCGCAGGTGAAAAGATGCGACTGCTGTTACCTCAAGTACCGGAGGGGACTTGTGCTATGTATGACTTAGTCCACATTGCAGCCGGCTTGTGGGAGGCAAGAAACAGCGTTCGTGACAGGGGAGGGTTGAATTGGATGATACGAAATTGGGATGGGAGAAAATGTGGATAAAAAAAAAATCCATAATACTAAAGGTTTGACTACGATTTTTATGAAAATGTATTGTAACATTTTTTTAATAATTTTTTTTAAATTACATTTAAATTATATTTTTTAAACTCATAAAATAAATTGGGTCGCACCTAAATCGGCAGGGTCGGTCGGCAACCGGAACCAAACCATTTTTTTCTTTTAGGCCTAATAATAATAATACATCTATTTTATATAGCGCTTTTCCAGATGCTCAAATACGCTTTACATGGGTAGAAGAAACAAAACTATGTCAAAACAAAAACAGAACAAAAATAATACATGACAAAATAAAACTGACAGAATTAGAGGTCAAAAGCAAGATTTAAAAGGTGGGTTTTGAGGGCTGATTTAAAAGATGTCAGGGTGTTTGCATCACGGATATGGCTATGCTATGTTACGGAATGTTATGAGGCGATCTAACCTCCAAGCCGCCAGAGCAGGTTTCTGGAATACAAGAGACTGACTGAAACCAAGCTGGCCATTTAACACAGTATCTAGTAGTAGCTGACAGCACAGCCAATCACAGTCAACAGTTAACACAGTATCTAGTAGTAGCTGACAGCACAGCCAATCACAGTCAACAGTTAACACAGTATCTAGTAGTAGCTGACAGCACAGCCAATCACAGTCAACATTTAACACAGTAGCTAGTAGTAGCTGACAGCACAGCCAATCACAGTCAACATTTAACATAGTAGATAGCTAGGCTTTATGTTTATGTTTATTTAGGATCCCCATTAGCTTTTGCACTGGGCAAAAGCTATTCTTCCTGGGGTCCGGCACGCACAAATGTACAACAACATTCAATACATTACATTACATCAATACATACATTACATCATCATCAACATCAACATAAATACATTACATCAACATCAGTCACATCATCAATTACAGTACATCACTATCAACATCAGTTAGAATGATATAGTACAAGATATCCACCAGCAAAAAGCATTCAATTAAAATAACTAAAATAACTAAAATCAAACAAATAGTGCTTCCTGAGCAGCACTCACCGCCCTCAACTTAAACACAACCAACAGTCAACTGGTTTTCACCTCTTTGCCATAATGGCTCAGTGCATGCTCATCAGCAGATGGCACTTTAACTTCCTCTTAAAGGTAGCCTTGGATTCTATTTCAGCTAAGTAGCTTGGCAATGAGTTCCATTCTATGATAGCTCTGTAAGTCACAGAAGATTTTAGTAGATTTGTTCTCGGTTTAGGTGCCATTAGATGGCCTGACGTAGCTTGTCTAGTCATATGGTCATGTTCTTCTCTTATGTAAACTATATGATCATAAAAATACTGTGGTTTTTTGACAACTTGAACATTTCTGAGAAAAGTAATGAGACGGGATTGCAGACGTTTCTCAACCGTAAGCCATGATAATTGTCTGTGCATAACTCCAATGTTAGTGCGCTTTGAACAGTGGAGAGCTAGCCTTGCAGCCTTATTTTGAGCTATTTGTAGTTTCTGTATATATGTTTTTGCTGCTGATGACCATATGACGGGACAGTACTCAAGATGTGACAAAACCAGAGCCTGGATGACTTCTTTCAAAGTGGTTGGTGTTAAATACTTTGTGCATTTTCTTGTCACAGCTATGCTCCTTCCTATTTTTGTTATTATACTGTCAATTTGCTTTGTCCACTTTAAACCTGAATCAAGAACCATGCCAAGCAACTTAGCCTCTTTTACCTGTTCCACTGGCTGACCAGCCAGAGTCAGTCTTAATTGTGGATCGCTGCTTAATATGTGCCTGGATCCGAACACCATAGCTTTTGTTTTTTCAATGTTGAGTACCAGTTTGTTATTGTTGACCCAGTCTGTTATGGCTTTAAGCTCTATTCCAAGTATATTGTTTAACTCACTACATGTTGATGCTGTACTGTACATTGTCGAATCGTCAGCATACATGATTACACTAGATTTATTTAATACATAAGGGAGGTCGTTTGTGAATATTGAGTATAGCAAAGGCCCAAGCGAACTTCCCTGTGGGACCCCACACTGCAACACCTTACTTTCAGAAAAGCTCCCATTGAAAAATACTTTCTGGGTTCTCCTAGTCAGGTAGGTCTCCATCCAACACATGGCAACAGAGCCAAAGCCATAGCATTTGAGTTTGTTCAGCAGCAGACTATGATCGATCACATCGAAAGCTGCGCTAAAGTCTAACATCACAGCTCCAACAAGCCTCCTATCATCCATGCTCTTAAACCATTCGTCAGTCATTTGGGCAAGTGCTGTGCTTGTAGAGTGACCATCTCTATATGCATGTTGGTAGTTCGTTATCAGACTATTACTTGAAAAGTAGTTTTGAATTTGGGTGTATACAATTTTTTCTATTATTTTACTTAACACTGGGAGGAGACTTATGGGTCAACTATTGGAACCAGCGAAGGTTTTTCTTTTGTCCTTAGGTAATGGGATAACCTTGGCTTCCTTCCAGATCTCAGGGCACACACCTTGCTCTAGACATTTATTGAAGATGTGACTTAATGGCTTAGATATGTATTTGGCAGTCATTTTGAGCAGTTTACCATCCAAGTTGTCAATACCAGGAGATTTATCATCAGACAGGTGTAAAAGCATATTTTCAACATGTTCCTCTGTAACATGGTGGAACTCAAACATGCACTGCCTCTCCTTCATGATACAATCTTTAATGATGTTATGTGACACTGTGTCATCGACTGCACCCATGGCGTTCCTCAGCTTGTTTACTTTATTTGTAAAGTAATCATTAAAATGATTTGCAATATCTGCTGGCTTGGTAAGGAATTTACCCTCTGTTTCTATAAAGGAAGGATGCATGTTTGAGTTCCTCCCCATTATGTTATTTAACGTTCTCCATAATTTTTTCCCATCATTTTTAGAATCACTGATTTTCTGCATGTAGTATTCCTTCTTTCTACATTTATTCAATTTGGTTACCGTGTTTCTTAGTTTACAGTAATGTTGTTTGTCACATGGATTGCCTGTTCTATTTGCGTTTTTTTTTGCATCATCTCGTTGGACCATCAGACTTCTCATCTCATTATTCAACCACGGTGCACAATTTGTCCGTGCCGACCATTTTCTCATTGGAGCATGCTGATCGGCTATCCCCATGAAATACTTCATAAATTCTCCCAGTGCTTTTTCTGGGTTTTCTTCATGGCAAACATCAAACCATTGCTTATTCTTTACCTCCTCCACAAATTGTGCTGGATTAAACCCCTTATAAGACCTTCTATAATTTATCTTGGAGCCAGCTTTAGGTATTTTAGTCTTCCGTTAGTTCCGTACAATGGCAACTAGGTTATGATCACTAAAACCAACTGTAAGTGACAACACTTTAGTGCAGAGCTCTGGCCTGTTAGTATATATATGATCAATGCAGGTTGTTGTAATGGCCCCATGTTTATTTGTTGCCATTCTAGTTGGTGATGTCATTACCCGAGTCATATTACACATTTTGGCAGCTAATGCAATCTTGTTCCACATGGGGCATTTCTCATTGAAGGCATTGATATTCAGGTCTCCCATGAAATATATTTCACTATTACAATCAGCTGTGTTGTCTAACATTTCACATATACCATGTAGATAATTTGAATTGGCACTTGGTGGCCTATAACAGCATCCAATTAATATGGGTTTTAAATTTGGCAATTGTATTTGTAACCATAAGGCTTCTATTTCATTTTTCATTAAGTCGTATCGTACTTTAGTTGGAATATGATTCTGTACATAAATCAGAACTCCGCCACCATTCTTATCTCTATCCTTTCTGAACAGATTGTAACCATGCATTGCAACCTCTAAATCACCAAAAGATGAGTCCTGGGCCCTCATTCATCAACGTGGACGTAGAATATGTTCTATTTCCACACGTAAGCACGGAATGTAGAACTAGTGTACGCACAGGGAAGTCGGGATTCATCACACGGTGCGTACGCAGGCTCTACGCTCCTCCGTAGAACTTTGTTCTACCGTCAATGCTCGTGCATGATTATCCATATATGGTCATGAAAGTGAGGAAACACCCCCCATGGGATGTGAAATAATGGACTGACCCGAGCGGTACTCTGAGAAACTCCACGGAGAATTCACTGCTGTCGAACCAAGAAGACACTATCGCGTATTATGGGATAAATAAAAGGCGGATTTGTAAACGGTGATGTCAGATATCAACGGCTCCCTAAGACCATTGCTGCAATTCTGCCTGGACAGCTCAAAATACTAATAAAGACCGTTCGTTGACCACTGTTTGGCGTTGGTTGTGTGTCATTATAACCGTGCTGTAATATGAATGCCTTTATTAGTTGTGTTCGATTGGCTATATGATTTTTAGAGGCATCTATTTTGTTGTCGGCTAATAAAGACCGCGCTGGAATATGACTGCCTTTTCCCGTGTTGTTTGATATACCCAGGGATTAAAGTTCTCCTCAATTTGATTCCAAATCGCGATGGATCTCCCGTCAATTTTCTACCTGCTGCATATGATTTCTAGAGGCATACTACAATCCATTTTGATGTCAGTATTGGGTAGCCTACATAAACAATAATACGAGAGCTATACAAGAACAATGAATCTTACTGCCATGTATGATGTAGCAGATACGCCATGTGTAGCCTGCCTATATGTGATCAATACAAACATGAACTTGAATTCCATCATGTCTGTGTGCGGGTCACTGCGGGAACTCACAAGTAGGGCTGGGCGATATGACGATATTATATAAATATCGGGTACAGTTCATTAACGATACACTTTTTTAACGTATCGTGGATATCGTGATGTTTTGCCCAAGAGGATTGTGTCGCGTCAATCTGGTCCACCCCGTTCAAACTTTTGAACAACGCCGCTCCCACACACACACTACTGCATCAAAGTTAGTTAGTACTTATGATTAACAAAGGCATTCGTTTTGTGGCATCAACATTATATAGTTACACGTTATATAGTTACACATCAGCGTATTTACCCAAACATAGCAACGTCCGATGACGACATAGATAGCAAGCGTTACTGTTCATATCTCAGTCCGTGCCGAGTTGTGCGTGCCCATTCTGCGGTCTGTTAATAAAGTTTTCAATCAGACAGATGTATGGAAAGGCTTTTATTATAACATTTGTTGCAGTAAAATCATTATGCCTCGTTGTCATGCTGCGGTGCGCTAGTAATCACTCGTCGGCTGCGGTGAGCTGTTGTTGTTGTCGTTGAGCTGAGCTCTCGTTAAAATCAAGGAGGGCATTCAGGAAGTAAAAAAAGAATAGCGCTGCTTGCCGATTGGTGCTAAGAACAGCAGGGCGGGTACAAGCGGTGTGACGTAATTGGCAGACTCAACTGTCAATCAAAATTATTCTGTTGCCGGCTGAATGATTGAATGAATGAACGTTATTAACGATTGCAGAATGGGTACAATACAGTACAGCTCAATACAACAACAGTGGACTGACTGGAGGATGAAGACCAGAAAAAGACTTTCGGCTTTTTTACATAAGGGTCCTCCATTTTCAATTCATCAAAACATTTAGAGACATACAAATATACAGTAGTTTCATAAAAATGCTAAAATCCTATTGATTGATTTAAAACTTTATTAACATATTGCAGAATGGGTACAGTACAGCTCAATACATACAATTGTTAAGGGGATGCAGACCAGCGAAAGACTTTCGTCTTGTTTACATCAGGGTCCCCCATTTTCAATTAATCATATTTCATATCTAAATCATATAATATCTCATTGCTAAATATATGCAATATATAATCTAATAATCCAATAATCTAAATCTAATATATAATATAAAAATGCTAAATGCATGGGTATTTTATTTTGTCTTTAATGTTAGCTTGCAAACTCAAATACTGTCTTGGTAAGCCTCATAATGAATTGTTTGGGGAAAAAAAGAAAAACATCGTGATGCGTATCGTGTATCGCCGAAAGGTCAGAAAATATCGTGATATCATATTTAGGCCATATCGCCCAGCCCTACTCACAAGGCTGTTGTCACAATGTAAATAAGAACGTGCACTGAAAAGTTACAGTATGTAGTTGGTTGATCATTTGTATGACAGTCAGTAAACCCTTGCAAAAAGTATCCGTTTTATTTAATGAATTGAAAACATTCAGCATCGCCTTCCTCCCGGCATCCAGCAACCAATAACATGTATCAGGCAAATGCGCATCGCAACATTGACTGAGTGGAATCCCTTTCTATTCACATAACTGCATTTGTGATGGAGCTTTGACAGCTACAGTAACAGTCTATTGGTCGATCCATCTCCAATATCACGATGGACCGTGCCACGGTGGCAAAGACCCGAGGGTGGAGAGGATCTTGAATGAATTCCATCATCATATATATATGTTGTGTGTCTGTCCACTATGTTTGTTACTTTGTTATTCCCCCCCCCCTATCTATGTAAAGCGACCTTGGGTCTCTTGAAAGGCGCTATATAAAATGAAGCTATTATTATTATTGTTATTATTATTATTATCATCACATCTGTGCGGGAGCTCACAAATAGACTGTTAGTCTCAGTGAAGTTTCAACGGAGGTCATCTATTCTAACCAACAAATTGAAGTAGAAAGCATTTCGTGACCAATCTTATTTGGAATCATGACACAAAATAATTTGCTTTTTATTTGAAACAATATCTAATCGCGTTTGGAGGTTGGTGTTTTGCGTCTGCCCCCCCGTGCCAAACAAGCAGGCCAACCTCTTGTTCGCGTGTGAGCCCGTTATAATTACACTACTGTCGCTATTTTACAATGAACTATAATGAATTACGGGTCATACAGAAGTTGAACACTAATGCACGGAAGCTTATTTCCGCCTTGAAACTAATGCAGGACTGAGGAGTGCTTATGTGTAGTAACGATATTCTACCACTGGGCGCCGGGTACGCCTGGTCTGACCTGTGCGTAGATGTAAGCATGGAGTCAAGTTCAAATCGAAATTGATGAATCCCACTCTTTGCTTAGAAATGATCGTACGCACAGGGTAAGCACAGATCTGTGCGTAGAACACGTTGATGAATGAGGGCCCAGGTGTGTTTCTGTGATAGCAAGTATGTGTATATTATTTGATTCTATCAAGTGGCATAATTCGGAGAAAGATGGCGGCGTAGAGGAAGGACATAGTGGAACGGGCTCCTACACAAAAATCCTGAAAAACCTGATGTATCGAACATACTCCGCCTAAACTTCAGTTTATGTTAACCCACGCTTATTAAGCACATAACCAACAAAGAAATGCCACCCAAAAGGACCGAACCGAGCAGGAAGACGGTGACATCGCCCACGTTAGCAATAGTGCTTGTGAGACCGCAAGGAGCTAACGCACCGGCTAACGGGGAAGCTAATGCAGCTAACGTCGAAGCTAACGATGAAACACCGCCGATATGGTTTACTGGGGAACTGGAGAAAGTATTCGATAGAATTCAAGCCATGATGGAACTTAAGATGAACTCTCTAAGCATCTCGGTGGAAAGACTTATCAGTGACAACCAGGCACTGGGGCAACGTGTTAAGGAAATGGAGGGAGTGCAAGCTAGCTTCGGTGATAGCCTCGACTACCTACAACAAGACCTCAGCGATCATAGGAAAGACACAGAGGAGGAGATCTGCGGTCTGAGGGAAAAGCTGGATGAATTGGAAAACAGAGGGAGAAGAAAGAATCTGCGACTGGTGGGATTCCCAGAAGGTGTGGAGGGGAAAAGCTCTATCGATTTCCTACAGGAATGGCTCCCCAAAATACTGGAGCTGGACACCGGGCAAACCATTGAGATAGAGCGGGCTCACCGTACGCTCCAACGCCGTCCCGAAGAAGGCAGCCTCCCCCGAGCCATAGTGATCCAGCTACTCCGTTTCACCGATGTGACGAGAATCCTGGACGCGGCGTGGAAAAAGAAATCACTGGCATACGGTAATTCTACTATCAAGATCTTCAAGGATATGTCCACGGCCCTCTACAAGAAGAGAAAAGCCTTCATGCCGTTGAAGAAGAAGCTACACGAGAACAACGTATCCTTCAAGCTGCTCCATCCCACTAACTTGAGCGTGGAGCTACCGGAGGGCAGACGTACTTTTACTTCTCCGGGGTCGGCAGAGACGTATCTGAGTAAGCACCACCCGGCTATGCTGAAGTGATCCAGCGGTCGTCACTCGACCATAAAGGAGCGGTAAATAAAGACACATACCAGGCAATAAGCCTCATACTCTAATTACTTTTTGAAATGTTAACCGCCGGGTAATACATGTCGTTACTGGCGACACTGGACTTGAGATGTTGTTAAGCCTCACGGGACCTTTTGTTGTGAGTTCATATTACTAAGTTTAATTTCAAGACGGTTATGTGCTAATGGGTATATGTAGGTGTACATGTTTATTCATACATGTGTGCACATTACATTTATGCATTTTAAGCGTTGATATTACCCCTGAAAAAAAAAGATATTAAAAAAAAAGAAGGGTGTGTATATATATATATACATGTTTTGAAATGCTTAAAGGAGATGTTCGTACCCACACCTTTAATTACTTAACCTAAACCTGGTAGGGAGCCCGGCTCCGCTTGGTAGGATAGGGTATGGTACTACGCAAGATTACGGGAGGATTTATAGGCCAGGGGGATTTATTATTATTTTTTTTTGGGAAGGGGGGGGGGGGGGGGGCATTAAGGGGAAAAGGGAGGGGTTCAGACAGGACTGTTTTTTTGAATTGGTTTATAATGTTTACACATCTAGGTATTGTATACCATGTTTTCAGGTATCCCAGTGTCCTACTAAACAGCTATACCAACCACATGGGTGAATGACATACTCGTTTCTGAGTTGGAATATTAATGGTCTTAACCGGCAAGTTAAACGCCGTAAAGTGCTTAGCTTCATCAGAAGACATCAAATAGACGTGGCCTTCCTGCAAGAGTCTCACTTGGATGACGCAGAGCACAGTAAACTGGGGAAACAATGGCAAGGGCAAATATTTTTCTCCTCATTCACATCGTCAGCAAGGGGGGTGGCTATTCTGGTAAGAAGAGGGATCCCCTTCCAACCGAACCTAGTTGAAAAGGATAAAGGGGGAAGATATATTTTAGTCAGGGGATATATGGGAGACCAACTGGTCACTATGCTGAATGTATATGGTCCGAACCACGATGACCCTAACTTCTATGTGAACCTTTTTCTTAAAGTGACATGCGCCCCTTCAGAACTTATAATTGGTGGTGACTTTAACCTGGTATTAGACCCTGCTATGGACAGATCCTCCCCTACCCCTAAACCTTTGACCTCAGCGGCCAAGGCTCTTAAAAAAGAACTTATGGATCTTAATTTGTTGGATACATGGCGGGAGGGGCATGCATCTCAAAGGGAATACAGCTTCTACTCACACATGCACAACAGCTACTCTAGGATTGATACGTTCTTTATACATACAGCAAAACTCCATCTTGTTTCGTCCTGCGAATACTTAGCCATGACACACTCAGACCACGCCCCCCTTTTGACTAAAATAGCCTTAAGCGACTCTCACACAAACTCCAAACGCTGGAGGTTTCCTAATTTTCTAAATAACGATGAGGATTTTGTCAAATTAATTAACAAACAGTTGGACTGGTATTTATTGAGTAATAGGGGCTCGGCCTCACCAGCTATAGTCTGGGAGACCCTTAAAGCTTACATAAGAGGCTACATTATTAGTTACTCTTCCTGGAAAAAGAAACAATATCAAACCAAATTACGCTCACTAGAGTCTGATATAAAAGCGCTTGAAAATCAACACTCCCTATTACAATCACAGACCTTATTGGTTCAGATAACGGCAAAAAAGGCAGAATATAACACTATCACCTCGCGAGAGGTAGAAAACGCTATGTCAAGGTTGAAACATCGCTACTATGAGCAGGGTGACAAGGCAGGGAAACTACTAGCGTGGCAAATTAGAAGGGAGGATGCCGCTAGGTGTATTCCGGCCATTAGGGTAAGCGACAAAGGGGAGTTGACCCGGAACCCACTGCTCATAAATCGGGCCTTCTCAGACTTCTACAAGTCTCTCTACTCCTCGCAGGGGGAGAAGAGACAGGAGATGTGTGAGTTCTTGGACAACCTAGACATACCTACGATAACAAAAGGCACAAGGGGGGTCCTGGACGAGGCGATAACTAAGCAAGAAATACTAGATGCCTTATCAAAACTGACGCCAGGGAAAGCTCCAGGGCCGGATGGCTTCTCCATAGACTTCTACAAGGCATTTATTAGCAAATTGATAGACCCTCTCCTAGAAATGTTCAACTACTCTATTGAGAATGACCAACTACCTGATACCCTTGAGCAAGCTCTTATTATAGTCCTGCCAAAACCAGGGAAGGACCCTACCTTATGCGGGTCGTACAGACCAATTTCGATCCTTTCCAACGAATATAAAATATTTACTAAAATCATAGCCACTCGACTTGAGAGAGTAACCTCCTCACTTATTAATACGGACCAGACCGGTTTCATACAAAATCGCTCATTAATAGACAACGTGAGAAGATTTCTTAACTTGACGCATTGTGCCAAATCCATAGAAGACCCAGTCATAGCGATCTCGTTGGACGCGGAGAAGGCATTTGACCGAGTAGAGTGGCACTTTCTCTTCGCTGTTCTACAAAAAATGAACTTTGGCCCAAATATGCTAAGAATGATCCATATGCTGTACCTTAACCCTACAGCCAGGATACAGACCAACTCAGAGATTTCATCTTCTTTCCCTCTAAGGCGCGGTACTAGGCAGGGTTGCCCTCTTTCCCCGACACTTTTTGCGCTGGTAATCGAACCCCTGGCTATAGCAATAAGGTCACATAAAGCTATTAGTGGGATCAAGGTGGGTCCTGAGAGCCATGTCATCTCTTTATACGCGGACGACATAGTCCTGTTTCTAACCAATCTCGACTCATCCATGCCTGCCCTTATGGAAACACTGTCAAAGTATAATGTAATCTCAGGCTACAAGATTAATGCACAAAAAAGCGTGGCCATGCCACTTAACTCACTAGCCGAAAAAATGCCAAGGTCCAATTTCCCCTTCCAGTGGAACTCACAATTCGTAACATATTTGGGTCTAAAAATCCCGAACCAAATAGATACAATTTTCTTACTAAATCATGACCCACTACTTAAAAAGGTGGAGAAGGACCTAGATAGATGGATGCAGCTGCCTCTCTCGCTAATCGGACGTGTGAACTGCATTAAGATGAACATCCTACCTAAATTTCTCTATCTTTTTCAAACCCTCCCTATATCTATACATAAGAACTTCTTCAAGAAATTACAAAGGATAATATCTGCATTCATATGGAGAAGGAAGGTCCCTAGAATTAAAATTAAAACCCTATATAATTCCCCCCAGTGTGGTGGACTGAAACTCCCGGACTTCCAACGCTATTACTGGGCTGCACAGACAAGGGCTCTGTGGATTTGGCAGAATGAGTCGACTAATTCCCCTGCCTGGAGACAAATAGAACAATGCCATATGATGGACGTACCGCTGGCCGGAATTCCTTTTATCAGGAAGTACCACACCCTGAAGAATTGTTCAGATAACCCATTTATTAAACACACAGCAAGAACATGGTTTGAGATTCAGACACATCTTGGTAGCTTTATTGCATTTCACAGGAAGACTCCCTTCCACAACAATCCAGCTTTGCCAGAATCACTTAGAGATGGCATCACCAAGAAGTGGTACACTCAGGGAATTAAAACTTTTGGGGACCTATTTGATAATAACATACTTATGTCCTTTGAACAGTTACGTGCCGCCTTCCACCTTCCAACTACTAATTTCTTTAAATACCTACAGGTCAGACACTTCATAGGTACAGGTCAGGGAGGAGACGCCACTCTTCCAAAACCCCTCCTCATAGATGATATTCTAAAAGGAGTTATTCACACTAGAGGCATCCTATCATTAACATATGATAGAATCCTGACCAGTACAGAAATTATACCCCTAAATGCCAAGAACAAATGGGAGCGGGACCTGGACTGTACCTTTGATGAAGATGAATGGGAATCACTATGTGAGTCTGCACTATCTTTTTCATATAACACTCGACATAAACTTATGCAATTTAACATTCTCCATAGAACCTATTTTACGCCGGAAAGACTTCACAGGATGAATGAGGCTATCTCTGACCTTTGCCCTAGGTGCTCAACGGAAACAGGTAGCCTGCTCCACATGTTCTGGGAATGTAACAAACTAAGACCTTACTGGGGCTCAATTTGGGAGACTCTCGAAGAGGTCACAGGCCTTGAGATCCCATGTACACCTAAATTAGCATTATTAGGAGACATGTCTGACATTTCTCCAGATAAGAGAGGCAAGGTGCGGATCATTAAATTGGCCATGATTGCAGGGAACAAGTGTATTGCCATGCTGTGGAAAAGTGCTGAATCCCCCCCCATGTCTATGTGGCTTAGTGAAATCTCTTCGTACATGGCATCAGAGAAAATAATGTTCAATCTTAAGAAAAAACCATGTCTCTTTGATAAATGCTGGGCTGGGTTTAGGCAATACTTAGAACAGATTACATAGTAGATTGATATAGGCTATTATTGAAGCTCCCTTTTGTCTTTCTGAAGGGTATATATTGCAATGAATGATACTGTAAATGTTATTAGTTGCTCTTTGAAGAGAAAAGATGTAATGGTAGACATTTATTTGTTTGGTGTAGAAGTATGGGCACCTGTTAGACGGGTGTAACTGGGTTTACAAAACTCTCAAAATGTGTAAAAAAAAGAAAAAACTGAATTTGTCGAGGTCCTAGTCTGGGGGGAGGGAGGGGGGGTCTGGCCGATTTTTTTTTTTTTAGGGGGGGGGGGGTAGTATGCATCTATTTTTCTGTAACTCGGGGAGGGGGGGGGGGGGCAGTTGGCAGCATTTCCTTTTGTATGGTTGTTGAACTGATGCTGTTAAACTGAAAAAAAAAAGAAAATACCTATAAACATATTGTTTAAAAAAAAAAGAATGAAAAGGGAACAAGGGAACTATAAAATAAATTGAAATGTAAATAAACAAGGTAAAGATAGAATTGACCGTTGAAATATCAAGATAGGGCCGATATGGGCAGATATAATTTTTTTTCTTTTTTTTTTTAAAATGTAATATTATTTTTTCTTTTTACATGTTTTGGCCTTAAATTGTTTCAAAATATCAGTAATTTCTGAAAATAAGTTACAAAAGTAAAAAAAAAGTATGCGTTTTGGAAAGTAGCTCTTTGTTTGATTATCATAAAAAAGTGTTTTCTGTGCAGAGATGTCGACATCGGTGGATGTCGGTGCCGGCCAGAACAGCAATATTAATGTCGGTTATCGGTATCGGCCACCATTTTCACATCGGTGCATCACTATTCTTTTGGATGTTATAATTTTTTCTTTATTGTCTCTGTCTGTTTAATTGTATTGTCTGAGATGTTTGTAAATCAAAAATGCAAATAAAAATATAAGTTAAAAAAAAAAAGTGGCATAATTCATGCATCTTGTTCCTCAGACTACACACATTCAAATGAGCAAGTAACATACCCTTTTTTGGCAGATTAACAGAGTGCGACACTGTTACCTTAGCAACCATAGTAGCTTGTGTGTACCGTCATAAGCCTGCGCCATTGTTTACTGCACGTTAGCGTCCAGCCTGTGCTTTTTCATCACAGCCCGTCAGCCAATATGTGATGTCGGAGTTGCGATACATCTGGCCATCAATGAAGAGTTTATCGATGAACAGACGGGTCTTTTTATTGCTGTTTCTGGCGTCCGTCATGATTGGATGGAGTAGACGTCGTATCCTCATGATCTCCGATGGATATTGATCAGTGATCGAGAAGGTAGAGCCTTTCAGCTCTTTTCCTCTCTCCATGATGGCGTGCTTCATTCTGGACTCCGTTACCATCGCCACTATGGGACGAGACTTCTGGACCCCAGGCTTGGATTGCCCGAGACGGTGCACTCTGCAGAAGCGGATTGCGTCTGGCTTCATCATCTTGAGACTGTCCACCAAGAAAGACCGAACGATCTGCTCCGACTTTATGTAAGCTCCCTTGCCTCCCCTTTCTTCACCACTTTGTTCAGGAAGCCCATGTATAATTATATTGTCTCTCATGCTTCTGTTCTGTAGATCCAGCACATCATTCGCCGTTTTGTAGTTGTCTTCTTGGAGCTCGATTGTGACTTTCTGTAGTCTAATAACGTCAGCCCTGAGAGAAGCGTTGTCCTTTTTTAGGACTTCAATTAGGGAGTTATTGAATTCCACCGATTGCTTTAACTCCTCCACGTCGTCACTTAGCTTCTTCAAAAGATCCAACTTCTCCAGCTGCTTTTGCATAGTTGACATAGACTCACGCATTACTTTTAGTTCTGCAAGCAGAAGTGGATACTCTGTATCGCTAGAGCCCATCTGATTCCTGCTGCGTTTTCTTTCCCGCCCAGCGGCCTTTTTTGCCGACATATTATCATAAAACACGTCAATAAACGCTTCCAAATCGTCGATAGTTTCATCCACTGACAAATCCAGTCTGATAGTAAGATGTTTTAATTTCTCTCAATGGTTTTTGCAATAGAAACAAGCAAATGTTTGCAAAAGTGCTGGGAACCTGTTGCTGCTGCGAAATGGCTACCTCTCTGGTAGTGTGTAAGAGAAGTAATGACATAAACGGTATTCAAATATACAGTAGTACTGTAGTTTTGTAGGCTGGTAAAGCTATGCCTCCTAAAGTGTTAATCGGAAATACAGAAATACCGGCTACAGGCTTTCCGGTTTCCGGGCACCCCCTGATCTGTTTATAGTCCCCAGGGAAACAAACAACAAGCAGATGCTCGTACATCTCAAAAACAAGACAATGGAGTTATCAGCGGACATTTTCAACAAAACAATTATAGAAACGTGTGAAGTGCACAATATTTCCTCGTTTAAACCACTGCAACGGCTTTGCCTGAAGAATTTGCTACATGACCGGGACGTTCTCGCTTGTTTCTGGGGGGAGTGCATTTTCACGAGCACCTGTCGTGATTTCAGGGGCGGGACTTCTTACCCGATTCCCAATTTCGGCCGTAGTGCTTTAACAGGCTTTATCTCTCGAGATAAAGCTGGGAACGAGGTTAGTAGATAGCAGTAGCTGACAGCACAGCCAATCACAGTCAACATTTAACACAGTAGCTAGCAGTAGCTGACAGCACAGCCAATCACAGTCAACATTTAACATAGTAGATAGCAGTAGCTGACAGCACAGCCAATCACAGTCAACATTTAACATAGTAGATAGCAGTAGCTGACAGCACAGCCAATCACAGTCAACATTTAACATAGTAGATAGCAGTAGCTGACAGCACAGCCAATCACAGTCAACATTTAACATAGTAGATAGCAGTAGCTGACAGCACAGCCAATCACAGTCAACATTTAACATAGTAGCTAGCAGTAGCTGACAGCACAGCCAATCACAGTCAACATTTAACATAGTAGATAGCAGTAGCTGACAGCACAGCCAATCACAGTCAACATTTAACATAGTAGATAGCAGTAGCTGACAGCACAGCCAATCACAGTCAACATTTAACATAGTAGCTAGCAGTAGCTGACAGCACAGCCAATCACAGTCAACATTTAACATAGTAGATAGCAGTAGCTGACAGCACAGCCAATCACAGTCAACATTTAACATAGTAGCTAGCAGTAGCTGACAGCACAGCCAATCACAGTCAACATTTAACATAGTAGCTAGCAGTAGCTGATAGGGGTGTAACGGTACGCGGATGCGTACTGTACCGCCTCAATGTGGTCCTCCGGTACAGTACGCGCTGTGCACCGAGCGATTGCAACGGTATGGAACCTTTTTTTGCGGAACTTAAATCCCCCCGGCCCTAATATAACGTGCACAACTAACCGGATGTTGTTTGTTCATTCCACGCAGCGCGCAGCTACACTGAACGAGAGCTGTAATTCAGCATAGCATATTAGCTTTAGTATGGCGAGTTAATACTAACTGACAAGCCAGAGCCTTGTCATTGTTCAACTTTATTGCAAACTTTATCACGCATTTGAAACGGCATCACCCGAATGTGAATATCACTGGTACACGGAAGAAACATATGCTAGTGCAAACCCAGCTCCCTGTTGCATTCAAGAAGCATCTCGCTATTAATTCAGACCGGGTCAACGCAATAACAAACGCCTTATGTGTTTTTATAGCAGCAGATCTGCGACCATACTCCGTTGTCGAGAACACTGGGTTTAAGCACATGTTAAAAGTAATATAGCCCCGCTACCTAGCACTATGAATTGAAAATGGGGGACCCTGATGTAAACAAGACAAACGTCTTTCTCTGGTCTGCATCCCCTTAATAATTGTGTGTATTGAGCCGTACTGTATTGTACCCATTCTGCAATCTGTTAATAAAGTTTTCATTCATTCATTCATTCATTCATTCCCTCGTCCGTATTTCAGCCAGCAAGTCATACCACCAGCTCTATAAACTAGCCCCTTTCATGACTGTGATGCAAGCCCTGCCCCTGTATTCAAGCATCACAGTCATGAAAGGGGTTATGTATAAACAAGCACACGCTACAGTTGTCCACGACTTATCCTCCAAGGCATCTGCTATATAATAATCTTCAGATTTACTTAACCGATTCTGAGCATTTTCGTTGATGGAAGCCAATTAGGAAAGTGTTATTAGTAGGTTACAGCAGTAAGCATTAGTTTGCTCAGTCAATTATGGCCAATTCGTTTTATATTGTTTAATACAGTTAAATAAATAGATAAATGAAAAGCAATTTTTTTTGTATCCCCCCCCCCCCCCCCCGTACAGAAAAAATACCAAACCGTGACTTCAAAACCGAGGTACGTACCGAACCGTGGATTTTGTGTACCGTTACACCCCTAGTAGCTGACAGCACAGCCAATCACAGTCAACATTTAACATAGTAGATAGCAGTAGCTGACAGCACAGCCAATCACAGTCAACATTTAACACAGTAGCTAGCAGTAGCTGACAGCACAGCCAATCACAGTCAACATTTAACATAGTAGATAGCAGTAGCTGACAGCACAGCCAATCACAGTCAACATTTAACATAGTAGATAGCAGTAGCTGACAGCACAGCCAATCACAGTCAACATTTAACATAGTAGATAGCAGTAGCTGACAGCACAGCCAATCACAGTCAACATTTAACATAGTAGATAGCAGTAGCTGACAGCACAGCCAATCAGTCAACATTTAACATAGTAGATAGCAGTAGCTGACAGCACAGCCAATCACAGTCAACATTTAACACAGTAGCTAGCAGTAGCTGACAGCACAGCCAATCACAGTCAACATTTAACATAGTAGATAGCAGTAGCTGACAGCACAGCCAATCACAGTCAACATTTAACATAGTAGCTAGCAGTAGCTCCTCAGTGTGTGTGTGTTACCTGTGCCGATATCTCCTCTCTCCTCAGTGTGTGTGAGTGAGTGAGTGAGTGAGTGAGTGAGTGAGTGAGTGAGTGAGTGAGTGAGTGAGTGAGTGAGTGAGTGAGTGAGTAGTGAGTGAGTGAGTGAGTGAGTGAGTGAGTGAGTGAGTGAGTGAGTGAGTGAGTGAGTGAGTGAGTGAGTGAGTGAGTGTGTGCGTGGGTGAGTGAGTGAGTGCATGTGTGAGTGAGTGAGTGAGTGTGTTACCTGTGCCGATATCTCCTCTCTCCTCAGTGTAACGGCGACCCCTACAGTCGGCTGCAGGTCAGGCGGCCGGGCCGGTAGGTTCTGCTTGGCCGTTTCCGGAGGCTTCAGTACGAACGCTCCCTCCACTGTGGCCGCCTGTCTGTCCAGGTCCACGCTGCTCTGACACAGAGCTGAGAGGGGAACCTGCAGACCAGACACAATGCAGTTTAATAGGGGTGGGAATCACCAGAGGCCTCACGATACGATAGTATTGCGATTCAAAATATATCGCGATATGCTGAGTATTGCGATATTAATATTGCGATATATTTTGCGATTTTTTTGGCTTTGTCAACATGTTTTATCTAATAAAAAAAAGTTTTCAGTCTGTTCATCTCACTTCAATCATTTTTATTGCAGCAAAATGGGATTTTCTCAAACAGACAGATGTAAACACTGTAATCTGTGTTGCATGTACCTGACAAACTGAACTGTTTGTATTACAGTCATATTCCAACTTAACTGAATGCACACGTGTGTGTGTGTGTGTGTGTGTGTGTGTGTGTGTGTGTGTGTGTGTGTGTGTGTGTGTGTGTGTGTGTGTGTTTAAGTTTAAGTTTATTTGGATCCCCATTAGCCACAGCAGTGCTGGGGCTATTCTTCCTGGGGTCCATAACACATAAAATACAGTTACAGACTTATACACTCACAACATTTACATGTCATACAGACAATTAAAACAACAATAAAAACCCTTATACACTCACAACATTTACATGTCATACAGACAATTAAAACAACAATAAAAACCCTAATCAAATTCATAATACAATATAAAAATATATACTCCTTATGAATGAATTCATAATACAATACAATAATACCTACTCATAATTAATTCATAATACAATACAGCATAATATACTATTTAGCTTTTACATACATTATCTATGTTCATATTCATATATGTTCATTATCTATGTTCATATCAGCCAATTATACAATATTTTAATAATATATCCCTATCAGACACATGCCTTTTCATCCATATATACCTATCTCTTTATCAGACACATACATTTTCATTTACGTACACACTATCTATTAGGGAATGTCAATTTCTTTGGTTGAAAATGTTGTTTTACCACGATTTTGAAACCACATTTACTATTCTCCTGCTTAACATGTCTGGGAAGAGAGTTCCATTCCTGCATACCACGGAACATGACAGTTCGCTTCATTGCATTCAACCTCACTTTTGGAAGTGTAAAACCTTGTGCAGAAGCATGTCTGGTGTGTGTGTGTGTGTGTGTGTGTGTGTGTGTGTGTGTGTGTGTGTGTGTGTGTGTGTGTGGACTACTGTACTATTACAGGTATTGAAATGTCGATACTTGGCGTCCACGCGATAATATACTACCGGTATATCGATATTTTCCTCCACCACTACAGTTTAACCAGCCAGAGACACATGCAGTCCAGACACCACTACAGTTTAACCAGCCAGAGACACCTGCAGTCCAGACACACTACAGTTTAACCAGACAGAGACACCTGCAGTCCAGACACAATACAGTTTAACCAGCCAGAGACACCTGCAGTCCAGACACAATACAGTTTAACCAGACAGAGACACCTGCAGTCCAGACACAATACAGTTTAACCAGACAGAGACACCTGCAGTCCAGACACAATACAGTTTAACCAGACAGAGACACCTGCAGTCCAGACACAATACAGTTTAACCAGACAGAGACACCTGCAGTCCAGACACAATACAGTTTAACCAGACAGAGACACCTGCAGTCCAGACACACTACAGTTTAACCAGACAGAGACACCTGCAGTCCAGACACACTACAGTTTAACCAGCCAGAGACACCTGCAGTCCAGACACAATACAGTTTAACCAGACAGAGACACCTGCAGTCCAGACACAATACAGTTTAACCAGACAGAGACACCTGCAGTCCAGACACAATACAGTTTAACCAGACAGAGACACCTGCAGTCCAGACACAATACAGTTTAACCAGACAGAGACACCTGCAGTCCAGACACCACTACAGTTTAACCAGACAGAGACACCTGCAGTCCAGACACAATACAGTTTAACCAGACAGAGACACCTGCAGTCCAGACACAATACAGTTTAACCAGACAGAGACACATGCAGTCCAGACACACTACAGTTTAACCAGACAGAGACACCTGCAGTCCAGACACAATACAGTTTAACCAGACAGAGACACCTGCAGTCCAGACACAATACAGTTTAACCAGACAGAGACACCTGCAGTCCAGACACCACTACAGTTTAACCAGCCAGAGACACCTGCAGTCCAGACACAATACAGTTTAACCAGACAGAGACACCTGCAGTCCAGACACAATACAGTTTAACCAGACAGAGACACCTGCAGTCCAGACACACTACAGTTTAACCAGCCAGAGACACCTGCAGTCCAGACACAATACAGTTTAACTAGACAGAGACACCTGCAGTCCAGACACAATACAGTTTAACCAGACAGAGACACCTGCAGTCCAGACACAATACAGTTTAACCAGACAGAGACACCTGCAGTCCAGACACAATACAGTTTAACCAGACAGAGACACCTGCAGTCCAGACACACTACAGTTTAACCAGACAGAGACACCTGCAGTCCAGACACCACTACAGTTTAACCAGCCAGAGACACCTGCAGTCCAGACACAATACAGTTTAACCAGACAGAGACACCTGCAGTCCAGACACAATACAGTTTAACCAGACAGAGACACCTGCAGTCCAGACACCACTACAGTTTAACCAGCCAGAGACACCTGCAGTCCAGACACAATACAGTTTAACCAGACAGAGACACCTGCAGTCCAGACACCACTACAGTTTAACCAGACAGAGACACCTGCAGTCCAGACACAATACAGTTTAACCAGACAGAGACACCTGCAGTCCAGACACCACTACAGTTTAACCAGCCAGAGACACCTGCAGTCCAGACACAATACAGTTTAACCAGACAGAGACACCTGCAGTCCAGACACCACTACAGTTTAACCAGACAGAGACACCTGCAGTCCAGACACAATACAGTTTAACCAGACAGAGACACCTGCAGTCCAGACACAATACAGTTTAACCAGACAGAGACACCTGCAGTCCAGACACAATACAGTTTAACCAGACAGAGACACCTGCAGTCCAGACACAATACAGTTTAACCAGACAGAGACACATGCAGTCCAGACACAATACAGTTTAACCAGACAGAGACACCTGCAGTCCAGACACAATACAGTTTAACCAGACAGAGACACATGCAGTCCAGACACAATACAGTTTAACCAGCCAGAGACACATGCAGTCCAGACACAATACAGTTTAACCAGACAGAGACACCTGCAGTCCAGACACCACTACAGTTTAACCAGACAGAGACACCTGCAGTCCAGACACCACTACAGTTTAACCAGACAGAGACACCTGCAGTCCAGACACAATACAGTTTAACCAGACAGAGACACCTGCAGTCCAGACACAATACAGTTTAACCAGACAGAGACACATGCAGTCCAGACACAATACAGTTTAACCAGACAGAGACACCTGCAGTCCAGACACAATACAGTTTAACCAGACAGATACACCTGCAGTCCAGACACACTACAGTTTAACCAGACAGAGACACCTGCAGTCCAGACACCACTACAGTTTAACCAGACAGAGACACCTGCAGTCCAGACACCACTACAGTTTAACCAGACAGAGACACCTGCAGTCCAGACACAATACAGTTTAACCAGCCAGAGACACATGCAGTCCAGACACAATACAGTTTAACCAGACAGAGACACCTGCAGTCCAGACACCACTACAGTTTAACCAGACAGAGACACCTGCAGTCCAGACACCACTACAGTTTAACCAGACAGAGACACCTGCAGTCCAGACACAATACAGTTTAACCAGACAGAGACACCTGCAGTCCAGACACAATACAGTTTAACCAGACAGAGACACATGCAGTCCAGACACAATACAGTTTAACCAGACAGAGACACCTGCAGTCCAGACACAATACAGTTTAACCAGACAGATACACCTGCAGTCCAGACACACTACAGTTTAACCAGACAGAGACACCTGCAGTCCAGACACCACTACAGTTTAACCAGACAGAGACACCTGCAGTCCAGACACCACTACAGTTTAACCAGACAGAGACACCTGCAGTCCAGACACCACTACAGTTTAACCAGACAGAGACACCTGCAGTCCAGACACAATACAGTTTAACCAGACAGAGACACCTGCAGTCCAGACACACTACAGTTTAACCAGCCAGAGACACCTGCAGTCCAGACACAATACAGTTTAACCAGACAGAGACACCTGCAGTCCAGACACAATACAGTTTAACCAGACAGAGACACCTGCAGTCCAGACACAATACAGTTTAACCAGCCAGAGACACCTGTAGTCCAGACACAATACAGTTTAACCAGCCAGAGACACCTGTAGTCCAGACACCACTACAGTTTAACCAGACAGAGACACCTGCAGTCCAGACACCACTACAGTTTAACCAGACAGAGACACCTGCAGTCCAGACACAATACAGTTTAACCAGACAGAGACACCTGCAGTCCAGACACACTACAGTTTAACCAGACAGAGACACCTGCAGTCCAGACACAATACAGTTTAACCAGACAGAGACACCTGCAGTCCAGACACCACTACAGTTTAACCAGACAGAGACACCTGCAGTCCAGACACAATACAGTTTAACCAGACAGAGACACCTGCAGTCCAGACACAATACAGTTTAACCAGCCAGAGACACCTGCAGTCCAGACACAATACAGTTTAACCAGACAGAGACACATGCAGTCCAGACACGATGGTCCTGTCCGTAGTGGGGATTGAACCGGCAACATTTCGGTTACCTCTCTCTCTGTCTCTAGGCCACGCTGCTACCCATGATTATTTATTGGTTAAAGTGATATATGTGATTTAGTCTAAAGTCTGCAGCCCTAGTATAAAGACGAGTCTAAAGTCTGCACCCCTAGTCTAAAGACTAGTCTAAAGTCTGCAGCCCTAGTCTAAAGTATGCAGCCCTAGTCTAAAGACATCTAAAGTATGCAGCCCTAGTCTAAAGACGTCTAAAGACTAGTCTAAAGTCTGCACCCCTAGTCTAAATACTAGTCTAAAATCTGCACCCCTAGTCTAAAATCTGCAGCCCTAGTCTAAAGATGTCTAAAGACTAGTCTAAAGTCTGCAGCACTAGTCTAAAGTATGCAGCCCTAGTCTAAAGACTAGTCTAAAGTCTGCAACCCTAGTCTAAAGACATCTAAAGACTAGTCTAAAGTCTGCAGCCCTAGTCTAAAGACTAGTCTAAAGTCTGCAACCCTAGTCTAAAGACATCTAAAGACTAGTCTAAAGTCTGCAGCCCTAGTCTAAAGACTAGTCTAAAGTCTGCAGCCCTAGTCTAAAGATGTCTAAAGACTAGTCTAAAGTATGCGGCCCTAGTCTAAAGACGTCTAAAGACTAGTCTAAAGTCTGCAGCCCTAGTCTAAAGACATCTAAAGACTAGTCTAAAATCTGCAGCCCTAGTCTAAAGATGTCTAAAGACTAGTCTAAAGTCTGCAGCACTAGTCTAAATACTAGTCTAAAGTCTGCAGCCCTAGTCTAAAGATGTCTAAAGACTAGTCTAAAGTCTGCAGCCCTAGTCTAAAGACGTCCAAAGACTAGTCTAAAGTCTGCAGCCCTAGTCTAAAGATGTCCAAAGACTAGTCTAAAGTCTGCAGCCCTAGTCTAAAGTCTGCAGCCCTAGTCTAAAGATGTATAAAGACTAGTCTAAAGTCTGCACCCTAGTCTAAAGACATCTAAAGACTAGTCTAAAGTATGCAGCACTAGTCTAAAGACTAGTCTAAAGTCTGCAGCCCTAGTCTAAATATGTCTAAAGACTAGTCTAAAGTCTGCAGCCCTAGTCTAAAAACGTCCAAAGACTAGTCTAAAGTCTGCAGCCCTAGTCTAAATATGTCCAAAGACTAGTCTAGTCTGCAGCCCTAGACTAAAGACTATTCTAAAGTCTGCAGCCGTAGTCTAAAGATGTCTAAAGACTAGTCTAAAGTATGCAGCCCTAGTCTAAAGATGTCCAAAGACTAGTCTAAAGTCTGCAGCCCTAGTCTAAAGATGTCTAAAGACTAATCTAAAGTCTGCTGCCCTAGTCTAAAGTCTGCAGCCCTAGTCTGAAGACGTCTAAAGACTAGTCTAAAGTATGCAACCCTAGTCTAAAGACTAGTCTAAAGTCTGCAGCCCTAGTCTAAAGATGTCTATAGACTAGTATAAAGTCTGCACCCTAGTCTAAAGATGTCTAAAGACTAGTCTAAAGTATGCAGCCCTAGTCTAAAGATGTCTAAAGACTAATCTAAAGTATGCTGCCCTAGTCTAAAGACTAGTCTAAAGTCTGCAGCCCTAGTCTGAAGACGTCTAAAGACTAGTCTAAAGTCTGCAACCCTAGTCTAAAGACGTCTAAAGACTAGTCTAAAGTCTGCAGCCCTAGTCTAAATATGTCTCAAGACTAGTCTAAAGTCTGCAGCCTTAGTCTAAATATGTCTAAAGACTAGTCTAAAGTCTGCAACCCTAGTCTAAAGATGTCTAAAGACTAGTCCAAAGTCGGCAGCCCTAGTCTAAAGACGTCTCAAGACTAGTCTAAAGTCTGCAACCCTAGTCTAAAGATGTCTGAAGACTAGCCTAAAGTCTGCAGCCCTAGTCTAAAGATGTCTAAAGACTAGTCTAAAGTCTGCACCCTAGTCTAAAGACTAGTCTAAAGTCTGCAGCCCTAGTCTAAAGATGTATATAGACTAGTATAAAGTCTGCACCCTAGTCTAAAGATGCCTAAAGACTAGTCTAAAGTCTGCAGCCCTAGTCCAAAGATGTCTAAAGACTAGTCTAAAGTCTGCAGCCCTAGTCTAAAGATGTCTAAAGACTAATCTAAAGTCTGCAGCCCTAGTCTAAATACGTCTAAAGACTACTCTAAAGTCTGAAACCCTAGTCTAAAGACTAGTCCAAAGTCGGCAGCCCTAGTCTAAAGACGTCTCAAGACTAGTCTAAAGTCTGCAACCCTAGTCTAAAGATGTCTGAAGACTAGCCTAAAGTCTGCAACCCTAGTCTAAAGATGTCTAAAGACTGCAGCCCTAGTCTAAAGATGTCTAAAGACTGCAGCCCTAGTCTAAAGACTAGTCTAAAGTATGCAGCCCTAGTCTAAAGATGTCTAAAGACTAGTATAAAGTCGGCAGCCCTAGTCTAAAGACTAGTCTAAAGTCTGCAGCCCTAGTCTAAAGACTAGTCTAAAGTCTGCAGCACTAATCTAAAGACATCTAAAGACTGCAGCCCTAGTCTAAAGACATGTGGAATGAGCTGCCACTGCAGATTAGGCAGGCCTCATCACTGCCCCGTTTCAAAGGCCTCCTAAGACCCACCTTTTCTCTCTGGCTTTCGACACCATGTAGCTTGTTGATTTTATGATCTTATTGTCTTACTGTGTTGTTGTTGTATCGTTTTGTTACTGTGTCCTTTGCTTTTAAATATTTTTTTAAGTACTCTGATCTATTTAACCTTGTATTGCTGCCTATATTTACCTAATGTTTTTTATCTCTGTTTTGGTACTCTTGTTTTTTTTTCTATTTTTAGTGCTGCTAATAGTTTTTAATATGCTCCCCCTGTACAGCACTTTGTGCCCCTGTGGCTGTTAAAGCGCTTCATAAATAAAGTTGGATTGGATTGGATCTAAAGACTGCAGCCCTAGTCTAAAGACATCTAAAGACTGCAGCCCTAGTCTAAATATGTCTAAAGACTAGCTAAAGTCTGCAGCCCTAGTCTAAAGACATCTAAAGACTAGTCTAAAGACAGCAGCCCTAGTCTAAAGTCTGCAGCCCTAGTCTAAAAACGTCTAAATACTAGTCTAAAGTCTGCAGCCCTAGTCTAAAGACATCTAAATACTAGTCTAAAGTCTGCAGCCCTAGTCTAAAGACTGCAGCCATAGTCTAAAGTCTGCAGCCCTAGTCTAAAGACTAGTCTAAAGTCTGCAGCCCTAGTCTAAAGACTAGTCTAAAGTGTGCAGCACTAGACTAAAGAGATCTAAAGACTAGTCTAAATACTGCAGCCCTAGTCTAAAGACATCTAAAGACTAGTCTAAAGACTGCAGCCCTAGTTTAAAGACATCTAAAGACTAGTCTAAAGACTGCAGCCCTAGTCTAAAGATGTCTAAAGACTAGTCTAAAGTCTGCAGCCCTAGTCTAAAGATGTCTAAAGACTAGTCTAAAGTCTGCAGCCCTAGTCTAAAGACATCTAAAGACTAGTCTAAAGACTCCAGCCCTAGTCTAAAGTCTGCAGCCCTAGTCTAAAAACGTCTAAAGACTAGTCTAAAGTCTGCAACCCTAGTCTAAAGACGTCTAAAGACTAGTCTAAAGTCTGCAGCCCTAGTCTAAATACATCTAAAGACTAGTCTAAAGACTGCAGCCCTAGTCTAAAGTCTGCAGCCCTAGTCTAAAGACTAGTCTAAAGTCTGCAGCCCTAGTCTAAAAACGTCTAAAGACTAGTCTAAAGTTTGCAACCCTAGTCTAAAGACTAGTCTAAAGTCTGCAGCCCTAGTCTAAATACATCTAAAGTCTGCAGCCCTAGTCTAAAGACTAGTCTAAAGTCTGCAGCACTAGTCTAAAGTATGCAGCCCTAGTCTAAAGATGTCTAAAGAATGCAGCCCTAGTCTAAAGACTAGTCTAAAGTCTGCAGCCCTAGTCTAAAGATGTCTAAAGACTAGTCTAAAGTCTGCACCCTAGTCTAAAGACTAGTCTAAATTCTGCAGCCCTAGTCTAAAGATGTCTAAAGACTAGTCTAAAGTCTGCAGCCCTAGTCTAAAGACTAGTCTAAAGTCTGCAGCCCTAGTCTAAAGATGTCTAAAGACTAGTCTAAGGTCTGCAGCCCTAGTCTAAAGATGTCTAAAGACTAGTCTAAGGTCTGCAGCACTAGTCTAAAGTCTGCAGCCCTAGTCTAAAGACATCTAAAGACTAGTCTAAAGTCTGCAGCCCTAGTCTAAATATGTCTAAAGACTAGTCTAAAGTCTGCACCCTAGTCTAAAGATGTCTAAAGACTCATCTAAAGTCTGCAGCCCTAGTCCAGGGGTGGCCAACCCGCGGCTCGCGAGCCTCATGCGGCTCTTTGCCCGTCAATGTGCGGCTCTTTCATCCATAAAAAAATAAAAATAAAAAAAATATATATAATATTTTTTATTTTTTTAATGTCACTCATTCCATAAGGACATAGAATAAACATTTATATGGTCCATTTGCATGTTCTTGGTATCTGAATCTAGGGACATATATGGATCAGTGTCAGAAATAGTGTGTCTGTTACTAGGCTTGAGTAAATTGTAATGAACCAAAGGAGAATAATAAATTATATTTAAAAAAAAAATTATCTTTGACTGTGAATAACACCATGCTACTGTAAGATTTACCAGACCTGAAAAATCTAAGCAAATGAATAAAGGGAAGATGATTAATCAGAAGGTTTTGTAGATACAGTACTGAATTCTGCCATCTTTTTTATAATGTAAATTTCTCCACCATTTTTCATCGTATTGCAACACCGTTTTTTGCAAGACGTTCACAGAAAGGTAGAGAAACGAAATATTCTGTTCTGTTCTGTTTTATGGCAATAACGTTCAGGTTTGTGGGAGATAATCCCAAAAAATAAGGGAAATAAAAAAGTGTATCCAGAAGTCAGATGATTGACAGGGGCTGGTGTGAGCTGGGTAGGGTAGTTTTTCGAAATTCGAAAGCCCTGAGTCTCTTCCTTCAAAAGACTACACTCACTTTTGGATGTGCCACTTCCTCCTGTCAATATGTGCCGGTTTCCGACTCAATGCCCTGAGATTTCTACAATCTTATATTTCACTAATAACAATTAAAAGCATTGGTAAACAAACGTAATGCTGAAAATATACACTTTTACTGTATATCTCGGGCTTAAGAGGTTAACCCTGTGAGGCCCAAATTAAAAAGACATTAGCAACTTCAGAGGCCACAGGGTGGGACATATAAACACATTTACTATAAAAATAGCATTGTGAGGCTGAACAACAGGACCAATTGACTATACATGTGCTTAACATTTTTAAATAAACACTTTTTTTAAATGGCTAAAAGTGATTTTGTAATTTTGCAACCGTGGGTCTCACAGGGTACTTTTAACCCTGTGAGGCCCAAATAAAAAAGACATTAGCAACTTCAGAGGCCAGAGGGTGAGACCTAAACATGAAGGGTGCTGTGACTGAAAAAAAAAGTTGAGAAACGCTGGTATATGGTGTGGCTCTTTGTGGTACCACAGTCATTTTTGTGGCTCTTAGTCTCTGACTGGTTGGCCACCCCTGCCCTAGTCTAAAGACGTCTAAAGACTAGTCTAAAGTCTGCAGCCCTAGTCTAAATACGTCTAAAGTCTAGTCTAAAGTCTGCAGCCCTCGTCTAAAGATGTCTAAAGACTAGTCTAAAGTCTGCAGCACTAGTCTAAAGTCTGCAGCCCTAGTCTAAATACATCTAAAGACTAGTCTAAAGTCTGCAGCACTAGTCTAAAGTCTGCAGCCCTAGTCTAAAAACGTCTAAAGACTAGTCTAAAGTCTGCAGCCCTAGTCTAAAGACGTCTAAAGACTAGTCTAAAATCTGCAGCCCTAGTCTAAAAACTTCCAAAGACTAGTCTAAAGACTGCAGCCTTAGTCTAAAAACATCCAAAGACTAGTCTAAACTCTGCAGCCCTAGTCTAAAGACATCCAAAGACTAGTCTAAAGTCTGCAGCCCTATTCTAAAGACATCTAAAGACTAGTCTAAAGTCTGCATCCCTAGTCTAAAGATGTCTAAAGACTAGTCTAAAGTCTGCAGCCCTAGTCTAAATATGTCTAAAGACTAGTCTAAAGTCTGCAGCCCTAGTCTAAAGATGTCTAAAGACTAGTCTAAAGTCTGCAGCCCTAGTCTAAAGATGTCTAAAGTCTAGTCTAAAGATGTTTAAAGAATAGTCTAAAGTCTGCAACCCTAGTCTAAAGATGTCTAAAGACTAGTCTAAAGTCTGCAGCCCTAGTCTAAAGATGTCTAAAGACTAGTCTAAAGTCTGCAGCCCTAGTCTAAAGATGTCTAAAGTCTAGTCTAAAGATGTTTAAAGAATAGTCTAAAGTCTGCAACCCTAGTCTAAAGACTAGTCTAAAGTCTGCAGCCCTAGTCTAAAGACATCCAAAGACTAGTCTAAAGTCTGCAGCCCTAGTCTAAAGATGTCTAAAGACTAGTCTAAAGTCTGCAGCCCTAGTCTAAAGACGTCTAAAGTCTGCAGCCCTAGTCTAAAGACATCTAAAGACAGCAGCCCTAGTCTAAAGTCTGCAGCCCTAGTCTAAAAACGTCTAAAGACTAGTCTAAAGTCTGCAGCCCTAGTCTAAAGATGTCTAAAGACTAGTCTAAAGTCTGCAGCCCTAGTCTAAAGACGTCTAAAGTCTGCAGCCCTAGTCTAAAGACATCTAAAGACTGCAGCCCTAGTCTAAAGTCTGTAGCCCTAGTCTAAAAACGTCTAAAGACTAGTCTAAAGTATGCAGCCCTAGTCTAAAGACTAGTCTAAAGTCTGCACCCTAGTCTAAAGACTAGTCTAAATTCTGCAGCCCTAGTCTAAAGATGTCTAAAGACTAGTCTAAAGTCTGCACCCTAGTCTAAAGACTAGTCTAAATTCTGCAGCCCTAGTCTAAAGATGTCTAAAGACTAGTCTAAAGTCTGCAGCCCTAGTCTAAAGATGTCTAAAGACTAGTCTAAGGTCTGCAGAACTAGTCTAAAGTCTGCAGCCCTAGTCTAAAGACATCTAAAGACTAGTCTAAAGTCTGCAGCCCTAGTCTAAAGATGTCTAAAGACTTGTCTAAAGTCTGCAGCCCTAGTCTAAAGACATCTAAAGACTAGTCTAAAGTCTGCAGCCCTAGTCTAAAGATGTCTAAAGACTAGTCTAAAGTCTGCAGCCCTAGTCTAAAGATGTCTAAAGACTAGTCTAAAGTCTGCAGCCCTAGTCTAAAGATGTCTAAAGTCTAGTCTAAAGATGTTTAAAGAATAGTCTAAAGTCTGCAACCCTAGTCTAAAGATGTCTAAAGACTAGTCTAAAGTCTGCAGCCCTAGTCTAAAGATGTCTAAAGACTAGTCTAAAGTCTGCAGCCCTAGTCTAAAGATGTCTAAAGTCTAGTCTAAAGATGTTTAAAGAATAGTCTAAAGTCTGCAACCCTAGTCTAAAGACTAGTCTAAAGTCTGCAGCCCTAGTCTAAAGACATCCAAAGACTAGTCTAAAGTCTGCAGCCCTAGTCTAAAGATGTCTAAAGACTAGTCTAAAGTCTGCAGCCCTAGTCTAAAGACATCCAAAGACTAGTCTAAAGTCTGCAGCCCTAGTCTAAAGACATCCAAAGACTAGTCTAAAGTCTGCAGCCCTAGTCTAAAGACGTCTAAAGTCTGCAGCCCTAGTCTAAAGACATCTAAAGACAGCAGCCCTAGTCTAAAGTCTGCAGCCCTAGTCTAAAAACGTCTAAAGACTAGTCTAAAGTCTGCAGCCCTAGTCTAAAGATGTCTAAAGACTAGTCTAAAGTCTGCAGCCCTAGTCTAAAGACGTCTAAAGTCTGCAGCCCTAGTCTAAAGACATCTAAAGACTGCAGCCCTAGTCTAAAGTCTGCAGCCCTAGTCTAAAAACGTCTAAAGACTAGTCTAAAGTATGCAGCCCTAGTCTAAAGACTAGTCTAAAGTCTGCACCCTAGTCTAAAGACTAGTCTAAATTCTGCAGCCCTAGTCTAAATATGTCTAAAGACTAGTCTAAAGTCTGCACCCTAGTCTAAAGACTAGTCTAAATTCTGCAGCCCTAGTCTAAAGATGTCTAAAGACTAGTCTAAAGTCTGCACCCTAGTCTAAAGACTAGTCTAAATTCTGCAGCCCTAGTCTAAAGATGTCTAAAGACTAGTCTAAAGTCTGCAGCCCTAGTCTAAAGATGTCTAAAGACTAGTCTAAGGTCTGCAGAACTAGTCTAAAGTCTGCAGCCCTAGTCTAAAGACATCTAAAGACTAGTCTAAAGTCTGCAGCCCTAGTCTAAAGATGTCTAAAGACTTGTCTAAAGTCTGCAGCCCTAGTCTAAAGACATCTAAAGACTAGTCTAAAGTCTGCAGCCCTAGTCTAAATACGTCTAAAGTCTAGTCTAAAGTTTGCAGCACTAGTCTAAAGTCTGCAGCCCTAGTCTAAAGACATCTAAAGACTAGTCTAAAGTCTGCAGCCCTAGTCTAAATACATCTAAAGACTAGTCTAAAGTATGCAGCCCTAGTCTAAAAACGTCTAAAGACTAGTCTAAAGTCTGCAGCCCTAGTCTAAAGACGTCTAAAGACTAGTCTAAAGTCTGCAGCCCTAGTCTAAAAACTGCCAAAGACTAGTCTAAAGTCTGCAGCCCTAGTCTAAAAACATCCAAAGACTAGTCTAAACTCTGCAGCCCTAGTCTAAAGACGTCCAAAGACTAGTCTAAAGTCTGCAGCCCTATTCTAAAGACTAGTCTAAAGTCTGCATCCCTAGTCTAAAGATGTCTAAAGACTAGTCTAAAGTCTGCAGCCCTAGTCTAAAGACGTCTAAAGACTAGTCTAAAGTCTGCAGCCCTAGTCTAAGGATGTCTAAAGACTAGACTAAAGTCTGCAGCCCTATTCTAAAGACTAGTCTAAAGTCTGCAGCCCTAGTCTAAAGATGTCTAAAGACTAGTCTAAAGTCTGCAGCCCTAGTCTAAAGATGTCTAAAGACTAGTCTAAAGTCTGCAGCCCTAGTCTAAAGATGTCTAAAGTCTAGTCTAAAGATGTTTAAAGAATAGTCTAAAGTCTGCAACCCTAGTCTAAAGATGTCTAAAGACTAGTCTAAAGTCTGCAGCCCTAGTCTAAAGATGTCTAAAGACTAGTCTAAAGTCTGCAGCCCTAGTCTAAAGATGTCTAAAGTCTAGTCTAAAGATGTTTAAAGAATAGTCTAAAGTCTGCAACCCTAGTCTAAAGACTAGTCTAAAGTCTGCAGCCCTAGTCTAAAGACATCCAAAGACTAGTCTAAAGTCTGCAGCCCTAGTCTAAAGATGTCTAAAGACTAGTCTAAAGTCTGCAGCCCTAGTCTAAAGACGTCTAAAGTCTGCAGCCCTAGTCTAAAGACATCTAAAGACAGCAGCCCTAGTCTAAAGTCTGCAGCCCTAGTCTAAAAACGTCTAAAGACTAGTCTAAAGTCTGCAGCCCTAGTCTAAAGATGTCTAAAGACTAGTCTAAAGTTTGCAGCCCTAGTCTAAAGACGTCTAAAGTCTGCAGCCCTAGTCTAAAGACATCTAAAGACTGCAGCCCTAGTCTAAAGTCTGCAGCCCTAGTCTAAAAACGTCTAAAGACTAGTCTAAAGTATGCAGCCCTAGTCTAAAGACTAGTCTAAAGTCTGCACCCTAGTCTAAAGACTAGTCTAAATTCTGCAGCCCTAGTCTAAATATGTCTAAAGACTAGTCTAAAGTCTGCACCCTAGTCTAAAGACTAGTCTAAATTCTGCAGCCCTAGTCTAAAGATGTCTAAAGACTAGTCTAAAGTCTGCACCCTAGTCTAAAGACTAGTCTAAATTCTGCAGCCCTAGTCTAAAGATGTCTAAAGACTAGTCTAAAGTCTGCAGCCCTAGTCTAAAGATGTCTAAAGACTAGTCTAAGGTCTGCAGAACTAGTCTAAAGTCTGCAGCCCTAGTCTAAAGACATCTAAAGACTAGTCTAAAGTCTGCAGCCCTAGTCTAAATATGTCTAAAGCCTAGTCTAAAGTCTGCACCCTAGTCTAAAGATGTCTAAAGACTTGTCTAAAGTCCGCAGCCCTAGTCTAAAGACATCTAAAGACTAGTCTAAAGTCTGCAGCCCTAGTCTAAATATGTCTAAAGACTAGTCTAAAGTCTGCAGCCCTAGTCTAAATATGTCTAAAGTCTAGTCTAAAGTCTGCAGCACTAGTCTAAATACATCTAAAGACTAGTCTAAAGACTGCAGCCCTAGTCTAAAGACTGCATCCCTAGTCTAAATATGTCTAAGGACTAGTCTAAAGTCTGCAGCCCTAGTCTAAATATGTCTAAAGTCTAGTCTAAAGTATGCAGCACTAGTCTAAAGTCTGCAGCCCTAGTCTAAATACATCTAAAGACTAGTCTAAAGACTGCAGCCCTAGTCTAAAGTCTGCAGCACTAGTCTAAAGTCTGCAGCCCTAGTCTAAATACATCTAAAGACTAGTCTAAAGACTGCAGCCCTAGTCTAAAGTCTGCAGCCCTAGTCTAAAAATGTCCGTCTAAAGTCTGCAACCCTAGTCTAAAGATGTCTAAAGACTAGTCTAAAGTCTGCAGCCTTAGTCTCAAGACATCTAAAGACTAGTCTAAAGACTGCAGCCCTAGTCTAAAAACGTCTAAAGAATAGTCTAAAGTATGCAACCCTAGTCTAAAGACGTCTAAAGACTAGTCTAAAGTATGCAGCCCTAGTCTAAATACGTCTAAAGTCTAGTCTAAAGTCTGCAGCCCTAGTCTAAATATGTCTAAAGACTAGTCTAAAGTCTGCAGCACTAGTCTAAAGTCTGCAGCCCTAGTCTAAAGATGTCTAAAGACAGCAGCCCTAGTCTAAAGACTAGTCTAAAGTCTGCAGCCCTAGTCTAAAGATGTCTAAAGACTAGTCGAAAGTCTGCACCCTAGTCTAAATTCTGCAGCCCTAGTCTAAATAAGTCTAAAGACTAGTCTAAAGTCTGCAGCCCTAGTCTAAAGATGTCTAAAGACTAGTCTAAAGTCTGCAGCACTAGTCTAAAGGCTAGTCTAAAGTCTGCAGCCCTAGTCTAAAGATGTCTAAAGACTAGTCTAAAGTCTGCAGCCCTAGTCTAAAGATGTCTAAAGACTAGTGTAAAGTCTGCAGCCCTAGTCTAAATACGTCTAAAGTCTAGTCTAAAGTCTGCAGCCCTAGTCTAAAGATGTCTAAAGACTAGTCTAAAGTCTGCAGCACTAGTCAAAAGTCTGCAGCCCTAGTCTAAATACATCTAAAGACTAGTCTAAAGTCTGCAGCTCTAGTCTAAAAACGTCTAAAGACTAGTCTAAAGTCCGCAGCCCTAGTCTAAAGACGTCTAAAGACTAGTCTAAAGTCTGCAGCCCTAGTCTAAAAACATCCAAAGACTAGTCTAAACTCTGCAGCCCTAGTCTAAAGACGTCCAAAGACTAGTCTAATGTCTGCAGCCCTAGTCTAAATACATCTAAATACTAGTCTAAAGTCTGCAGCCCTAGTCTAAAGATGTCTAAAGACTAGTCTAAAGTCTGCAGCCCTAGTCTAAATATGTCTAAAGTCTAGTCTAAAGATGTTTAAAGACTAGTCTAAAGCCTGCAACCCTAGTCTAAAGACTAGGCTAAAGTCTGCAGCCCTAGTCTAAAGACGTCTAAAGACTAGTCTAAAGCCTGCAGCCCTAGTCTAAAGATGTCTAAAGACTAGTCTAAAGTCTTAGTCTAAAGATGTCTAAAGACTAGTCTAAAGTCTGCAGCCCTAGTCTAAAGACTAGTATAAAGTCTGCATCCCTAGTCTAAAGATGTCTAAAGACTAGTCTAAAGTGTGCAGCCCTAGTCTAAAGACTAGTCTAAAGTGTGCAGCCCTAGTCTAAATATGTCTAAAGTCTAGTCTAAAGTCTGCAGCCCTAGTCTAAAGACATCCAAAGACTAGTCTAAAGTCTGCAGCCCTAGTCTAAAGACTAGTCTAAAGTATGCAGCCCTAGTCTAAAGATGTCTAAAGAGTAGTCTAAAGTCTGCACCCTAGTCTAAAGATGTCTAAAGACTAGTCTGCAGCCCTAGTCTAAAGATGTCTAAAGACTAATCTAAAGTCTGCTGCCCTAGTCTAAAGACGTCTAAAGACTAGTCTAAAGTCTGCAGCCCTAGTCTAAAGATGTCTAAAGACTAATCTAAAGTCTGCTGCCCTAGTCTAAAGACGTCTAAAGACTAGTCTAAAGTCTGCAGCCCTAGTCTAAAGACGTCTAAAGACTAGTCTAAAGTCTGCAGCCCTAGTCTAAATATGTCTAAAGACTAGTCTAAAGTCTGCAACCCTAGTCTAAATATGTCTAAAGACTAGTATAAAGTCTGCAGCCCTAGTCTAAAGATGTCTAAAGACTAGTCTAAAGTCTGCACCCTAGTCTAAAGATGTCTAAAGACTGCAGCCCTAGTCTAAAGACTAGTCTAAAGTATGCAGCCCTAGTCTAAAGATGTCTAAAGACTAGTATAAAGTCTGCAGCCCAAGTCTAAAGACTAGTCTAAAGTCTGCAGCACTAGTCTAAAGAGATCTAAAGTCTAGTCTAAAAACTGCAGCCCTAGTCTAAAAACGTCTAAAGACTAGTCTAAAGTCTGCAACCCTAGTCTAAAGACGTCTAAAGTCTGCAGCCCTAGTCTAAAAACGTCTAAAGTCTGCAACCCTAGTCTAAAGACGTCTAAAGACTAGTCAAAAGTCTGCAGCCCTAGTCTAAATACGTCTAAAGTCTAGTCTAAAGTCTGCAGCCCTAGTCTAAAGATGTCTAAAGACTAGTCTAAAGTCTGCAGCCCTAGTCTAAATATGTCTAAAGACTGCAGCCCTAGTCTAAAGACTAGTCTAAAGTCTGCAGCCCTAGTCTAAAGATGTCTAAAGACTAGTCTAAAGTCTGCACCCTAGTCTAAAGACGTCTAAAGACTAGTCTAAATTCTGCAGTCCTAGTCTAAATACGTCTAAAGACTAGTCTAAAGTCTGCAGCCCTAGTCTAAAGATGTCTAAATACTAGTATAAAGTCTGCAGCCCAAGTCTAAAGACTAGTCTAAAGTCTGCAGCACTAGTCTAAAGAGATCTAAAGACTAGTCTAAAGACTGCAGCACTAGTCTAAAGACATCTAAAGACTGCAGCCCTAGTCTAAAGACTGCAGCACTAGTCTAAAAACGTCTAAAGACTAGTCTAAAGTCTGCAACCCTAGTATAAAGACGTCTAAAGACTAGTCTAAAGTCTGCAGCCCTAGTCTAAATAAATATAAAGACTAGTCTAAAGATTGCAGCCCTAGTCTAAAGTCTGCAGCCCTAGTCTAAAAACGTCTAAAGTCTGCAGCCCTAGTCTAAAAACATCTAAAGACTAGTCTAAAGTCTGCAACCCTAGTCTAAAGACTAGTCTAAAGTCTGCAGCCCTAGTCTAAATATGTCTAAAGTCTAGTCTAAAGTCTGCAGCCCTAGTCTAAAGATGTCTAAAGACTAGTCTAAAGTCTGCAGCCCTAGTCTAAAGACTAGACTAAAGTCTGCAGCCCTAGTCTAAAGACGTCTAAAGACTAGTCTAAATTCTGCAGTCCTAGTCTAAATACGTCTAAAGACTAGTATAAAGTCTGCAGCCCAAGTCTAAAGTCTGCAGCACTAGTCTAAAGAGATCTAAAGACTAGTCTAAAGACATCTAAAGACTAGTCTAAAGACTGCAGCCCTAGTCTAAAGACTGCAGCCCTAGTCTAAAAACGTCTAAAGACTAGTCTAAAGTCTGCAACCCTAGTCTAAATACGTCTAAAGACTAGTCTAAAGTCTGCATCCCTAGTCTAAAGACGTCTAACGACTAGTCTAAAGTCTGCAGCCCTACTCTAAAGACTAGTCTAAAGTCTGCAGCCCTAGTCTAAAGACTAGTCTAAAGTCTGCAGCCCTAGTCTAAAGACTAGTCTAAAGTCTGCAGCCCTAGTCTAAATATGTCTAAAGACTAGTCTAAAGTATGCAGCCCTAGTCTAAAGACGTCTAAAGACTAGTCTAAAGTCTGGAGCCCTAGTCTAAAGACTAGTCTAAAGTCTGCAGCCCTAGTCTAAAGACGTCTAAAGACTAGTCTAAAGTCTGCAGCCCTAGTCTAAAGACAGAGGAATGTCTCACCTCCGTACTGCCCAGAGAGTGGCTCCCACAGCACAGGTGGATCTGAAGAGAGAGAGAGAGAGAGATTTATTTTTTATTAAAAAAAAATATATATATATATATTAGGGCTGTCAGTTTATCGCGTTAATTAGATTAATTAATTACACAGCAAATTATCGCGTTATGAAAATTGACGCAAAATTAATTACAGCCGACCTATATTTACTTTAGACAAGTGGCAAATCGGTGCGCTTTTATTTTGAAATCCACGCTTGAGTTGGGCGTATTAAACTTGGCCCATTGAATGACCCGTAGCCTACTTGATCGTCACTTCACACATGCGTCGTCTATCAAACAAAACAAACACACAAAGGAATTAGCTCAGCTGGAACAAGATGTCAGCATCACCCGAGGCGATACTCCTGGGACCTATGAACGGCAAGTTCAATTTCAAAAAGAATATAGATGGGACAGTAAACAAGACCATTGTAATATGTAGCTTATGTCAAAAAGAATTTGCGTATCACCGAAGCTGCTCTAGTCTAACGTATCACATGAACGCTAAACATGTCCAGGCAAGTTGTTCGAGCAGCTCCAGTGTAGCTAACGTTAGCTCCAGAGCAACTCGCACGCTTCGTCAAACCACTCTTGGAGAATTACCGTTAGGCAAACGGTTGAGTAAATCCACCACAGACAAACTAACCAACAGCGTCGCGAAGTGGATAGCAAAATATTGTAGGCCAATAGCTATAGTGGAAGATAAGGGTTTAGCGGAGTCATTTCGAATAGCGTCGTCTGACCCAAATTACAAGCTACCCTCGAGAGCTACAGTGATGAAAAGGATCCACAACATGTATGACACAGAGAGGGAGGCGAGGGAAGAAGTGTTGGCACGGGCTGGCCCAATGGCCCTAACGGGTGATCACTGGACGTCGGTGGGCAATCATAATTATTTGGGTGTCACAGTGCACTTGATCGATACTGAGTGGAAACTGCAATCATTTGCATTAACGGTGACCAAAACTGTGGGCCGCCATTTCGCCGATGCGTGTGCTGAACAGTTCAACACAGTAATAGAGGAGTGGAATATAAAAGATAAAGTCACATCTATTGGGACTGATTCCGCCCGTAATATGATAGCAGCAGCGCGCTATATGCCGTTCCAGCACATGCCATGTGCTGCACACGTGCTGCAAAGAACCATCACAGTCTCCCTTGAGGACAGAAGCCTTGACACCACCCTGGCAAAGTGCCGCAAGATTGTAGGCCACTTCAAGCACAGCCCTGCCAGTACAGAAGAACTGCAGCAGCAGCAGACTGCCCTCGGACAAGCAAAAGAGCCCATGATACAAGATGTATCCACAAGGTGAGACTGTTTAACTACCTGTTGTATGCTTAGGGTAAATTTAGTGTGTGTGTGTGTTTATTTCTTTGTGTTCTGTACAATTGCATCATGCTGCATTAACAACCCCCAGTGGGACTAATAGTTATTTTATTGAATTGGAAGGTGGAATTCGACACTGGCCATGATCTCACGGTACCTGAGGAACCAGGAGGCTGTGACTGCCACTTTGGCCCAACAGAACCACAAGCTGTCCATGCTGACCCCCACAGAGTGTGACAAACTGAAGAAGCTGGAGCTTGTACTTGAGCCCTGCAGGTAAGTGTCTCTCCCTCTCTCTCTCCCCCCATACACCCCCCTCCTCTCTCTCTCTCCCCCATACACACACCTCACACCCCACTCTCTCTCTCCCATACACACACCTCACCCCCCAATCTCCCCCATACACACACCTATCTCTCTCCCATACACACACCTCACCCCCCCCTCTCTCCCCCATACACACACCTATCTCTCCCATACACACACCCCCATACACCCCCTCTCTCCCCCATATACACACACAAATATCTGGCTACTCCTGCTACCTCTGTGCCATGTGAGAGGCTATTTTCACTTGCAGGTCACATAGTCCAAAAGAAGAGGGCAGCCTTACTCTCAGACAATGTAAACAAGCTTGTTTGTCTTAGCAATTGGCTCAAGGAATAGATTTGTCATGCATACAGTAGACCCTGCACTAGACCCTGCACTAGACCCTGCAGTCATGCCCCAGACCCTGTAGTAGACCCTGTAGTCATGCCCCCAGAAACTGTAGTAGACCCTGTAGTCATGCCCCGAGACACTGTAGTAGACCCTGTAGTCATGCCCCCAGACACTGTAGTAGACCATGCCCCCAGACACTGTACTAGACCCTGTAGTCATGCCCCCAGACACTGTACTAGACCCTGTAGTCATGCCCCCAGACCCTGTAGTCATGCCCCCAGACACTGTAGTAGACCATGCCCCCAGACACTGTACTAGACCCTGTAGTCATGCCCCCAGACACTGTAGTAGACCCTGTAGTCATGCCCCCAGACACTGTAGTAGACCATGCCCCCAGACACTGTACTAGACCCTGTAGTCATGCCCCCAGACCCTGTAGTCATGCCCCCAGACACTGTAGTAGACCATGCCCCCAGACACTGTACTAGACCCTGTAGTCATGCCCCCAGACACTGTAGTAGACACTGTAGTCATGCCCCCAGACACTGTAGTAGACACTGTAGTCATGCCCCCAGACACTGTAGTAGACACTGTAGTCATGCCCCCAGACACTGTAGTAGACCCTGTAGTCATGCCCCCAGACACTGTACTAGACCCTGTAGTCATGCCCCCAGACACTGTACTAGACCCTGTAGTCATGCCCCCAGACACTGTACTAGACCCTGTAGTCATGCCCCCAGACACTGTACTAGACCCTGTAGTCATGCCCCCAGACACTGTACTAGACCCTGTAGTCATGCCCCCAGACACTGTACTAGACCCTGTAGTCATGCCCCCAGACACTGTAGTAGACACTGTAGTAGACCCTGTAGTCATGCCCCCAGACACTGTACTAGACCCTGTAGTCATGCCCCCAGACACTGTAGTAGACACTGTACTAGACCCTGTAGTCATGCCCCCAGACACTGTAGTAGACACTGTACTAGACCCTGTAGTCATGCCCCCAGACACTGTAGTAGACACTGTACTAGACCCTGTAGTCATGCCCCCAGACACTGTAGTAGACACTGTACTAGACCCTGTAGTCATGCCCCTAGACCCTGTAGTCATGCCCCCAGACACTGTACTAGACCCTGTAGTCATGCCCCCAGACACTGTACTAGACCCTGTAGTCATGCCCCCAGACACTGTAGTAGACCCTGTAGTCATGCCCCCAGACACTGTAGTAGACACTGTACTAGACCCTGTAGTCAGTATATTAATATTTGAATAGTCATATTTGGCACTATATCGTCGAGTTGGACGTAGTCTATTAAGCTAATAATAGTCTGTTAATATATAGTGCTTCGTGCGGTGAGAATACTACCGTAGTCAGTACCCCATCGTTTCGGGCAGAGAACTGGCTGCTTATCCAGGGTGGTTGACCCCACGTGAAGCTGCACCCGAGGAGCCCCAGAGCCGACGAGCGAGTGGACCTGTATACCGGATTATTCTGCCGACGACAGCCCGCCTTCCCAGGCACGGATTATGCTTTGTATACTTTGATTATTCCATGGATAAAGACCCCCGACACTGCCGTGTGTTGGAACCCCCCCCCCCCTGGAGAGGACGCAAGGTGAGGAGACGCTCTGCAAGACGAGGTCGCTTCACGTCTCTCCTCCGTGGACCGGATGACGCCGGCCCACAAAGAGTCCACCTGCTTTCATCTGTGGTCCAAGGATCGCCGGCGCATTGAACGGCACTACAGTGGGTTCACCTGGGATACCCTTGGCCGGATGAGGCAGCCGGATTCTACCCCCCCCCCCCCTCCTACTCCTGTCGGCTTACAAGCGACCGGATTAACCCCCCCCTAGTGTGTCCAGTATATAATCATTAAAGTATCATTGCTGTTATTCCCTAAACTATTCCAGGTCGTACTGTACTAGACCCTGTAGTCATGCCCCCAGAAACTGTAGTAGACCCTGTAGTCATGCCCCCAGACACTGTACTAGACCCTGTAGTCATGCCCCCAGACACTGTAGTAGACCCTGTAGTCATGCCCCCAGAAACTGTAGTAGACCCTGTAGTCATGCCCCCAGACACTGTAGTAGACCCTGTAGTCATGCCCCCAGACACTGTAGTAGACACTGTACTAGACCCTGTAGTCATGCCCCCAGACACTGTAGTAGACACTGTACTAGACCCTGTAGTCATGCCCCCAGACACTGTAGTAGACACTGTACTAGACCCTGTAGTCATGCCCCCAGACACTAGCTTGCTGTGGGCTGTTTTGATTTTTGAGGATACTGTAGCTTAGTGTAAACTGTTATTGGCTGTATCAGCAACAAATGTTACCTTATTGAGAGGTATGTTTTCATTCATTTTATTTTATTCAATTTAATAAAATTGATTTCTAAAGCATTCTTCACTTGCAGGTCACATAGTCCAAAAGAAGAGGGCAGCCTTACACACAGACAATGTAAACAAGCTGAAGCTTGTTTGTCTTAGCAATTGGCTCAAGGAATAGATGTCATGCATACAGTAGACCCTGTAGTAAACCCTGCACTAGACCCTGATTTTTGAGGATACTGTAGCTTAGTGTAAACTGTTATTGGCTGTATCGGCAACAAATGTTACCTTATTGAGAGGTATGTTTTCATTCATTTTATTTATTTATTTATTCAATTTAATAGAATTGATTTCTAAAGCATTCTTCACTTGCAGGTCACATAGTCCAAAAGAAGAGGGCAGCCTTACACTCAGACAATGTAAACAAGCTGAGGAATAGATGTCATGCATACAGTAGACCCTGTAGTAGACCCTGCACTAGATCCTGCAGTAGACCCTGCAGTAGACCCTGATTTGAGGATACTGTAGCTTAGTGTAAACTGTTAGCTGTATCAGCAACAAATGTTACCTTATTGAGAGGTATGTTTTCATTTTATTTATTTAATAAAATTGATTTCTAAAGCATTCTTCTTGGTGTATTTAATTGATCAGTCACCTGCCACAATAATGTAATGTCCTTGAATTTTAAATATTTATATGAATATGAAATATAAATATGCGATTAAAATGCGATTAATTAGATTAATTAATTACAAAACCTGTAATTAATTAGATTAAAAATGTTAATCGCCTGACAGCACTAATATATATATATATATATATATATTTTTTTTATCTCGAAGCTTCGAATTAAAATCGAATTTCGGCCCTGAAACTTGGAATGCCAAATTTTTCGAAGGTCAGCCCTACACTACACCATACTTTATCTATTTATTTCTAAAATAATTGCACTACACCTCTACCTCATTTTTGCATTCGTTGCATTTTGTACTTTAGTTTTGTATATTTTCTTGTATAGTGTTTGGTCTTTATTCTTTTGACTCTTTTACTGTATGAAGCACAGTCTCAGGGGGGCTCATACAGAACCAAGCATTTCACTGTAATGTACATGTACCTTATAATAGGGCTGCACGATTAATTGAAAAAAAATCGCAATCTCGATTCATAGACCTATGCAATCTCATTTCTAAATTATGACAATTTCTTTTATAATTTTTTTTTCTTTTTACTTAAAGGGGACATGCATTATAAATGGCTTGTTGTGAAGGGCCAGATTAAACCGAATATATATATTTATTTATATATATATATTTAATTGTATTTGTATATTCTCTAATATTCCTTGATATCCCTTGTATATTCCTTGTACAATATGCATTGAATATCCATTCTAGCCTACTGAACATCCCATAATAGTCTCCATTCTACTATTGGTCGAGACCTTGGTGCCAGGCTGCCATACCCCCCAGACCCAGTTCAAACGTACCGCTCAACATGTACGAACAAGTCCTAGTTCCGCGTAGGAATCTGGCTACCGCACCACTAATGGGACCAGGGGAGGAAATTAGGCCACTTTACTGGCCAAATGCTAGTATTTTTTACGTTTGGCTGGTAAAAAAAATCAGATACCCGCCAGTTGGCTGGTAAGCCAAAAAGTTAGTTTCCTCCCCTGCTGGCGAGTATACAAAAAAATAAAACATTCTGCAATCACTGCACTGGCAAACGGTGCGCGTCTTCTGAGTGTTCGCTTTAGTTGACAGTGCCACGAGAGCACTGCACAAGACCACCCGCGGACATATAATGTTTAATAAACGTTTGCGCAGTACTGGCCAACCCGCGGACATATAATAATAAAAGTCCCACGGTACTAGGCTAGCCATCAGGAGCACTCGCAAACAGATAACGTTAAACACAGCAGAAGATGGAAAACAGACAGACTGACCAACGGGGAACTGCATCCAACCCTAGTACAACCCTCGAGTATAAGTTACTAAGGACACATTTAAATCACAGAGGTGTAATGTTAGTCTACTGGAACTGTATACAGTGGTTAGCTTCTAGTTAACGTTTTAGCTATAGCTGCTTGCTAGCTAACGTTAGCCCTGTGTGCTCAAAGCAGCCAGCTAGGTGTATCTGTTATGACTATAATGTTTCCAAAAAAGCACCGGACTACGACGTAAGGTTAGACATTTTATTTCATGCTCAAAAGCCCCTGGCTTGCACATCGCAGTCACGAAAGGGGCTAGCTCAACCAGTGCACTGTGCACAACAGCACACCAACCCAACTGACGTTACCACAACACTTGACGGTACTTCACAGCACTGTCGTAAGACCACCGTGCTGTCTTAAAGGCACAGTGTGCCTACCCAGATGCATACACAACATTGACGCGGCTTGACATACAAAGAAGTAATTATCACAATTAGCGATTTTTTTTGTCTGGTAAAAAATCTGTTTGTCTGGTAAAAAAAATCAGATACTCGCCAGTTGGCTGGTAAGCCAAAAAGTTAGTTTCCTCCCCTGAATGGGACTATTTGTTCATAGTGCGTATATATACTGCGCTACTAAAGTAGGACTTCCTTTTTCAGTCCAGTTTCTTACCCTCCAATAGAGTCACAGACGTAAAGCCTCCCCGCGACGCCACGTGTGGGAGTAAGGCCAAGTTCGGCTTACCATCGGTATTGAGACATCGTGTATATTAATATTTGAATAGTCATATTTGGCACTATATCGTCGAGTTGGACGTAGTCTATTAAGCTAATAATAGTCTGTTAATATATAGTGCTTCGTGCGGTGAGAATACTACCGTAGTCAGTACCCCATCGTTTCGGGCAGAGAACTGGCTGCTTATCCAGGGTGGTTGACCCCACGTGAAGCTGCACCCGAGGAGCCCCAGAGCCGACGAGCGAGTGGACCTGTATACCGGATTATTCTACCGACGACAGCCCGCCTTCCCCGGCACGGATTATGCTTTGTATACGTTGATTATTCCATGGATAAAGACCCCCGACACTGCCGTGTGTTGGAACCCCCCCCCCTGGAGAGGACGCAAGGTGAGGAGACGCTCTGCAAGACGAGGTCGCTTCACGTCTCTCCTCCGTGGACCGGAGGACGCCGGCCGACAAAGAGTCCACCTGCTTTCATCTGTGGTCCAAGGATCGCCGGCGCATTGAACGGCACTACAGTGGGTTCACCTGGGATACCCTTGGCCGGATGAGGCAGCCGGATTCTACCCCCCCCCCCCCCTTCCTACTCCTGTCGGCTTACAAGCGACCGGATTAACCCCCCCTAGTGTATCCAGTCTATAATCATTAAAGTCATTGCTGTTATTCCTTAAACTATTCCAGGTCGTATATGTACCACCTGCGCCTTCAGAGATTGGACATTCTCTATTGATATACCGACGAATACTCTTGCCATAAAAGTGCATACTAATTCCCATTCATAAATGTGATTGATTTGATTAAGTGCTTGCTCTACACACCATCGCTGTGTAGAAATAAAGACCTATTTCTAATTCGTACATTTGTGTTGGATCCGTTTCATCTACGTGACAGTGTTCATCATAATATATTTATGCCGAGTACTGGGTGGCCGAATATTAAGTACAAAGGTAGTGGTAGTAAGTATCATATCTAGTAATACAGTCAGGGAATTGTACCCCTCAGTTACAATTGGTCCTTCGAGCCGGATGGTAATTAGTGTAATATTAATATAGTGTTATTAATATTGAAATGGCCTATGATGAACACTCCACGAAACGATCCTCCTAACCAACGCCCGCAGCGCGAACGACGGCTCCCTCAGTACTTAGAGGCTTACGCTGTCAGTCAACAACCTAGTCTTCTACTAACAGTAAACGCGGTAAAACTAGAAAGTAAAAGTATGTCTAACCCCAACGCCCAGACTACCCCGACCATAGAGGCCCCTACGGGTTCTAATGTAACTGACCAAGTTCACGGTGGGGACCAGTGGGAACCAGACATGACTTCACACCCCGCCAGTACTGAAGAAGTAGTCCCCGACGAGTCCCGGGAGGAATACAACGCTACCGAGAGAGAACTCGGCACGGAAGAAGACGGGGAGAGCACCGTGGAGATAGAGCTCCAAGGCTCCGCAAGGAGTACCCCGAGGGAAGGCTCCCCTATACAACCGCCTTCTCCCAGCGAGGCAGAGAGGACCCTACAGCAGGCCTTCCTCATCAGCCTGAACGCCGCTGCTGAACGCGACCGACTGCAGATCCAGCAGCGGAGCGAAGAAGAGCATATACGTCTAGAAATAAGACGCATTCAGAGAGAAGAGAATGTGGCCCGAGACCGAGCGGACAGCCAGCGAGCAGCTGCTGGTGCTCTACGGGACGCAGAGCGCGACAGACAGCAAGCGCAACTAATAGAACAGCTGATCAGACGGACAACACCCTCTCCCTCCGCCAGAGGCTCCAGGAACTCGTCTAGACACACCTCCAGGGCGGCATCCCCTAGCCGAGTAAACAACCCTGAACTTGACCAACAGACGAGGTCTATACCCCCCACAGACCACCTCCCCCCACCGGTCCAAGCGAGACCTAGCAACCGGGAAGGAGCAGCATATCCTGTGGAGAGGCTAAACCAGAGACTACAAGCACTGGATGACCTAACTGAAGACGAAGAGGAAGAGGAGGAGAACCACGCCCGACGACAGCACAGTACTCTACCGGACCAGGAGGTCCGGTACAGCCCAGGCTATACTCCCGCGGAGCTGCGCTACAGACCCCCGACTCTATACACGGGTGAGCACGACGCACGACCCGCACCGAGGAACAGCACCTGGACAAGCGGGCCATGGTACACTGCCGGTACCAGCCCATACCAAGGAGCGGGAGGAGACTCGCCTAGGAGGCCTCTCCCCCAACGCTCGCCGATGTATCCACAGTCAGCGTCATACATTGGCACGCCTATGGTACCCGACTTCACCCAAGAGAACCGGGCCCAGTATACAGAACTCCGCATGTGTCTGGAGACCATGTTGGTGGATGTATTGGATGAACGCCACAAATACGCCATCCTACTGAAGCACTTAAAGGTACTCCGCGCACATAATATAGCGCTCGCCTACGCGACTTCCACCACCCCATACACAGCAGCGCTGGTAGCATTGGACCAGAGGTATGGGCGCATATGGGATTACGTGATCCAGGAGATCCGACACATCGACCGCTTACCCCCAGCAATAGACAATCGAGCACTGGACGACCTGTCCATCAGAGTGCAGTCCCTGGTAGGGATGTTGGGAGCGCAGAGAGAGAAGGGGAGGCATGAACTTTACGCCAACTCAAATGTGGAAAGGATCTTGGAGAAGCTGCCGCCCGCTCGACAGGAGCGTTTTAGGCGGCAGAGAGACCACCGAGACCCGAATGGCCCCGAACCGAACCTCCTCGATCTAGCAGACTTCCTGGCGAGAGAAGTCAGCAGCCTACGGCTAGATACATTCGGACGGAGCACCCCTGGCTCCAGAGAAGGAACCAGACGACTAAATGATGGAAGAAGATCGGTGACTGTGATGCACCAATCGGAGTCAGTACCGAGCAGCAGGAGCCACAGTACCCCCTCCAGAACGGAGAAGTGGAAGATAGTGTGCCCCTACTGTGAGAAAGAACACTGGCTAGCGCAATGTGACTCCTTCCCCAAGCTGAACGCGGAGGAAGCAAGTCAATGGATAAAGTCCAACAAGCGCTGTTTTCGCTGTGCGCGCTCACACATGGCAGCCGAATGCCGCTTAAAGAAAAGGTGCACCAAGTGCGATGGAGCCCATCTGGACATACTTCACGACAGTAACAGACGGCGCCCTTCACCCGCACCATCCAGCAGCAAAGCGAGCGTCATGTACATCGATCCCGCCAGCAGCAGTGGAGCCCGAGTACTCCTAAAAGTAGTGCGTGTGACACTAAGCTACCAGAATAAAGTCCTGGACACTTACGCCGTCCTCGATGACGGGTCCGAGAAGACCCTTCTGCTCGCCTCCGCTGCGGCCCAGCTAGGGCTGCGGGGAAGCGAAACCCAAATGACAATTCGGACAATAAGACGAGATTTGAAGACGATAAAGGGCGAGAATGTCTCATTCTCTATCGCAGCAAGCGGCCAGCCTGAGCGACGGTACCAGATTACAGACGCTTTCACCAGCCAAGAAATAGGACTGTCGCGGTACACATACCCCGTCGCCAAGCTGATGGAGAAATATGTACATCTGCGAAGTTACCGATCCCGCTCATAGACAATGCTATGCCGACCCTGTTGATAGGCTCCGACCATGCAGACCTCATTGTCCCGATAGACCGGGTTCATACCGGACCCCGAGGCTGTCCTGCAGCAGTCGAGACCCGTTTGGGATGGACTCTCCAAGGCCCGCTCGCCAAATCTCTCAACCGAAGTACAGCCACTAGATGTCTCCACTCCCGAGTCACAGAGGGAGAAACCGCACTCCTGCAACACGTAGAGCGGCTATGGACCTTGGAACAAATGCCCTTTAAGAACGGAAAGAAAGACATTCGCTCTAAAGATGACATTTACGCCATTCACCTCCTCGAGACAGGGACCAAGAGAGTCCCGGTCAACGGCGTGTTGAGATACGCCACGCCACTCCTGCGGCGAGAAGGAATGCCTACTTTCCACGCCAAGACAGACGCCACAGAACGGTACCTGCTGAACACGGAGCGGCGCTTAGCCAAGAACCCCGCCCAAGAGAGTGTATACCGCGCTGAGATTGAGAAGCTCATCACAGCGGGACACGTCACAAAGATGGACATTAAAGAGGCTGACCAGACCACTGTATCGTGGTACGTGCCTCACCACAAGGTCCATCACAACGGTAAAGACCGCATAGTATTTAACTGCAGCTACCAGATCGGATCCCAAAATCTGAATAAAGAGTTACTGCCCGGTCCCACACTCGGCGTTCTACTCCGCTTCCGCCAGGAAAAGGTGGCCATCAGCGGGGACATTAAAGGAATGTTCCTGCAGGTGAGATTAGTAGAGGAGGACAAGCCCCTGTTACGGTTCCTATGGAGAGAGAAGCCAGGAGATGAGCACCCAGCCATCTACCAATGGGAAGTCCTCCCCTTCGGAACGACGTGCAGCCCCTGCTGTGCTACATTTGCACTACAGAAACATGTAGCAGAGGACCCAGCAGCGGACGAAGAGGTCCGACACAGCGTAAAGAACAGCTTCTACGTAGACAACTGTCTACAAAGCCTTTCAACCCAGGAAGAAGCCGAGGCTCTCCTGATTAAACTCTGCGCCTCATTGATCAAAGGCGGCTTTGATCTCAGGCAGTGGGCCAGCAGCGATCCGCAAGTACTGCGCAGCCTCTCCTCCGAGGACAAGGCAGCCAGCAGCGAGACCTGGATGGCTACAATCCCGGGAGAAGCCCAGGAGATGACCCTGGGATTGGTGTGGCGATTCAAAACAGATTTGCTTCACTACAGACACAAGCCCCTGACTACGGAGCAGGGAAGGCCGGCGGCGGCGCCGACCACCAGACGGAGTGTGTACACAACACTCGCCCGACAATATGACCCGCTAGGATGTATTCTACCGTACACCACCAGGGCAAAAATGATTGTACGAGCATTGTGGGACAAGGACCAGGGCTGGGATGACCCCATTCCCGCACACCTTGCATCCACCTGGAGAGAGTGGGAGATGGAGCTCCACTCACTCCCAGGCGTTAATATGCGCCGAAGCTACTTCCCACCCACGGTGAGGCCAGAGACATGTAAAATGGACTTACACGTCTTCAGTGACGCCTCAGAGGTCGCATACGGATCAGTAGCCTACTTGCGGGCCCAAGAAAGGGGGGGAGAGATCTACACGGCATTTGTCCTCGCCCGCTCGAGAATAGCCCCACGCAAGCAACAATCTATCCCACGCCTAGAGCTCTGCGCAGCCCTAGCCGGAGCGCACCTAGCCACGCTCATCCAACGTGAGCTCACCATACCGGTGTCTAGAACTGGTCCTTCGAGCTCGGACCTTGCCGTCGGCACCGGTGATCACTTTGCTTACGCGGCCGGTTAACCGAAGAGTTAACCGGAGAAACAGAGTGGCGCTACGTTGATACAAAACAGAACCCAGCTGACGTCATCACCCGGGGGATCCCCCTGGATGACCTCACCCGTCGCAATGTCTACAGTGACGGCCCCGCATTCCTAAGACTCCCGGAAGGACAGTGGACCACGCCTATCCCGAGGAAAGCCAGTCAGGAGGAGGCTGAGAATAAGAAGCCTGTGTTCTATGGATTGAGCACTGTTATCTCCGCAGACCCCAACACACTCCTGATGGGGCGGCTAGATCCTGCATTACCCCAGACAATGTACCGGCCTGAAGAAGCGAACGGCCGACGAATGTGGAGGTACAGCCAAGTATTAGCCGACAAGTTTTGGAGCAGTTTCCTACTGCACTACCTACCGTCTCTACAGACCCGCCAGAAGTGGGTAAAGGAGAGAGACAATTTGACAGAAGGAACAGTCGTCATGATTATTGATCAATCACTGCCCAGAGCTATGTGGCCGGCCGGCCGCGTAAGCAAAGTGATCACCGGTGCCGACGGCAAGGTCCGAGCAGCTGAAGTGCTTGTCCAGGGTCGCACTTACACCCGTCCCGTGGCGAGGCTCATAGAACTGCCCCGACTCCCAGACACAATCGATGATGACCATGACCCTATAACCATATGACTTTGTGAAGTTGACTGACCCCTACAGCAAACCCTTATGTGTAAATAGACAACGCGATTAATCTGTCTCTGCTTAACTGATTAGGTCTGGGACCAATCAGGGGGTGGCTGTTGTGAAGGGCCAGATTAAACCGAATATATATATTTATTTATATATATATATTTAATTGTATTTGTATATTCTCTAATATTCCTTGATATCCCTTGTATATTCCTTGTACAATATGCATTGAATATCCATTCTAGCCTACTGAACATCCCATAATAGTCTCCATTCTACTATTGGTCGAGACCTTGGTGCCAGGCTGCCATACCCCCCAGACCCAGTTCAAACGTACCGCTCAACATGTACGAACAAGTCCTAGTTCCGCGTAGGAATCTGGCTACCGCACCACTAATGGGACTATTTGTTCATAGTGCGTATATATACTGCGCTACTAAAGTAGGACTTCCTTTTTCAGTCCAGTTTCTTACCCTCCAATAGAGTCACAGACGTAAAGCCTCCCCGCGACGCCACGTGTGGGAGTAAGGCCAAGTTCGGCTTACCATCGGTATTGAGACATCGTGTATATTAATATTTGAATAGTCATATTTGGCACTATATCGTCGAGTTGGACGTAGTCTATTAAGCTAATAATAGTCTGTTAATATATAGTGCTTCGTGCGGTGAGAATACTACCGTAGTCAGTACCCCATCGTTTCGGGCAGAGAACTGGCTGCTTATCCAGGGTGGTTGACCCCACGTGAAGCTGCACCCGAGGAGCCCCAGAGCCGACGAGCGAGTGGACCTGTATACCGGATTATTCTACCGACGACAGCCCGCCTTCCCCGGCACGGATTATGCTTTGTATACGTTGATTATTCCATGGATAAAGACCCCCGACACTGCCGTGTGTTGGAACCCCCCCCCCTGGAGAGGACGCAAGGTGAGGAGACGCTCTGCAAGACGAGGTCGCTTCACGTCTCTCCTCCGTGGACCGGAGGACGCCGGCCCACAAAGAGTCCACCTGCTTTCATCTGTGGTCCAAGGATCGCCGGCGCATTGAACGGCACTACAGTGGGTTCACCTGGGATACCCTTGGCCGGATGAGGCAGCCGGATTCTACCCCCCCCCCCCTTCCTACTCCTGTCGGCTTACAAGCGACCGGATTAACCCCCCCTAGTGTATCCAGTCTATAATCATTAAAGTATCATTGCTGTTATTCCTTAAACTATTCCAGGTCGTATATGTACCACCTGCGCCTTCAGAGATTGGACATTCTCTATTGATATACCGACGAATACTCTTGCCATAAAAGTGCATACTAATTCCCATTCATAAATGTGATTGATTTGATTAAGTGCTTGCTCTACACACCATCGCTGTGTAGAAATAAAGACCTATTTCTAATTCGTACATTTGTGTTGGATCCGTTTCATCTACGTGACAGTGTTCATCATAATATATTTATGCCGAGTACTGGGTGGCCGAATATTAAGTACAAAGGTAGTGGTAGTAAGTATCATATCTAGTAATACAGTCAGGGAATTGTACCCCTCAGTTACATGGCTTTTTCCAGTATTTAGCATTGTATTATAGCAATAGGGGTTAGTATCAATGGGTCTGTGTCTCTAATTACCATATTGACTCATCAGTCTAGTCTCGAGTTCACGAGATCTTCCCTCACTCAACTAAGCTGTTCTGATTTGACAGTTTTGCTGACGTGAATATAGCACTGATTTGCATAACTAACGCCCCCTCTATGGTTGACAGCGACAGCAGAGCGAGTGGAAATATCTTCACTTCCTCAAACAGAGCGAGGCAGAGAGAGAACGAGCGAGCGAGAAAGAGAGAGAGATAGAGAGGGAGAGAGAGAGAGAGAGGAGCTTCTGTCGGGGAAACAAACACACGCATTTTACACACAACCTGACGGCACACGCGGGGAAACACAAACACACGCATTTTACACACAAGAGAGGCCGCGGCGCAGGAGTGTGTGAAACACAAACACATGCATTTGACATGCGGGGCTTCTCCCTGGTAGAGAGAGAGAGAGAGGGACGGCGGTGCAGGAGTGTGTGAAACACAAACACACACGCATTTACACACACAACCTGGACCGCGCGGGGGGAGCAGTGGAGACAGGGTTCGAAATTAATGGGGGCGTGGGGCAAAATAACATCAAAAACGGACCAAATGCCCTCGAAAATCAGTTAAGGGGGCAAAAAAAAACACGACAGTTTACCAATTATATATATATATATACAGGGAACAAAATAAGCACCTGCAAAGCGCCAATGGCGGGCAGATTTGAACAAAATAGTCATGTAAAATAAAGGACAGTCGCCTTTTTGCAGCCCTCAATCTCTCCTTGCGCGTCAATCTCTCCTTGTTTACACTGATTGCCCTGTAGCCCTCACCTCCATAGCCATGAAGTGCTTTGAGAAGCTAGTGAAGGGCTACATCTGTTCCTCCCTCCCCATCAACCTGGACCCCCTGCAATTTGCATATCGCCCCAACAGGTCCACGGAGGACGCCATAGCCCATGTGCTGCACACAGCAGCATCACACCTGGACAAGAGGCAGGGGAACTATGTGAGAATGCTGTTCATCGACTACAGCTCAGCATTCAATACCATAGTCCCCTCCAAACTCATAGCCAAGCTCAGGGACCTGGGCTTGAACTATGACCTCTGCCAGTGGGTCTTGGACTTCCTGACGGGCAGACCCCAGGTGGTAAGAGCAGGCAACTGCACCTCCTCATCCATCACGCTCAACATAGGGGCCCCTAGGGCTGTGTTCTGAGCCCCCTCCTCTACTCCCTGTACACACATGACTGCATAGCACAGCGGAACAACAACACAATCATCAAATTTGCTGATGACACAGTAGTGGTGGGCCTGATCTCTGCCAACGACGAGAGGGCCTACCTGGAAGAGGTAGAGAATCTGTCACAGTGGTGTCATGAGAACTGCCTCTCCCTGAACGTCAGCAAAACAAAAGAGATGATTGTGTACTTCAGGAGGTCGGGGGTCAAGGACTACAGCCCCCTCAGCATCGACGGGGCACCGGTTGAGAGAGTGAACAGTTTCAAGTACCTCGGAGCCCACATATCCGAGGATTTGACATGGACCACACACATTGACAGTGTTGTGAAGAAGGCACGACAACGCCTCTACTTCCTCAGGCGCCTAAGGAAGTTCCAAGTCAGTCAGAAGATCCTTAGGAACTTCTACTCATGTACAATAGAGAGCATCCTGACTGGCAACATCACCTCCTGGTTTGGGAATAGCACTGCACAAGACCGTAGCAGACTACAAAGAGTGACACGTTCAGCCTACGCACAATTGGAGGGGGGCTTCCCACCCTCCAGAACATTTACAACAAGCCGTGCAGAGGGAAGGCTAAGAGAATTATTAAGGACTCGCGCCACCCAAACAACTGCCTCTTTGAACTGCTGCGGTCAGGCAAGCGATACCGGAGTCTTAAGGCGAGCACAGAAAGACTCAGAAGAAGCTTCTATCCCCAGGCCATCAGGCTGCTAAACGAACAATAAACACTATGCAACAACCATCAAATGCACACAGCACACACACTGCAGCACCCACTCTCCACACTTTAGATCACACAAACACACTTTATATTTATTGATAAAGGATTTGCACTACAACTCGTACACCTACTGTACATTGTACCTAAATTGCACCTCATCCCATTTCTGCCTTGCACTATATAGTATTGTATATTAGTACACCGCATAGTATTGTATATTATATGGTAACTCAGTTACGTCTATTCTGCATCGAACATTGTACATATGCCTATACTGAACACTGTGACCTCATTTTTTTACTTCTAATTTACATGCTATACTATGTTATTCTATTTCATACTTATCTTGTCTTGCACAGTCTCTGGAGCGTAACAGTAAGAAGCAATTTTTGTATAAAAGTATTCTGTACTTCTGTATGACAACTATTAAAGAAACTTGATTGCACTGTAACGTAACGCCCGATTAGCTAACGTTAGCTTAATAACGTTAATGGGTTATAAATATGTGGAACCATATGGAAGGAGTAAGCCGGCCGCTAAAAAGAAAACCCACCGCGGCTTTCTCAGACGAAAAGGATGAGCTGGACCACCTGACAAAAGAAAGTTTCCAGAGCTGTGGAAGTTTGAAGATAGTTTCAAGAGACTGGCTAGGCTACAGTATGATGAGGGGACTGTAGACAGTGGTGAGTTGTTAACTTGTTCCATGTGCCGCAAGTATGTAAAAAAGAAAAACAGAAACAACACGTTTGTCATTGTCGTGTTACTTCACAGTACAAATACGTGAGTCCTCTGCTAGAGCTGCCGCGATTACCGCGGTATCGCTGTTACATCACGCCCACCGCAGAGTTAGGCTGAATACAGCATCACAGCTGTTTTTTATAATAATAATAAAGTACCCTGCTCTCGTTGGGCTTGCGGCTCTGCAGATATACCCTACTCCTCTGTCGAGGTTCCAAGCGACCCTATTGGGTACCAGAAAAGTCACGTGAAACACTGCAGACCACTGATTGGTCAGAAGAGAGACGTGCCACACGTTGGAGCGGCCTGCAGTGTGTTACCACCAATCGGCAAGCGCGTATTAGTTTTTTACGTCCTGAATGTCAGCCATTGATCAGAGCTCACAACACGGCTAATAACGTTAGCACTCGCGCCGGAGTGGACTACCATCGCTCCTCAGGAGTACTAAACAAGGCATAATGATTTTACTGCAACGAATGTTATAATAAAAGCCCTTCGTTCTATACACTTGTCTGATTGAAAACTTTATTAACAGACCGCAGAATGGGACAACTCAGCACCCTCTGAGCAAAGAAAGGAACTGAGATATGAATTGAGTACTGCTTGCCTTGCTATGGTCCGGTAAATACGCTCATGTTATTGAACGTGTAACTATATAACGTTAATGCCACAAAACGAATGCCTTTATTATAAAGTAGTAACTTTATTATAATAATAATAATAATTTAATAACGAATGCGTGCTTGCTGAATCCCAAACAATATTCATGCTGCAAAGTCATCCTCTAAAGATAGACATTTAGACTAGAGGCAGGATATATTATGCTATAAAGAGTAGACTACAAAAAAAAATGCATTCAAACTTTTTGTGTGTGTGTGTGTGTGCGGTAATAACCGTGGCGGTAGGAAATATTTCGCAAATTTGTGCGGTAAGGAAAACATCAATACCGCGGCAGCTCTATCCTCTGCTGTGGTTGCGAGTATCCTTTATTAGCTTAACTCCGTAGCAACATCACACAGGTGTATCTCTCTCGCCCCTCCCGTACCTACCCCTTGACCCCGAGTACGGTGGCCGGTACACTCTGTCGTATAACGCACACACACATTCGGCCTATTTATGAATAGTTTTTAAATAAACGCTAAATTATCGATAGTATATGTGTATGTATGCACGCTGGGGCCGCAAGCTGAAAATCGATTCTCTGATTTCCTCAAAGCGATCGTGCACACACACACACACACACACACACACACACACACACACACACACACACACACAGGGCAAACGCTGAGATCTCAGCGAATACAACTCTGATTATCCCAAGACTGGTCAAATAGATTCCTTACCTCAGATCAGATGTTCTCCAAAAAGATCATTCCAATTCCTGATCGCCATTCCAAAAATCGATCACTACTGTCTACTATCGATTGGCTACTGTGAATATATATTCCAGGCTGATTCCCGTCGCGCGATCACTTCCATGTTGAGCAGACGGCTTGCCACAGCTCGGGGAGCCAGCTGGCCCCGCCTCTACATATCACTGATCCCAGGTCAGTCTAAGCGACTGACGTGCAGTTTTCAGGGATAGACGATAGGGGGCGCTTTTTTCCATTCTGAGCTGCTGGAGGAGCTGGTGTACCAACAGGAGACTCGGTTGATGAAATATGAATTCAGATCGCTAATAAAAAAATAAAACGATAATTGTCGTCGTGGGCATTCAGGGGGGGGGCTGATAAAACGCCATATGACGTTTTGGGCATTGAAAGTGTTAAGATTGACTTGTATTGATGAATCAATCATCAATCAATATATTAAAACAATTTGCTTAAAATGTTACTCTGGCCTCTTATTTAAGTGTGTATTCTTTATCTACTACTTGAACGTAATACCTTATCTACCTGAAATGTACTGAAATGTTTTATATATATGCGACACAAATTCGTTTTAGAATTTTTGGCTGGTAAAAAATCTGCCTGGCTGGCAGTAGTTTGCGTGGATGTTTTTTTCGGCGCGACGAAGACTGTAAAGAAATACAGCGCTTTGCACCACCAGGACAGCCGCAGCCACAAAATGAGGTCATTAATTGAGTTGTATTTTTTAAATGATAAGGATGTTTAATAACCTTTTTCATCATAAAAGTTCAGTGCCCCCGAAATACAAAAAAGCCCCCGAAAATCAATTAAGGGGGGCAAAAAAAGCCCTGGAAAAAAGTTTATTTCTAACCCTGAGTGGAGAGATAACTTTATGCTCTGTGTCCCTCTCTCTCTCCCTCTCCCTCTCTATCTCTATCTCTGTCTGCCTGTCGCAGACTGTGGGTGAATCTCACTCAAAGCACTTATGGGCGGAGCCCATCCAAAAATAGCCTGAAATCATGGGGCTGAAAAATTATGTTTTTGAGTACTTTATCAAAAATATAAAACAATGAAAAAAAAAAAAAAAAAACGTTCTGATGTGTTCCATAGACTCTCAGGAATTGTGTAAAGTTGCCCAAATAGTGCAAGGAATAGCAATGCATGTCCCCTTTAACTTTTTTAAATGATGATGATTCTGACTCGAGTTATTTTATATGTTACAAGAGACTTTTAAGTTTAAGTCAAGCACTTTTATGTTATGTTATGTTGTCTGTTTAAGAAAGAGTGCAATAAATGATTTGATTGAAAAAATAAGAATCGTGTGAGAGAATCGTGATCTCAATTCTTAGAGAGAAAAATTGTGATTCACATTTTAGCAATAATCGTGCAGCCCTACCTTATAATGTGACAAATGAAACAAAACGTGAAACTTGAACTTGAATATATATATACGACCGAAGTCACCTGTAGGTCGGGCAGCTGCCCCAGGAAGTCGCGGAGGACCCGCGTGCTGCTGCTGATGCGTACGGACACCAGCTCCGGCTCGAAGGAGGGGCTCAGAAGGTTGTGGAAGGGCTCACCGGTGATGTCGTTGCCCAGCAGGGAGTAGTAGAAGAAGAACTCTGTGGCTTCCCCCGACAGCTTCCTGGTGCTGGGGACCAACTGGAGGAGGACAGGATATGGATAGATGAATGATCATTGCATTTATATAGCGCTTTTCTCTAGAATTTCTTTGGGGACCCCACATTGTGTAATTTCAACGTGGAATTAAGGAATATCAAAATAAAAGACTTGATCATGCATATTTATTAGAAAATGTAATTACAGCACTATGTTATCAATACACATTTATAAAACTAGGCATATTTAGCCATAATATGTTGCCAGAACATAAGACAAATTTAAATTTTAAATAAATATTTTTTAAATAATTTTGTTTTTAATTTCCAATGCACTGTCACCTACACGCAACCCCAATTTTGGTTGCGACCCGTAGTTTGAGAACCACTGCTCTAGACTCAAAGCGCTCCCCACAATGTAGTGTGGAAATTTCCTCCTTCACCACCGCTGGTAGCAACCAACCTTGGGCTACCGGCTCAATGACTACCATACACTGGCACCAGGCACACATCACACTACACCAGCGGTTCTAAAACTACGGTTTGCGACCCAAAGTGGGGTCGCGGGTAGGCGACAGCGCATTGGCAACCAAAAAATTATTATATTTAAAATCAAGAGAAAAACTGACAAGCCCAACTCAGATAAGAGTTTTCCACCTGGAAGCTGTGTGTATTTGTCATGTCTCTCGCCCCTTCATCAACGGAGGCCAACACACAGTATTCCAATACACAGATAGCCCTTTTACACCGCCCGGGCTCCAGCTCCGTTCTGAACCCTCTGAACCTTGGTGCTCTCTGGCGAACCAGCCCGCGTTTACACCCATTTAAGCAGAACCAACATTCCACGTCTCCGTTATCAACGGGGGCGTTACTCAGGCGGAGGTAAAAAGAATGCGTGGAGAAAGGCTTAGCGAGCCTCAACGCACGAGCGCACACACGCACACTGTATACATTTGAAATGAATCGTTCCAGCAAAGTAGGCTTCTATTATTCGAATGACTTGTTTTAATGGGTATCATAGTAGTAAGTCCTCCTACTGTAGAACATGACATATTAACATGACATCTGATTTATTAATGCCAATACTGGACGACAACCGCAATTGGCACTTGAAAAGTGTAAATGATGGATTAGTCAGTAGCAATTCATGATGGCCCGTTTAGCTCAACTGGTTAGTACCCTGGCTGTGGAGCATATGGTCCCAGGTTCAAATCTTGGTTACTTATTTCTTTTTGTAACGTTAATTCATTTATCCACTCTGGTGTCCCAAAAAGGACAATAACACTACCTTATAGTGTTGTCACGATACTGGAATTTCGACTTCGATACGATACCTTGAAAAGTATCGATACTTCGATACCATTTCGATATAAAAAAAAAAAAAATATATATATATATATATATATATATATATATATATATATATATATTTTAAACAAATTTAGCTTTTGTTGCTGGTTGATTCTCCTCAGCTTCTCTCTGGTACTATAAGAGAAGATAAATATAACACTTTTAAAACCCTTTGTTTATCTTTAGATCACACAATTAAAAATAACTGTTCATCTCACTTCAATCATTTTTATTGCAAATGCAGAACATGGTATTTTCTCAAGCAGACAGATGTAAACACTGTAATCTGTGTTGCATGTACCTGACAAACTGAACTGTTTGTATTACAGTTAGTAACAGTTTCGATTTTTATTTAAAGATAACGAGAGCGAGCGAGAGAGAGAGAGAGAGAGAGAGAGAGGTAGCGGTAGATAGAGAGAGAGACAGAGAGAGAGAGGGAGAGAGAGAGAGAGAGGTAGCGGTAGATAGAGAGAGAGAGGGAGAGGGAGAGGGAGAGAGAGAGAGAGAGAGAGAGAGAGAGAGAGAGAGAGAGAGAGAGGTAGCGGTAGATAGAGAGAGAGAGGGAGAGAGAGAGAGGTAGCGGTAGATAGAGAGAGAGAGACAGAGAAAGAGAGAGAGAGGGAGAGAGAGAGAGAGGTAGCGGTAGATAGAGAGAGAGAGATAGAGAGAGAGAGAGAGAGAGAGAGGCTATGCTCGGAGCATTTTAGTAACGTTACATTTTCAACAAGATTGCTGCTATTTAAACACTTGATGGAAACGGGGCAACGTTAACCTTATGTCGACTGTAGTATTGTATGACCTCGACATAACGTTTAAACGTTAACGTTACTCCGTTTCCATGCAGTATTTATAACGGTGGCCAGCTAAGCTAACGGAGCTAACTGCTAGCAGTAGCTAACGTTAGCTGGTAGCTGTAACGTTACAACGAATCAGCTGTTGATATTATGCGCCATCAGTAGACAACGTATCATGTATTTAAGCATTACATCACACGCAGGAGTGGTTTGTGACCAATAAACCATGCCTAGGGGTGGTTGTTAGGCCCGAGGCGCAGCCGAGGGTCGTTAGACCCCCCTAGGCATGGTTTATTGGTCACAAATCACGACTGCACGTGGTGTAAAGCTTTTATACAACTGCCAGATTCATCCAACCTTATTTCTATACAATAAACACACATTAATCGAAGATTTATTGAAAAAACCATCCGCCAGAAAAAGTAGTTCCCACAACTCCATGTGGAAGCAGCTTGAAGTGCATCCAACCAAACTAACACATCCAACTGTGTATTATTGGAATGATTGAGAGAAGTTGCCTCATGTGGAAGCAGCTTGAAGTGCATCCAACCAACTAACACATCCAACTGTGTATTATTGGAATGATTGATTGAAAATTTATTAAAACGTTTTCTTTGCCCTATAGGAAAAAAACATTTTCTTCGCCCTATTTTTTTATTTATTTCTTTTAGCCTAAACTTAACCAGTTGGAAACCAGGGGTACAGTAATAAAATTAGCAATCAACCAATCAATCAATTCAATAGACCATGCTCACTTAAAACAGCGCTGCTTCTCTCTCAGTCTGACTCCCCCGCTGTTGCAGACAGGAGTGTGTGTGTGTGTGTGTGCGTGTGTGTGTGTGTGTGTGTGTGTGTCACAGTGTGTGTGTGCGTGTGTGTATGTGTGTGTGTGTGTGCGTGTGTGTGTGTGTGTGTGTGTGTATGTGTGTGTGTGTGTTTGTGGGTACGCCAGCGTCGGACAGTGTGAGAGAGAACGCTGCAAGAAAGTAGGAAGGAAGAAATTTAAATCAATCAATTAATCTATCAATCAATCCGCGATTTTTCTTTTGTTCTAGATTGAGTCAAGACCCATCAATTACATCATCCAACATTGTTTAAAATACTAACACATTCCCCTTGACAGAATCGCTTCATATTTAGTCGTTATGGTGCTTTCAACATAACCATTTGATCTCCGCGATCCTGTTTTCTCCCGGAGTGAGCCGGGGAGGGTTATGTGATTTGGTTGTGGGCGGGTCCTGAGCCCAGGACCGTGGATTGTTGTCAATAAAGACGTGTGAATGGCCAATCAGAATCGAGAAATTTGCATGCCGTTGTATAATAAACTAGAGTTAATGGTTTAATGCTTCAGTCACAGTGATGTTGAAAGAGCAGCTGTCACGAACTTCTTTCATTTATTTATAGAGATCCGCGCTGGCACTGCTAAAATGTTTGTTTACTAACTGAAGACGGCTCTGTGAGGGGGAGGGCTGGACTCAGAGCAGCCGGAGGGGCAAGCGCGCTCTGAACAGCGCGTCATCAACTTGCTGTAGAACACTCGCCAGCTGGTACCGATACTGCAGAAAGTATCGGTATTTCGGGAAATGAGTATCGAAGCCGTTTTAAATATTCAGTATCGATAAGTATCGATACTTCGATATTTTTGACAACACTACTACCTTATGCATACTGCACCTTATGTGAATACTGTGATACTGTGAATACTGTATACCGTAATTCCTCTAATAGTAACCCCGGCTTGTATTTGTTTCAACTGTAGCGGGTACCAGGCTTGTATTAGGAGGAGGCCTGTATAAGAGGGAGGCCTATATTTCAAATTTTCAAACAGATCATAATGAATAAATCAACATTTTGTGTCAGTTTGAACAAAGTAAAATGTACTGGGTTCATTTATTGAAACCAAGTACTGTATGAAATAGTAAACAGTGCAATTACAGGTGGTCACTGGTCATTTCAACGTTTTCAAAGTGAAATCAAGTAACTAGCTCAGTGAGCAGCTCAGTATATCAGTAACCCGGCTTGTATTAGGAGGCCGGCTTATAATTGCTTAGCTCAAGAGCGCACCTGGACATTAATAGAGACCCGGCTTGTATTTGACACCCGGTTACTATTAGAGGAATTACGGTATGTCAGTTAGTTAGATAGTAAATTATATTGATTTATTTGTTTACACTGCTTGTGTAGTTTTTACTACCTGTACCCCCCCCCCCCCATGCTGCTATGATGCCTGAATTTCCCCAAGGGGATCAATAAAGGAATATCTTATCTTATCAACCAGAGTGGATAAATGAATTAACGTTACAAAAAATAAAAAAATAAAAATTTGAACCTGAGACCATATAGTAGGGTCATCTGTGGCACTTCCATGACCGTGGAGAGCGAAGGTCCGTTTCTCAATGGATTTGTCATCTAGGAAGTGCGCTGCCGTCGGCTTCTTTTCTCAGCTTTTTTGTGCGGCCGAAAGTTGAAACTTTCTCAACTTTCAGAGCGATGCGCTGGGCTCATTTTCAGACAACCAATCACAGCTGTAACTGAGGGGTACAATTCCCTGACTGTATTACTAGATATGATACTTACTACCACTACCTTTGTACTTAATATTCGGCCACCCAGTACACGGCATAAATATATTATCATAAACACTCTCACGTAGATGAAACGGATCCAACACAAATGTACGAAGTCGAAGTATGCGTTTATTACTACACAGCAATGGTGTGTAGAGCAAGCACTTAATCACTTAATTACATTTATGAATTGAAATAGTATGCACTTTTATGGCAAAGAGTATTCGTCGGTATATCAATAGAGAATGTCCAATCTCTGATGGCGCAGGTGGTAAATATACGACCTGGAATAGTTAAGGAATAACAGCAATGATACTTTAATGATTATATACTAGATACACTAAGGGGGGGTTAATCCGGTCGCTTGTAAGCCGACAGGAGTAGGAGGGGGGGGGGGGTAGAATCCGGCTGCCTCGTCCGGCCAAGGGTATCCCAGGTGAACCCACTGTAGTGCCGTTCAATGCGCCGGCGATCCTTGGACCACAGATGAAAGCAGGTGGACTCTTTGTGGGCCGGCTCTCTCCGGTCCACGGGGGAGAGACGTGAAGCGACCTCGTCTTGCAGAGCGTCTCCTCACCTTGCGTCCTCTCCAGGGGGGGGGGGTTCCAACACACGGCAGTGTCGGGGGTCTTTATCCATGGAATAATCAAAGTATACAAAGCATAATCCGTGCCTGGGAAGGCGGGCTGTCGTCGGTAGAATAATCCGGTATACAGGTCCACTCGCTCGTCGGCTCTGGGGCTCCTCGGGTGCAGCTTCACATGGGGTCAACCACCCTGGGTAAGCAGCCAGTTCTCTGCCCGAAACGATGGGGTACTGACTACGGTAGTATTCTCACCGCACGAAGCACTATATATTAACAGACTATTATTAGCTTAATAGACTACGTCCAACTCGACGATATAGTGCCAAATATGACTATTCAAATATTAATATACACAATGTCTCAATACCGATGGTAGGCGAACTTGGCCTTACTCCCACACGTGGCGTCGCGGGGAGGCTTTACGTCTGTGACTCTATTGGAGGGTAAGAAACTGGACTGAAAAGAAAGTCCTACTTTAGTAGCGCAGTATATATACGCACTATGAACAAATAGTCCCATTAGTGGTGCGGTAGCCAGATTCCTACGCGGAACTAGGACTTGTTCGTACATGTGGAGCGGTACGTTTGAACTGGGTCTGAGGGGTATGGCAGCCTGGCACCAAGGTCTCGACCAATAGTAGAATGGAGACTATTATGGGATGTTCAGTAGGCTAGAATGGATATTCAATGCATATTGTACAAGGAATATACAAGGGATATCAGGGAATATTAGAGAATATACAAATACAATTAAATATATATATATAAATAAATATATATATTCGGTTTAATCTGGCCCTTCACAACAACAGCCATTCATCTACCACTCTGTTTGTAACCTGACACCGGAGCTGCCTGCCTGTCTGGCTGTCTCCCACAGACCATTGAGATTCGCGACAAAACTAATAATAATAACTACACGAATACACTACTAAAAAGCTAATAAAAAGCAAAGGGCGAACTGTGGTGTCAGGCAATAACTATATATATAATTAATATACAATAAAGTTATTCAAATATGCTATAATATGTGCAAAACCGCGGCATGGCTGTAGATTTCTTTCTGTCATCTACAAGATGCGCTGCAAGCCAGCGCTGCCGGCGCACTCCCAGCATGTTTCACGGAGAAATATGCGCTAGGTCAGGGGTCAGCAACCTTTACTATCAAAAGAGCCACTTTTCCCCCGTCCCACAAAATAAAATGCTCAGGGAGCCGCACAACCTATTTACCCTTAAAATGAAGATAACAGTGTATAACGTTTTATATACAGTATCCCCAAGCATACCCCACATTTAGCATAAAACACCTGACAATTTCATACCCAAAGTAATTTGCGATGTATTATACTTTATACTTATAGCACACAGTTTGTTGCATTAATGGGATTATAAAGCAACAAAAAGAAAAATTTTGACTTTTTAATTGCTGTTTTTACCTGTTTTTACCAAAGGAAAACCTCAAACTCTTATGAAGAGGAGAATAAATACTGGCTGTGTAGACCTATTTTTTAATAAAACACAGAAGGAGACAAAACACTGGTGTCTGTACACCGACTTTGAAATAAAACCCTGAACTATTCAGGTATATTTGAGTCCTTCCCTTATTTGTGGAACATTTATAAAATAGAAAGTAGTCCACTTTGAAAAAAGAATACCATGTGTAGACCTACTTTGAAATAAAACACAGAAAAGGAGAAAAAACACTGGCATCTGTAGACCCACTTTGAAATAAAACCCTGAACTATGCAGCTCTATTAGAGTCCTTCCCTTATTTGTGGAAAATCTATAAAATAAAAAGTAAATTTTTCATTGTTCGCAAATTTCGCACACACATATCAGGCATACAGGTAAGCCTTTTGTTGACTAAAAATCTTAGTTGATGAAATATTTTTTCATTTCAGTGTCACAGTATGACATCGATCTCCAAAAGAAGTAAAAAAAAAAAAAAGTAAAAAAACCTTTTTTTTTTTTTTCTTTTTTGCCAGGGAGCCACAGCTGATTAAAGAGCCGCATGCGGCCTCGAGGCCGCAGGTTGCCGACCCCTGCGCTAGGTGGACGCGGCCCCTTACAGTTGTGTGTTCATGCAGACACATAATAGCAATTTCATTACGAATTGAAAATGGGGGACCCTGATGTAGGGCTGGGCGATATAACGATAACGATAAATATCGCGATATATTTTAATAATCGATATCGAATATCGAAATAAAAAAAAATCGAAAAATCGTTTTTTTTTTTTTTTTTTTTACCTGCAACAGGGCAGTTTTAAAACCAGAGACAGTGGACAGACTTGTCTTTCTTGCCTGCAACTTAAAGTAATGGCTTTGCTTGTCCAAATGACAATACTGACCAAATTCAGATTTATTTTTCTCTTGTCCATTTATTTTGTTTGCTTTCTAATTTAAAATACATTTTGAAACCGTCTGTACACAGTAGGCTATGTGTGCTAGCAGAACTAGACTCCAGTCACGAGTCACAGTGCACATGTGCGGTGGTTTGTCCACCAAAAAAGCGCCAAAAGATCGAAAATAAACTAGCAGAGCCAGAACTGTTCAACTCCTCTGGAGCCACAGCCAGCAGAGAAGCCGGTTTACTTTAGCTTTTAAACCAGCTGCAGCCTGAGAACTGGAGTGTGAGGGGATGTAACACTAAAGATGGCGGCAATGACAAAGAATTGCTGCAAAATAAACATACATCTGTTGTTAAAAAAAAAAAAAAAAAAAAAATATTATTATTTTATTTTTTTTATACTTATAACAATTCGATAATTATCGATATCGAGAAATAAAATAAAATTATCATATCGTTATCGCGATATGATTTTTTTCCATATCGCCCAGCCTTACCCTGATGTAAACAAGTCGAAAGTCTTTCTCTGGTCTGCATCCCCTTAACAATTGTGTGTATTGAGCTGTACTGTACCAATTCTGCAATCTGATAATTAAAGTTAATTAAACTATCTTCCATTAGTTGGATGTATGGCCTCTGCAAGGTTGTGTGCAGCCATTTGTTTTTGTAACATCTGCTACATCTGTCCCACGTGTTCTTTGCAGCTCACAGTTGTTAGTTCTGCCCCTCTTGACTGTGACAAAAAGGTTTTGAACAAACTTAATGTCATAGCTTGTATTTGATGATATTCTTCTTTGTTATTTACTTGAATGGTTTGATCATTGATTGATGGAGTAATATGGGGTTCTGATAAACTAAAATTATTTGTTAAAATAACATAAGCTAACATATTTTTACATCTATGCAAATGCATTATGCAATATGTATAAATTGAATAAGTAATAAATAAAGAAACAACATGTTTAACAATATGTAAATGAGTAGCTACATTAATTTTACATTACATTAACATTTATACGGTCTTTGGCCCTTTGAGGGCAACCATAATGCTGATGTGGCCCTCTGTGAAAATGAGTTTGACATGGCGATAGAACGCCAGGTAGTTTGCAGGCTGTTCGACGCGGAAATGGGCAAAGACACAGCTCGTCACGAGATTGGGCAAACATGTCAGTGGCCAATCAGAGAGCGTCAGTCAGTAGCCAATCAGAGAGTGTCTCCGAGAAATGCGGCTAGGAGAAAAAATAACAACCACTACACCTCCCTATAGACCAGGAAGTAACCACTACACCTCCCTGCGTGATTACGAAACCTAGCCGCATTTCTCGGAGACGCTCTCTGATTGGCACTGACTGACGCTCTCTGATTGGCCACTGACGCATTTGCCCAATCCGTGACGAGCTGTGTCTTTGTCCATTTCCACGTCAAACAGCCTGCAAACTACCTGGCGTTCTATCGCCATGCTCTAAGACAAACTCTAACCTTAACCAACTTCGAAGAGTGCCTAAGCTTAACCAGTGTAGAAACAGGCGTCGGCCAATCAGAGAGCGTCTCCGAGAAATGCGGCTAGGTTTCGTAATCACGCCACCTCCCTATAGAGACCAGGAAGTAACCACTACACCGCCCTATAGACCAGGAAGTAACCACTACACCTCCCGCGTCTATACTTTCCGTAGCCGCATTTCTGGCAAGACGCTCTCTGATTGGCCGACGCCTGTTTCTACACTGGTTAAGCTTAGGCACTCTTTCGAAGTTGGTTAAGGTTAGAGTTTGTCTTAGAGCATGGCGATAGAACGCCAGGTAGTTTGCAGGCTGTTCGACGCGGAAATGGGCAAAGACACAGCTCGTCGCGCGATTGGGCAACAGTGGCCAATCAGAGAGCATCTGCCAGAAATGCGGCTACGGAAAGTATAGACGCACACCTCCCTATAGACCAGGAAGTGACCACTACACCTCCCTATAGACCAGGAAGTAACCACTACACCTCCCTATAGACCAGGAAGTAACCACTACACCTACCTATAGAACAGGAAGTAACCACTACACCTCCCTATAGACCAGGAAGTAACCACTACACCTCCCTATAGACCAGGAGTAACCACTACACCTCCCTATAGAACAGGAAGTAACCACTACACCTCCCTATAGACCAGGAAGTAACCACTACACCTCCCTATAGACCAGGAAGTAACCACT
>NC_140174.1:118633453-118760825 GCF_963971535.1 Notolepis coatsorum | reverse complement strand
CCTCCCTATAGACCAGGAAGTAACCACTACACCTCCCTATAGACCAGGAAGTAACCACTACCACTACACCTCCCTATAGACCAGGAAGTAACCACTACACCTCCCTATAGAACAGGAAGTAACCACTACACCTCCCTATAGACCAGGAAGTAACCACTACACCTTCCTATAGACCAGGAAGTAACCACTACACCTCCCTATAGACCAGGAAGTAACCACTACACCTCCCTATAGAACAGGAAGTAACCACTACACATCCCTATAGACCAGGAAGTAACCACTACACCTCCCTATAGACCAGGAAGTAACCACTACACCTCCCTATAGACCAGGAAGTAACCACTACACCTCCCTATAGAACAGGAAGTAACCACTACACCTCCCTATAGACCAGGAAGTAACCACTACACCTCCCTATAGACCAGGAAGTAACCACTACACCTACCTATAGAACAGGAAGTAACCACTACACCTCCCTATAGACCAGGAAGTAACCACTACACCTCCCTATAGACCAGGAAGTAACCACTACACCTCCCTATAGAACAGGAAGTAACCACTACACCTCCATATAGACCAGGAAGTAACCACTACACCTCCCTATAGACCAGGAAGTAACCACTACACCTCCCTATAGACCAGGAAGTAACCACTACACCTCCCTATAGACCAGGAAGTAACCACTACACCTCCCTATAGAACAGGAAGTAACCACTACACCTCCCTATAGACCAGGAAGTAACCACTACACCTCCCTATAGACCAGGAAGTAACCACTACCACTACACCTCCCTATAGACCAGGAAGTAACCACTACACCTCCCTATAGAACAGGAAGTAACCACTACACCTCCCTATAGACCAGGAAGTAACCACTACACCTTCCTATAGACCAGGAAGTGGTCCCTACCTGTTCCAGTTTAGTAGCGAACGCCACGGTGACCGACAGCACAAACATGTCCGTACAGAGGTCAGGAGGTCCTATCTGGTGATAACCCTGATCCTGGACCAGCACAGCCTCCACCTTCTGGGGCAGGAGGACCACCGGAGAACCTAGAGCAGAGAGAGAGAGAGAGAGAGAGAGAGAGAGAGAGAGAGAGAGAGAGAGAGAGAGAGAGAGAGAGAGAGAGAGAGAGAGAGAGAGAGAGAGAGAGAGAGAGAGAGAGAGAGAGAGAGAGAGAGAGAGAGAGAGAGAGAGAGAGAGAGAGAGAGAGAGAGAGAGAGACACACAGACAGACACACAGACACAGACAGACAGACAGACAGACACACACACACACACACAGACACACACACACATTTACATTTAGTAATTTAGCTGACTCAAAGCAACTTACAAGCGACTTACAAGTTCTGTACGACAAGTCATCAGGAAGGGCACAACTCTATCAGCTGAGTAACAATGTTCATCAAAGTGTTGAGTGCTACAGTCAGTGTAGGTTAGTTTATTAGGACAAGTGCATGACAGTAAGGCAGGGCTGTACAGTGCTACGAGGGCGTCGCATATTGCCCCTAAAAATAGCCTGTGCAAGTAGAAAAAAATATTTGGGGGCACCCTTGCGAGCAGGCACGTGCACACATAGAGGCCAAGGGGTGCTTGAGCACCTGCCTTTTTGAGCCTCATCAAAAAAGTGCCCTTTTTGAATATATATTTTTTTTTACCGTTACGCATATAGACTGCCCTTCCAACTGAAAAATGTCAGGATAGAATCAAAATATTAGGTAAAGAGAGAGAGATGCCCCATATTCCATTGCAGTTTGCACAGCCTCCTCAGCGTGCCTCTCCGCGGACCTATATATTTTATGCATAGCGTGGGTGGTGATGATGATGATAGAAACCGCTGTGGCGCATACAGTTGAATGCTGGTATTACACGCATTGAGGGACACGAAGAAGTCAAGTCCGATGGGATTTGGGAATCTCAAATACAAATCGGGATTGGAATAAAAAATGCATTTATATTAAACAATACAGAATATACAGCACTTCTTGGGGTCTGTAGGGTAAGCACTTATTCCCTCCCCCCTGAACATTTATGGAGATGTATGGGCCTTTTAAGTCAGTGATAAAAGTGTCTTTCAAGGATAAGTGAGCTCCTGCACTGATTACCGTACTTTTCGGACTATAAGCCGCGGCTTTTTCCCCCATTTTTTGACCCTGCGGCTTATATAACGGTGCGGCTTATATGTGACTCGACGTGACCAAACTCGAAAATGTAAACATCTAAATATTGCTTTTTTGACTGCATTGAAATGTTATTTATCTGTTCCCTTATTTGCTAAACTTAATACAACTTGTAAATGAGTTAATGCTTGTTATTTGTCCGACAGTATTGTGTCCCAAAGCTAATTACATATGGTAATTAAACATTCAAACACCTGCGACTTATAGTCCAGTGCAGCTTATATATGTACACATCATTCAATTTAGCTGCTGCGGCTTATAGTCAGGTGCGGCTTATAGTGCGAAAAGTACGGTATTATAGTTCAATATTCAATATTTGATCACCAAAACCCACCAAAAAACATAAAAAGGGGGCCCCCCACCCGAAAACGGACCTTAAAAATCACGCTTGCGAGCTACGCGCGCTCGGTTAATATATACACACAAGTGTAGTGCTCTTTTCAGCCTTTGAGCACCTGCCCCTCTAAAGTCCTGTGCACGTCCCTGCTTGCGAGTACTGATTTCAACCCTTTCATTCGCATTTCAGTCCTTTTTTTCAAGGAATTTAAACGTTGCGAACTAATCTTGTTGGCCGTTTTCTATATCTCTCCTCCCTCTGTCTCTCTCCGTCTGCCCGAGGAGCGGGGCTGTTACTTACACACTCGCACGACTGACACTCACACATGCACATACGGGTACTTGAGAGGTGCTGTCCGTGCTGAAGCAGAGCAGAGCTCATCATAGCGGAGAGAACGAAACGTTTGAAAAAAGCATGCATAGCACGACCTGTGTAACATTAAGTTACACTGCTATCTCCTATCTTAAAGGAAAACTCCAACCTTTTGGGAAATTAGCTTATTTAACATCTTCCCTGGAGTTAGACAAGAAGATACATACCTTTTTTGTCTATCTGCATGCAGTAGGCTTAGGGAACGCCCGCACCGTTAGCGTAGCTTAGCTTCATCACTGGAAGTGGGGCAGTCCTTTACCCTGAAGTTCCCTACAGTCCCCTACAGTCACGAAATACACTCCAAAACGTTCCTGTAAACATGTTGTGACCTGTGTATTTACCACGTGGAGAAATAAAAAATAATTGAATTCGACATTTACGTTTTCTAAGCAAATATACTCGGAATTTTTTTTTGCCGAACCACTCCTCTCGGGGCGCAGTGATTTCACGCAACGCAGTGCTACTTTCTAACGTGACGCCAGTGTTTGTTTACATTCTCATTTCATTCAAAGGATCCGAACCGATTGAAGTTTATGGATACCATGCCTTCAAATCCTCTTACCTTGACGATTAAAAGCCTCCACAATTTAGAAAACAGTATTCCCATGGCGTGTGGTGTTGATATGCTGCTAGCTAACGAAAACCAACAAACACAGAACCGGACACTAAAGCAGATAACGAAGCATCTACTATACTTCTGGTCGGGGGGGTTTCAAAATAAAAGAGCGACGTCTAAAGCACCGGAAATACGTTTATTTTGTACATTATCTAACGTTAACACGAACCTAAACTAACTAACTTCAATCGGTTCGGATCCTTTGAATGAAATGAGAATGTAAACAAACACTGGCGTCACGTTAGAAAGTAGCACTGCGTTGCGTGAAATCACTGCGCCCCGAGAGGAGTGGTTCGGCAAAAAAAAAATCCGAGTATATTTGCTTAGAAAACGTAAATGTCGAATTCAATTATTTTTTATTTCTCCACGTGGTAAATACACAGGTCACAACATGTTTACAGGAACGTTTTGGAGTTGTATTTGGAGTGTATTTCGTGACTGTAGGGGACTGTAGGGAACTTCAGGGTAAAGGACTGCCCCACTTCCAGTGATGAAGCTAAGCTACGCTAACGGTGCGGGCGTTCCCTAAGCCTACTGCATGCAGATAGACAAAAAAGGTATGTATCTTCTTGTCTAACTCCAGGGAAGATATTAAATAAGCTAATTTCCCAAAATGTTGAAGTTTTCCTTTAACGTTAGCAAGCTAAGCATGCATAGCCTGACGTGTGTAACATTAAGTTACACTGCTATCGTTAGCAAGCTAAGCATGCATAGCGCGACCCGTGTAACGTTAAGTAACTTGTGTTCCGCGGGGAAAGACTGGTCATCACTGCATACAACTTGGTTTAATCCAAATATCCATTCAGAAACTTTGTATTATGAAATAATTCTGGGATGTCTGACTATTTCCCTATGCCTTGTTTGGTGCGAGTTCAGCTGACACTGTTGACACGCCCACTACGCAAAGCGTGCGCTCTCACAGACACACACACTGCTCCGGTCATGCATCCACTCAACTCATGTTGAGTGGATGCATGCAACAGCTAATGGGGATCCTAATAAACTCATGGAAAATATATCATCAGGCTATTGTTCTAAAAGTATCTCTACTAATAAAATGGGAGTATTGAACCGTTTTTAACAGCTGGGTATTGGGTGGGACATTCTGATTTAAGAACTTTCTAAATAAAATAGAAAGTCCCAAAATAGTTAATTTATCTGACTGCTTGTATTAATTGATCAAAAAGTAGCCATGTGCAGTAATATAGTTATATAAAAGAATAATAAAGCAATGTCGATTATGTTCTTAATAAAAAAAAGAATTCTTGCAAAATAATCAAAAAGAACCGATAAGAGTATCGATAAAGTACCGAACCGTTAACACTTTCAATGCCCAAAACGTGATAAGACGTTTTATCAGCCCAATGCCTGAATGCCCATGACGACAATTAGCGTTACATTTTTTTATTAGCGATCTGAATTCATATTTCATCAACCGAGTCTCCGGTTGGTATGCAGCCCTTGTAGGAGCTCAGATGTGATAAAAACGCCCCCTATCGTCTCCCAGATGGTAATGCACCCTTTTGGAATGGACTCAATGAAAATGGATGAGAAAAGAAAAATCCGGAATCCACATTTTACTTCTCAGGCATGTAACCCGAGCCGATCGGATTCATTGTGGAGCCTCAGAACAGTGTGGAATACATATGTACAGTATGTAGCGTTGGATCAATAAAAGCGATAGATTTTTGGAATGGCGATCAGGAATTGGAATGATCTTTTTGGAGAACATCTGATCTGAGGTAAGGAATCTATTTTACAAGTCTTGGGATAATCAGAGTTGTATTCGCTGAGATCTCAGCGTTCGCCCTATGTGTGTGTGTGTGTGTGTGTGGGCGATCGCTTTGAGGAAATCAGAGAATCGATTTTTCAGATCGCCTATATAGCGTGCATACGTACACATATACTATCAATAATCTAGCGTTTATTTGAAAACTATTCATAAATAGGCCAAAAAATTACAAATTTTTTTGATTTTTGCGTATTCTAGAATATTCCGGTAAAGGGCGATTATCATGGAATATTTATATTTTCCTTGAAAACGAGGGCTTTTCAAAATGCTATAAAACGAAAATGAACCGATAAAAAAACAATCCGCTTCGACAATGTTGACTGGAAAACGAGTCATTGATAAGCGATGGGCAGATTAGACACATAGCCATAATTTAAAACATAGATTAGGCGTTATTAACGCTAACATTGAAGTGGATGGTGGGCATTCAAGCAGTAAATCAAGATTAAGCTTGGGCTCTGAAAGTGTTAAGCAGTATCAAATCGATAAGAGTAGTAGTATCGATAAAATCCTAACGATCCTAACCCATCCCTAATGAACACTGTTAATACTGTTATCAATGAAAGAGGAAATGTTTGCAGCTGTGGTAATACTTCAGTTGGTTCATTATAAAAGATACAAACCTGAAAACAAAAGCACTTAAATGTTAAATAAAAGGACCACAGTAATGAGGCAGGAGGAACATATTTTTTTGCCCCTAAAAAATATTCTGTGCCCCTAAATTTTTCATTTAGGGGCACCTGTGCCCCTAGTGAAAAGGCTTAGCGTACAGCTGTGTAAGGTTAGTTAGGGTTAGATTGAATTATTATTATTATTATTATAATTTTTTTAGATAATGGTTGAAGAAGTGCGTCTTTAGTCGATGGCGAACGATTGGACGGGTTTCGCTGTTCTAACTGTGGTGAGAAGTTCGTTCCACCATTGTGGGGCAAGGACTAAGAAAAGGCGACTTCTCTACCCAGATATCAGTATAGAACAGAGATGAGACCGGCAGATGACAGCAGAGGACAAAACAGGACCGTCAGAACCATTACAACGACACTCAGCTGAGGAGACAAATGGGGGACAGGAAGGAACGGGGGACAGGAAGGAACGGGGGACAGTTGGACAGAAAACAAAGAGGAGGAATAGAAGAGACGAAAACACAGGAATCGCCAAGCCTCTATCTCGGTCGTGCCATGCCCCTTTTGGGGAAAAACAACTCTGGGAATAAACAGGGATTAGATGGTGTTTGTTCATAAACTACACTCTGGGAATAAATAGGAAGACGTGTAACCACGCCAATGCAATTCCAGTTCAGACACAGACGATACTGCCACCTGGTGATATTCGATCGGCATTGCAATTCCAACTTATACAAACGACCCAGGGACGGCTAGAATGACCCGGATGATGATTTAGAACGGGATCAGAGGGAAAAGATCAAAGGATATACAAACTTAAAATTACGTGGTTGGCGCAGAAAGTGTTAACTCATTGGATGCCACTCACGAATAAAGTCGGGTTAACTCGCTGATGCTTGAGCGCCAAACCCGAGAAAAGTCGGGTTTTCTATCGTTATTTCTTTTATTCGATATTCCCATTCATAATCCATCAAGGGAGCCTGTGTTATCATTGGGAATGAGTCTGAGATCGCAAACATCCAATACCACCGCCTGCCGCCTTGTGGCCGGTATTGCACATCCTTTGAAACTCTCTGGCTTGGGCTGTGCGTCGATCTAAAGTGTCCGGGCCGGGTTTTCCTTGTCGGGCAGGACAAGCGTTTATAATGCATGGATTGAGGAGAATCAAGCACTCCCGGTTCATGTTCTGTGGTGGATTATGTTGGCAAACACGATCGACATCAATACTTGGAATGGCGATCAGATAATTGGATTATTCTTTTTGGAGTATATCCTAGTCAAGGTAAGGGCTATATGGGATCAATCTTGCGTTGATCCAAAAATCCATTCACTGCGATCCGAGCGTATGTGTGTAATGTGTGTGAGTAACATATTCCGTTGGTGACGATCAAAGCATAGAAAAACTACCCCCACCCTTTCATGCATTCATGATGAAACATAATACCGATAATATAGCGTTGATTTCAGATTGATTGTTGATACAGGTGAGAAACGGCACGGTTTTGAGTGAAATGCACTAAACGCTGCATAGTGGCGTTATCTGGGACTAGACAGGATTACTCTAAAACTATACTCATATTCACCACAGTATAAAACGGGAATGTATGGATGAAGAAATAATTTCTTTTTCACAAACGATAGATACTCGATGTCAAATGGGCAATAGCTTTATAACCATAGCTATGATATAAAATATGGTTTGAGCCCTGCAAACACTGCCATGTATCCCTATTCTTTACAGCGGTGGCGTTCTTACCACACTGTAAACGACCTCTGGTGCTGATTGAGTTAACACTTTGACTGCCTAAAAACGATTTACAACGTCTTTGCTGGCGATGCTAAAGTTGCCGGGGGACGCTGTACGTCGTCTTTGTATCAATATTTCAAAAATCTGCGATCTGATCCATAATGTCCCTCCGCTGGCCTGAGAACCACCAGCAGGACCCACTGAGCTCTCTGGCGGTTCAGGAGCGCCATCTGGTGGCCGATCGCGCAACCGCTTAACAGGAAGCACAGTGGAGGTTGTGCTAGATGTCCGTATTGCTTCCGGCCACTCGGGATAGGTTCCGGCATTCTAGCTCGTCACTCTACATAGCGATCGATTGCCAATAACTCGATAAACAACATGATTTGGACGTATATACCATTATACAAGCTGGAGATGGACCGGGTAATAATATATCCCATAATGATAAAATGTCTACTCGACGATGATCGCCCAACGGCGCGCGGAGACTGGGGTGAGTTTCAGCGTGTAACGTTACCATCTTCGATACTAACTGCTTTTATCAACATTTGACCCACATTAGATGATTGGTATAACGCTGCCCACGGAATTATAAACGCCCCCTCGCCCATCCGGTCAACATCAGATGACGTGTAGTAACTTCTAGAAGTACGTCTAGTTGGAATTTTTTATATCGCGCTGATTGCCATCAAACTGTATTTCATCATCAATATAATGCATTTGGGGCTATATATCACGTTCTGGAGAAAGTTGCAGAAAGAGATGAAAACATACTTATACATTAGACCATACTTTACTATGAATATGTGAATGAAAAAGTTTAACGTTGCTACACAATGAACAATACATATAGGACTTTGAATGGGCCCTAATAATGGCAATGTAGCAATAGAATTTAAAAAGTTATAGCCCTGCAAAGAAGGGGACTTTCTCCATAGACAAATAGCGCTGGCAATCTATGGTATATCATTAATTTAACCCAAGGCAACCAAAGTGTTAATAAACAACAACAACAACAACAACAACAACAACAACAACAACAACAACAACAACAACAACAACAACAACAACAACAACAACAACAACATTGAAGCAGCTGTCAGTACCTTGTCTGGGCGGGGCCTTCTTGGCCTTGAACCTATCAGGGGAGGGTTCTGCCGCCTTGGTGTCGTTCTCCAGCAGCAGGTTGAGCAGCAGGGCCGGACGCAGCTTGGTGTATTTACTGCTGAGTAACGGGTACCACTTCGCTTCCTGGAGGAGAGGGGGGTCAGGGTCAGGGGGGTTAAGGTCAGGGTCAGGGGGGTCAGGGGGGTTAGGGTCAGGGAGCAGGGCTGGACGCAGCTTGGTATATTTACTGGGTACCACTCTGCTTCCTGGCAGGAGAGAGCCGTTCATCAGGCAGAACACAGAGATTCAGGAGGAGAGAGCTTTTTAAATATACACCCTCCAACAGGGTGTCTGAAGGTATCAGTGAGTTAGTACGCAAGACTTTTTAAGACCCTTCATTTTTAAGACCCGTTTGCCACAGTGTCATTCGATTTAAGGCCAATTTTGCGATATAAATAAGCAAGACTTGACAACATAAGCATTCTAAAATAAAAATAAAATGTTCATGCCAATTTTATGCTCGTTTTATACCTATGTCTATTTTGTGTCTACATCACTGCTGTGAAGCACAAGGTAAAAATAAAGTTTATTTTCTACAAGTTACCTAAACGGCACGGACTACAACATATATATGTATGTATACTGCACCTGTGTATACTGTACACTTACAGTACTTACTCATAGTATATATTTAGATTCTAGTGTTTATTGCAACCATATTTTTTTTTTGATCAAATTTTTTATTATTAATTACACGAAACAGGACAACACAATAACCACAGTAACAAAAAACATAACTTCACAGGAGAATAACAAACAATAATAATACAGAATAATAAATTATAAAGACAAAAGAACAGCGTCCAACCTATCAATTACAGATGGCAATTTCAATAACAAAAATGTCTTCAAACATGCCAACCTTTCCCCACCTTTACAAAGTGGAGTGACTTAAAAGATTGTTTATGAGAGTGTTGCCGCAGATTTATTGTAGATAGCCTAGGTCCCTTACACATGTTCAAGACTGCCGAACTCGCCGAAGGTAAAGTGTAAGAAGAAAGAAATTCTTCCTCCAAGTTGGTTAACAGGTCAATCAGTCTGCCAATATTAGTCCCTTGGGGAGATGGCATGTGAATTGACATATAGCGCAGTGTCGTTATATCGTTCAGGAGTAGCGTAACAGCTGTGAATGGGATAGTTAAGCCACACAGATCTGAAAGTTTGTCCGTTATTGACCTCCAGAAGCGGGCCACTGGTGGGCAATCCCAATACATATGCATATAAGTGCCAGTGGTCTTTTGAGAGCACAAAGTGCACCGAGAGTCGGTTATCAGTCCCATAGCAAATAGCTTCCTAGGTGTAAGATAGGTCCTATGAATATAATTAAAATTAATTTGCTGGTGATTGGGGTTGCGGGAAGATAATGCCACATTTGCCCAAACATCATCCCAGTCAAACTCGGGGTCCAACTCCGGGATATCCACACGCCAGATTGTATCCAATGATACATTTTTATACGTGGATTGAATTAAGAGCGTATAAAAGTCTGAGACAAACCCTCTGGATGTCGTCCTGTCCACTATGAGCCTGAGGAAGGGGTGTGGGTGCAAAGCTTGAGCCCACGGTACGCCATGCGCCCTCAGTGCTGACCTTAGTTGAAGGTAAAGAAAGAAGGACTCGCCGGGTAGATCATAAAATTCTCTTAAGTCCTGAAACGCACGGAGGCCGTTCTTATCATAAATATCCTCCAGAGTATGCACTCCCCTCCTTTGCCATTGAGGAATATTAACCGGCTTGTGCCCAACAAGTAATTGCTGGTTATTAAAAATTGGAGAGTCCAGGTGCCATGGGCATTTAACCCCACACGACCTCTGTACATTACGCCACGTTTGGATCACGTGAGTTATGATCGGTCCATACCTCAGCCGGCATTTCGAAATAGAGACAGTGGAGTACACTACATCCTGCAATCTTAGCGGAGATACCGCCGCCGCTTCTAAGGAGCGCCACGATACAGCCTCTACAGGGTCTAGCCAGCACATCAGAGGTCTCAGTGAAAAGGACCAGAAATAAAGTTTAAAATCAGGGATTGCGAGGCCCCCATCTTGTTTTCTACGTTGAGTAGTAGCCCTTTTGATTCTCGGGCGTTTGTTATTCCAGATAAACTTAGATACCATCGATTGTACCTTGCGCCAGTGGTCTATTGGAGGGGGCAGGGGGAGCATTGAGCTAATAAAATGTATCCTAGGCAGGATGTTCATTTTGATTATGGAAGCCCGGGCTTGTAAGGAGTTAGGAAGGGACGACCACCTGTCTAGATCCTGGCGTATTTTATCATAAGTACCCGTGAAGTTGTACTTAGTAATTTGGTTCAGCGTGGGGAATATCTCTATGCCCAAGTATTTAAAATGTTCTACTATGGGCAACCATATTTATTGTAATGTATAATATAACTGATGGGGCATACAGACCCTGACTTCTGCAGGTGGCTAATCTTGAGTTTCCGACCCCCCCCCCCAGTAAGCTAACCATGGATAAATCCAAAAAAAGGAAAGTCTCAGAGGAAAATAGAGGGTTTAATTCAGCGTGGACAGATTAATTTGCCTGATATGTAAGTAAGTAAGTAAGTAAGTAAGTAAGTAAGTAAGTAAGTAAGTAAGTAAGTAAGTAAATTTATATAGCACCTTTCACAGACCAGGGTCACAAAGTGCTTCACATAGTAAAAACATCAATACAGTGCAAAAGATAGCAGCATGGTAAAAGAAAATAAAAAACGTGAAAGATCAGGAAAACCAAAACAGATAAAAAAAGACATAAAATATTTACATAGAGCATAATTCGCCAAACACCTGTTTAAACAGCAGTCTTTAGCTGCTTTTTATTTATTTTTGTATCTACTTTTTCTCCCCATTTTCTATTTTTCTCCCTTCCCCAATTTCGTATTGTCCAATTCTACCCTCCCCTGTCTCGAACGCTGTTGGCCATGCCTCCCACAAGCCGGCCGCAATGTGGACGAAGCCTTGCATCACGTGTCCCCTCCGGTACTCGAGGAAGCAGCCGTCGCATCTTTTCACCTGCACAGCGCGATCTCTCAGCGGCGAGGGTCTGCGTGGGAGGGACACGCCGCCCTCGTCGCTTCCTGATTCTACTGCGCAGGCGCACCAACCGACCTGTAGGAGTCGCTGTCCACAACGTCCGATCCCCACCCACCAGCTTCCCACCCCCTAATACTGCCAATTGTATTAGTATGAACGACCAGCCAAGCTGGTAGCAACGCAGAGAGCTGGGCTTGAACCCAGCGTCTCCTGCATTGGTGGTGAGCACCTTGCCCACTGCGCCACCTAGCCGCCCTTTAGCTGCTTTTTAAAAGTGTTTACAGAGACCACAGATCTAAGGTCCAAGGGCAGAGCATTCCATAACCTGGGGGCCACGGTTTCAAATGCTCTGTCCCCTTTTTTCTTCAATCTAGACAGGGGGACGGCCAGCAAGCCCTGATCAGACGACCTGAACTATCTGTTCGTGGTGTATGGACGCAGTAGGTCGCAGATGTAGGCAGGTGCCTGACCATGGAGCATCTATAGGTGATGACCAGAACCTTAAAGTGAATTCTGAATTTGATGCGGAGCCAGTGAAGGGAAACTAAGATGGGAGTGATGTGGCAATATTTTCTGGACCTAGTTAGCAGCCTTGCAGCTGCGTTTTGGACCATTTGTAGACGGCCCAAAGTGGATGCATCGAGGCAAGTGAAAAGGGAGTTACAATAGTCCAGGCGGGATGAAACAAAAGCATGAATAATCATTTCCAGCTCTACCTGGGACACAACAGATCGAAGTTTGGCAATATTTCGTAGATGGAAAAAACAGGTACGTGTCAGAGATCTAATGTGGTGATCAATCTGCTGGTCAAAGATCACACCAAGGTTTCTGAGCTTGGGCCTCAGAGTTGTTGAGAGGGTCCCCATGCATGTGGCAACTTCTGAGGTAACTTTTTCTGAGCCTATAATAAGAACCTCAGTTTTTTCTGCGTTTAACTGAAGGAAGTTGTTTGCCATCCAATCCTTGACAGCAGTCAGACAGTCAAAGAGGGCAGATAATTTGTCAGATTGTTCAGGCTTGAAAGAGACATATAATTGGATATCGTCAGCGTAGAAATGATAAGAGACCTCTTTGAATTGACTAATGATTACTCCCAGGGGGAGCATGTAAAGTGCAAACAGAGTAGGAGCCAGCACAGAACCCTGGGGCACGCCACAGGACAATGGAGCAGTTTTGGATGTGAAAGTGCCAGTAGACACAGAAAAACTCCTATCTTGCAGATAGGGGGAGAACCAGTCCAGCGTGGTGAGAAATTTGCAAACAACAAAAAATGTACTTTTTATTTTATACATTTTCCACAAATAAGGGAAGAACTCAAATATACCTGCATAGTTTGGGGGTTTATTTCAAAGTAGGTCTACAGATGCCATTGTTTTTTTTCTCCTCTTCTGTGTTTTTTTTCAAAGTAGGTCTAAACATGGTAGTGTGGTGTCACATTAAGGGAGTCTCTCACGTCAGAGTTGTGGAGCGCCGTGGCGGAGAGTTTGGGGGTGAAACTCCACCGCACCGTGGCATACAACCCGCAGGCAAATGGTCTTTGTGAGCGTTTCCACCGCACTATGAAGGCTGCTCTCCGGGCGGCTCTTACGGACAGTAATTGGGTCGACCGTTTGCCGTGGGTCATGCTAGGCCTGCGCTCGGCCCCAAAGGAGGATCTGCAGTCATCTTCGACTGAGCTCGTGTTGGGTCAGCCGCTGAGAGTCCCTGGGGAGTTCCTCCCAGGTGCCACAGCCCACTGGTCAGCTGCAACTCATCGCTTGGCCATCCGAGACGCCGCCAGCACTTTCGCTCCCGTGCCCGCCCATCACTGTTTTCCCCTGTCCTACATCCCCAAGGACTTGATGTCAGCCCCGTATGTGTTCATCCGCCACGATGCCCACCGATCTCCACTCCAGGCTCCGTACGATGGGCCCTTCCGGGTCCTGGAAGCGGGACCCAAGAGCTTTATGGTGGACAGAGGGGGGCTTCAGGAGCGGATATCGGTGGACCGTTTGAAGCCTGCACACGTGGCCCCCGGACGGGCCGGTGGAGCTGGCTCAGCCCCGACGGCGCGGCCGTCCACCCAACCCCACTCCTGCCGCAAGTTTGCGGCCGTGTCTGCCTCTACCCCGGCAGCAGCCCCGGACTCTCCCCCAGTCCAGCCTCGCCGCCGGCGCGGACGGCCGCCGGCTCATGCCCTTTCCCCCTTCCCCCCTGCGCAGTCGTTATGGTCGGGTAGTCAGGCCTCCTACGAGGGGCTGAGTACTTTGGGTTCTTTTTTGTATGGGTTGGGGTTGCAGGGTATGTCTACTCTGGGTGTTCGGGGGGGGCCTGTGTGGTGTCACATTAAGGGAGTCTCTCACGCCAGAGTTGAAGCGTCACAGGGGAGGAGATATAGGGGAGTGGTATGTGTGTGTACGAGGTGGATTCTGTGAATGAATAAAGTAGGAAGTCACTGAAGGACCTGTCACGCGCATTATTGTATCGCCTCTTCCTTCAACTTCCCACAGTAGTCTTTTTTCAAAGTGGACTACATTTTATTTTATAAATGTTCCACAAATAAGGGAAGGACTCAAATATACCTGCAGAGTTCTGGGCCAGTGTTTTTTCTCCTCTTCTGTGTTTTATTTCAAAGTAGGTCTACACATGCCAGTCTTTTTTCTCCTTTCATAAGAGTTTGAGGTTTTCCGTTGTTATAACAGGTAAAAACAGCAATAAAATGTCAAAACGAATATTTGTGTTGTTTTATAATTTCATAAATACAACAAATAAGTATAAAGTATAATACATCGCAAATTACTTTGGGTATGCAAAATGTGGGGTATGCTTGGGGATAACTATATATAAAACGTTATACACTGTGTTATTAGTTTAAGGGTAAATAGGTTTTGCGGCTCCAGATGAATTTAATTTTGTGGGGGGGGGATGGCTCTTTTGATAGTAAAGGTTGCTGACCCCTGTGGTTTAAATATATATTTTTTTAAATAAAAGACACATTTAAATAACTAAAATGAAATCTTGGGGCCATCTTAGAAACAGACGCGTCATTGTAATATGTGATTGCTCCGTCCTCTGTTCCACTGTGTGTGTGTGTGTGTGTGTGTTTTCATGTTCAACGTTAAACTATTGTGCAACCTTATATACACTGTACTTTTTTAAGTTGCAGGAACCTACAGTAAATGGCTTTCTTTCTCTCTTTATTTAGAACATAAATAAGAAAAAAACGGTAACGTGATCACATTCAAATTCAACTCGTTGATTTCACCATATTAACTTTACAGGCATTTTGGTGCCAGTCGTTAATTTTGGACTCTGCTTATAAACCTGTTGGTTGTATACGTCAGACTCTGTGTGTGCGTGCATCACCGGAGCAGTACTTGTGCTGTATAATGACAATACGTTTTAATCGAATATCATTTTGAGATCGCTACGCTGTCTATGGACACGACAGTGACAGAATGTGAAAAACAGCTTCGGAGGTGTGGCATTGCACCATGCTGATCCACTCAACAGGTAGCGATTTCTAAATGAGATTTGATTAAAATGTATCGTCATTATACAGCACAAGTACAATACACCATCCAACCAGAGTGGATAAATGAATTAACGTTAAAAAAATTATAATAATTTGTAATCGAGAGATTTGAACCCAGGACCATAGGATCCATAGGATCCGCTAAACGGTCCAACGTTAACTGTGAGTGACTAATCCATCGTTTACACTTGTCAAGTGCCAATTGCGCTTGTCGTCCAGTATTGGCATTAATAAATCAGATGTCATGGTAATAATAGGTCATGTTCTACAGGAGGACTTACTACTATGATACCCATTAAAACAAGTAATTCGAATAATAGAAGCCTACTTTTCTGGAACGATTCATTTCAAACATATACAGTGCGTGTGTGTGCGTGTGTGCGCTCGCCGTTGAGGCTCGCTAAGCCTTTCTCTGTGCATTATGTTTACCTGCGCCCGAGTAACGCCCCCGTTGATGACGGAGACGGTGGAACGTTGGTTCTGCTTAAATAGGTGTAAACGCCAGAGAGCACTAAGGTTCAGAGGCTCCAGTACGGAGCTGGAGCTAGAACCGGAGCCCTGCCGGTGTGAAAGGGCTATCTGTGACACTGAACTAGCACTTATTTCCCCAAGGGGGATCAATAAAGGAATAACGTATCTTAAATTCTCACGCCAAACTCCCGGTAGCCCCGCAAATAACAACGACTTGAATACAAAAACATTTCATATATTTAATATTATTTCATCTCCCGACAGCCGAGCTGCCCCCAATTTTTTTTTTTTATATCTGTGCAAATTAAATAAAAAAATGTAACGTTTTAATACCTTTTAAGGCATTAAATTGAGAATTATGAATCTAATACTTTTTAAGACCTTTTAACAACCTGCAGCACCCTGGACACAAATGGAAACACTACTCGGTAAACAGGTGGGGCCAAATAGGGTTGAAACAGGCTAGAAACGGCCCCACTTAGGCTCTGGCACAGACAGAACACACAGCAAATCATTATGATCGTCCGTGTGCAAATAACAAAATTGTAAAATATTAGTCTCTATTCCGCTACAGGTCTAAACAGAGCTCAACAGTGTAGCACTTAGTGCCTTGATTTGCTGCATTTGTGGCACAATAAAAGCATATTAGATCTCTCTAATGGAGAAGAATGGATTGTTATTATTGCGGTCCGTTTTGTCAAACGACACCAAACTAAACGCTCCCGGGTCTACAGGCGGTTACACTGGAACCGTGACACGACGGGGAAACAGCCGGTTGTTGATATATTAGTGGCATCAACTGCAACAAGGAATAAACCTGAGACCATTCAGAATGTTTATGTTGTCGAGTTGAAAACCATCTATACTGTTCACTAAAATAGAAAGGATGAGAACTCAAGTATGTGGATGCTAATACCAGTTAGGGTAGTAGGAAAATACACACTATACACCAGGGTAGTAGGAAAATACACACTATACACTAGGGGAGTAGGAAAATACACATTATACACCAGGGTAGTAAGAATGGAAAATACACACTATATACCAGGGTAGTAGGAAAATACACACTAGGAAAATACACACTATACAGCAGGGTAGTAGCAATGGGCCCCTTGTAGCACATGGGCCCCTTGAATTCGGCCGTGCTCCGCCTACTAGACCTCCATGAGAGGAACCCCCCCCCCTCCCGCCATCCCCCCCCCCAGAGACAGGGCTCCCCCACATCCCAGGGCCGTCCCCGACACTCAGCGACATGGGTACCTTGAATTTGATTGGGCCAGGCCCAGCAGAGGTTCGAGGGCTGGCACTCCCCCCACCGAGCCAAGCTCGCTAGCTCCCATGTCACCAAGCACCCCACCCCACGGCTGACGACCCCACAACATCCAAGACCCCCCCCCCCGGGCCAAACCGCGGAAACTATGGTCCTCCTCCCCCGACATGCCCTCCCCTGAGTTAAGCCCATTGGAGCCCCCCATATCCCAGGCCGCTGCACTCACAGCCGGGCCCCCAGCGACACGGGTCCCTTGAATCAATTGGGCCAGCCCAGTAGAGGAAAGGATAGGGGACTCCCCCCCACCGAGCCAAGCCCGCTATTTACCATGCCACCGAGAGCCCCACCCCATGCCCACCGACCCCCCAACACACAGGGCCCCGCCGGGCAAAGCCCAGCCACTCTGATCCCCCTGAGAGAAACCCCTCCCTCCCTCCCTCCCGCCCTCCTCCCCGAGAAACAGAACACCTCCATATCCTGGTCCACCATGCGCGGAGCCGAGCACCCAGAGCCCCCACCCCGCCCCCGCCCGACCGCCAGGTCCCCAAGAACCCCAAGCCCGCAGAAGGCCAAAGCACCACGCCGCAATGGCCCCACGACCCCCCGCGACCCCAAGCCCAGTGCCCCCCCGGCCCGGTGACCAGACCGCCCAGGCCATGGCGGCCGAGGACCCCAGGAAACCCCACACCCCCCCCCACACCAATCCCACAACACGCAAGGCCCCCCCTCCCCCGGGTCGAACCGCCGGAACGATGGCCCCTCCCCTCGACACCCCCCCCCCCCCCCCCCACTGAACCCAGCCTGCCCACCTCTGTACCTCCCATGTCACCGAAATCACCGCATACATTTATGAAAATAAAGCTAACAACACAATAAGAAAACATTACATGAATATAAATAGTTATATGGTTCGCACTCTTTCCCCGGTTGGCGGTTTGGGGGGGGATCAGCCCTCCCACTGGAGAAGCCCCCCCCAGAGACGGAGATACCCCCCAAAGGAGATTCTCCAAGCCTCTCTTCATGTCCAACATTTTGAATTCTTGTCCTTCATATTTGTCCATGTGCACATTTAAAGCAACTGCTATTCTAACATAACTGAAGAAATAATATATAAGAAGACTAAAGACAATTGGCACTTCCCAGGTAATTCTTTTTAACCCTGTTTGACCCCCGTTGGCGGGTTGGAGGGGTAAGGCTCTCCTGGAGAGGGCCCCTCCTATAACGACGGAGATATTCCCAGTGGGGATTCTCCAATGTCCCTATTGTCCAACATTTTATTTGAATTTTTATCTTTCATATGATAGTACATTTCCCGAGCTCCCGGTCAGGTCTCCAGATGTGATTCCCCATGTTCCCCGTCATCTTAGTTGTGTGTCATGTGTGCTAGTTTCCACAGTTTAGTCTAGCACGTATTATTTGTATTATATGTCCCGAATCAAGTCCCAATTTCCCCAACTAATGTGTTTACCTTGTCTGTACTCCCAGTGGTCTGTGTGTTATCCGCAGTGTGTCTCGAACCATAACCTCCATTCACTATCAAATAATATGCTTAGTTGTGCGTCCTGTGTGTTAGTGTCTATAGTTTAGTCCAGTATGTGTTATTTGTATTATATGTCTCGAATCAAGTCCCAATTTCCCCAACTAATGTGTTTACCTTGTCTGTATTCCCAGTGGTCTGTGTGTTGTCTGCAGTGTGTCTCGAATCATAACCGCCATTCACTATCTAATTATATGCATATGTGATATTGAATCTTGGTCGGTGTGTATGACCTCAGTGCTCGAGTCCTGCTTGGTGTGTGAGACTTCGTTATTCGAGTTCTGGCTGGTCTCGTCGATCTCGGTGCTCGGATCCCGGTTGGTGTGTGTGGCCTCCGTGTTCGTGGCCCGGGCGGCCTCCGCGTCTGCATCTCGTGTGCCGATGGTCCGGCCGACCTCAGTGCCCGAGTCCTGGTTGGTCCGATTGCATCCAGCGTCCAACGTCCCGTCAGCTTGTATCACTTGCTGCGTCATATTCATCGTGCTAACCTCCATGTTAGCTTGCAGCTCCTTCTCCAGCCATGCCTCGCTGCGGTCCCAGGCCTCACTAGCTTGTATCACTTGCTGCGCTACGTTCATCGTGTTAACTTCCATGTTAGCTTGCAGCTCCTTCTCCAGCCAGGCCTCGCTGCGGTCCAACACCACGTTAGCTTGTATTCCCCGACCCTTCTCCAACTCCTCCCTGAGTCCATCGATGTTGCCCTGGATTTTCCGCATGCTAGCTTGGATATCCTTTGCGTTTGCTTGCATGCTAGCTTTTAGCTCTTGGATAGCCTTTTGGTTACTCACCGCGTTAGCTTGTATGCTAGCTCGTAGCTCTTGGTTAGCAGCTTGTACGCTAGCTTGTATGCCCGCTTGTATGTTCGCTTGCATCTTCGCTATCCAGGCAGGTTCCGCGGGCTCCACATCCCTGTCTTCCTGCGTCATGCTCGCCTGATCTACCTCCTCCGCCATTTCCTTGTGCCGAGATCTTTCCTCCGGTGTTTGTACTTCTTCTGGGTTTTTTTTTTCTCGCTCTCTCGTGTTCATCCTTCCTTTTCTCTTACACCCTTGCATTGTCACTTTTTCTTTTGTTTTAGTTAGTTTTACTTCCCTTTTTCGATGTTCGGGAGCTCTGACACTGGTCCACTACCCACACATCTCAAAACCGGAAGTCTATATTATATAATTATACTTGTAGTTGTATTATCTGCGAGACATCGCCACCACGCAACAAGTCAAAATGGTCGCTATCTGTAAACAGCTCCACTGTCTGTGTGTATACTCTGCTTTGGTCAAACCACATTCAGCATTGCCATCTTTGCAGTGTTGTTATGAAGCATGATAGCTAATTAGCCAATGTTCAGCTGCAAAAACGAATAATGTCAATTATGTTATAAGACATTGATATCAGGAGCTATCTGTAGCTACTGCTAGCCGGCTAGATGACGTTAGACAATGCATCATGTATTAAAATAAAGTGAACTATTTAGTTTACTGGGTAATTTCGTTAACAGTGAGCTAACATGAGCTAACGTTAGCTACCTAGCTAACGGAGGTCTCATGGTGGCCGATCGATCGGCACGGGGCATCCCTATCATTCTTAAACTGAAATGCGCATTTGTTGATATCAGGAGCTATCAGTAGCTAGCCAGTTAGACAATGCATCATGTATTAAACTAAAGTGAATAGTTAGTTGACTGTGTAGTTTCGTTTAAACAGTAACGTTAGCTAGGTAGCCAATGTTAGCTCACGTAGGTCTCACGGAGGACTATTGCCAGAGCCTCTGTTGACATGAGTCTGGGAGGGGCAGGGGGAGGAGGAGGGGGAGGAGGAGGAGGAGGGGCAGTGCGCTGCAGCAGCAGCAGCAGCTGTGTGCTTATCGGAATTCACCGATCTCATATTTATACTGAATATCGGCCGATACCGATCGCTGGCCGATCAATCGGGGCATCCCTAGAAAATACACACTAGGAAAATACACACTATACACCAGGGTAGTAGCAATGGAAAATACACACTATACACCAGGGTAGTAGCAATGGAAAATACACACTATACACCAGGGTAGTAGGAAAATACACACTATACACCAGGGTAGTAGGAAAATACACACTAGGAAAATACACACTAGAAAAATACACACGATACACCAGGGTAGTAGGAAAATACACACTATACACCAGGGTAGTAGGAAAATACACACTATACACCAGGGTAGTAGCAATGGAAAATACACAATAGGAAAATACACACTAGGAAAATACACACTATACACCAGGGCAGTAGCAATGGAAAATACACGCTAGGAAAATACACACTAGGAAAATACACACTATACACCAGTGTAGTAGCAATGGAAAATACACACTATACACCAGGGTAGTAGCAATGGAAAATACACGCTATACACCAGGCTAGTAGCAATGGAAAATACATGCTATACACCAGGGTAGTAGCAATGGAAAATGCACACTATACATGAGCGTTTTTCAGAAACTGGGCTGGGACCTTACGGTTATGCATATAACCATAGTTATATGAGCATAGTGACGCTCAGCGTCTATTGCAATACTCTTCATATCCAGCATTGAACTGAAATAAATTCTCACATGTACCTTTACATACCATCATCTGTCTGGCCACACCCCCATCCGCTACCTACATAAGCAGGGGTGTGGCCATACCATCAGCTCCTTCCCAATCTTTCACCACAAGGCAAGATCAAGGGGTCCTCAGTGAGTCCGACGCTGAGCGTCACTATGCTCATATAACTATGGTTATATGCATAACCGTAAGTTATATATCGCATAGCTCTGCTCAGCGTCTATTGCAACACAGGAGCTGAGCAGAGCTGAGCTCGACAAATGTACCCGCTGAGGTCCCCACAACCATCAGAACCGGGGAGGACCCGAGCCCCCCGAACCCCCCTAGCGGAGGACGGGAGGGTGTCGGATCCGACTGCGCGAAGAGGAGACTTCAGCAACTCAACGCACAGGGTGAGCAGACCGTGGGTCGTACCCATGACTACACAAACGCACAACCCGCATGCCACTAGGGAACGAACGGAAGGAACAAACCCCCGTTACCACCCCTAATATCACAGGGTCAAAAGCAAAGCCCAACCCTGTGGCAAGGCCGTAGCAACGGAGCGCGAAGGAGGACCCAGACCCAGAAGGGACTGGACCCCCCCGGAAAAAGGGGGCCTGGAGAGGCCAACGACGCCACAGCATCGAGACCTCACCAGGCGGTCACTAGTGACACCGCCCCCCACATCGCCAGCGTATTCGGACAGGGCCCATCCAAAAGCAGGCCCTTCCCCCCTACAGCACGCCACCTAGCTCACTGATCCTGGTATACCCAGGCAGTCACCCATCCAAGTACAACCCAGGCCTGAACCTACACAGCCTCCGAAATCGAACAAAATCGGGCGTGTTCAGGTTGGCATGGCTGTAAGCTTGAAGCACTCAAGAGGCTACACCCACAGCAGGAGCAGGCAGCGCACCGGGGAGACAACCCCCAAAAAAGGTCGATCCCTCAATCCAGGCAACAGGCACTTGACCTGAGCCTGGAGTACTGCGGACTAGACAGGCGCCAATGGGGTCTGCTGAAACAGCACCCCGGCGGAAGGGGCGTATGCTGGCATTGTTGTGCACCATGTCACAGCCTCCACAAAAAAAACCCGACTCTCTAGAGGGGCCGAGGCAGAGAAGGCTGACACGATTGGCAGACGTCATGAAACGTGCAGGGGCACACTCAAGCGGCCTACCCCGAGAGTTGACTCCGCTACCAACACACCAGGGAACCAACCACCCCCTTGGTTCAAACATGAGGTGGTTGTTCCTATAACCCCTCAAGAAAAAACTCCAAAACACAACTGCGGGTATACACTGGCTATACAAGTGTTGTACAAGTGTTTCAGTTTTCAAAAAGGGGTTATCCCAGGCCTACGGGTCGACGAAACAATTTCGGACCGGGACGTACACAGGGATGCCAGAGGAGTTCCATAAGAACCACCTCAACAGCCCCCTCGCAGCCATGCTTAAGCAGGAGAAGAGAGGGGCAAAAAGAATGGAGAAGGACCGTCACCAGGCCCCCTTAGCGCAGCGCAAGGTACAACACAACATGGACCAAGCAACAGTGAGGGGTAATACGTAGTAACACAACCACGAACATCTCCATAACGTCAAACCCTGCAACACCCGGGCTGACCCGGCATTTTCCCCCCCGAAAAAAGCACAAGTCCCTCAGGGTACCAGAACAGCAGATCTGCGTCCCCGGCGGACAACGGGTTAACTGACCTGGACCGGCGCGACCAGAATCAGTCCCGTGCCCTAATCACGCCGCCATCCCCAACCCTAGGAGGGGGGTAGGTATGCGTGTTGATCCAAAACATTATAGAGGGCGCCACCCAGACGGTCCCTTTCGTACCGCGCTCGGTGGCCCACCCCAAGGGCGTGAGACCCCTCTACCTATGCTTTGATCTATTCCGTTAACATCCCCCAGATATGAACGAGAATTCGTAGAGACAACACTGGCGCTCGGAAGAGACAAACTCCATCCCAGTTGCCCCATAAAAACGCTGTTTTAATGATGAGCAACCAAGGCGTGCAAGCCCATGCGTGATTCCTATCAGAAGCACCCAGGGCCAGCACTATGTACACGTTGAGACCCAAAACACATCGATAGTCTAACAAGACACCAGATACCGTTCCTCCAAGCCGCCTGGGAGAACGACAAGAAGCCGCTTTTTTATTTTCCTTTTCTACAGAAAAGAAAAAAATACGGACATGGGTCCCATGCGACGCGGCTGAGGGAAAACAACACCCCGTCAACCATACTTCATAAGAGGGGACGGGGAGCGACGTACCCTATGACGGGGGGAAACCCATGACTCAACAGACCTTTAAGGCGAGGAGTCAGGGAATCCCTAAACAATACCCTGTCAACCTACTCCATAAGGAGGGGACGGGAACCCCCAGAGACTTCCCACGTGAGCAACAACTTGAAAAGTTTATGTAACATTGAGCCACGTGACCAAAAGGCTCAAGCTACATATATATAGAGCGTAGCAGAACTCTTAAGTTCCTACGCACCGCAACACCAACTTGACAATAACAGAGAACCACACATGGGGCCTGTAAAGAACTCACGGAAGTCAGCGACCAATAGAAACGTGCCCAGTGACGTATTCTATGGCGGGGGGAATCCCATGACTCAACCGACCATGATAGGCGAGGAGTCAGGGAATTCCCTACCCCCCCCCCCCCCCCCCCCCCACCGCACTGACCAATCAGCGCGGTAGGACCGAATGAAAGAGGGCCAAAACCCCCGACCAATCAGAAAAGAGGGAAGGAGGGGTTTATCCGGTTACCCCCTCACGAACCCATACCCCGTATATGATAATAATAAACAGCCACGATGATACCTTATGTAGCCAGCATGCTAATGAAACAGCGTATATCCTAACAGGATAAGCTAACCCAACGCACGCTAGCCACAGACGACAACACGTCTGCGAACAAGGTTTATAACAAGGCCAAGGTTTATGTGTGAACACGACACCCGTGTTTTATGTTTCAAGAAAACACAGAAGATCGAGAGAGAGAGGTCTATAAGACCGTGGCACAACTACACACACGAGTACTTCTGTAGGCCAACACTACAGTGTTGTGGCTCAATGCCACTGTTTCAACGTAACAGAACACACAACTAAACCTCTACCCTTATAGGAAGAAACATAATTCTTCAGGACGAAGAAAGAAAAAGCCTTTCGACCGAGTGTTAGCTACAGGCCTTGCTAAGCACACATATATATGTAGCGACCAGCTAAAGACTAAAAGTCTAGCTCTCCTATCAACCCCACAACTAGGCGAAGGTTCTACACATCGTATCCCCAACATATGTAGTGAATAAACACACAGTTTGTAACAGAAAATACAGTCCCTCCTAGGAGGGACTTTTTATTGTCGTACAAAATCATAGTTGGGCCGGGGAAGGGAACAGGGGTAAACAGGGGGGGGGAAGTCACATTAGCTGCGCCTGCCACGAGCAGCTTGCTGCTTGCCACCACGGGGAGCTTTAGCCCCGGAGGGACGGTACTGAGGTGCCTGGTCTCGACGATCCCTACCGTCACCTCTGGGCGTGGGTTGGCTGGCTGGGGTGGTCGAGGCACCCTCTCTCCTCCTGGCCTTCTTGGCCGAAGGACCAGCAGTGGCGGTGGTAGTGGCGACGGTCGCGGGTCCCCGACGACGTGGCCTCCGTCGAACTCCACCGGCGACATCGGGTGGGGGGAAATGGGGCTGGAGCACCGCACGCTCCTCCTCCATATCCCTGCAGGCCTCCGTCATGAGCTGCATCGCCGACCCGAAGAGCCCAGCATCTGAGAGGGGGGCCGTGAGCAGGGAAAGCCTCTTCCTGTCCGGCACTCGCGCCTGCTCCAGCCAAAGATGGCGCTGGGACAGAGTGGCCAGGGCGCGTATCTTCCCGGCGGTAATTGCCTGCAGCTGAATCAGATGCAGGATGGCTCCAGCCGCCTGGGCGTGCAGGACTTGTTGTTGGTCGTCCAGCACCGTACCGCCCGTCATCATCCCGGACATAAAATGCACTAGCTGCGCGATGTTGGATGTCGCAGCTAGGGTTTGAGTCCCGGCGATAAACGACTGGTCACTCCAGTTGGCCAACTGCCTAGCCGATTTCCCCTGGGGAACCGGCTTCCGCAACGGCTCCCACACCACCTCAGGACAAAGGAGAGACGCCATCGGTCTATCAAGCCGAGGCACCCCTTCCTTCATTCCCTCGACCAAACCCGCCACCCACGTGACTTGCACATAGGCGGGGGTAAGACCAGTGATGTGGGAGACCACCTGTCCCTGACGCACGTAGGCCTCCATTGAGGGGAAGAATGGGCAGACAACGCCCGTCTCCCTCACAGGACGACGTTGCCATAGATGACCTATCAAGTCATCCGGGACAGGGGCAGGCAGTGGCTGCGGCAGCGGCACGCAATTAGCGACGGCGGCTGCCGCCATGAGCTCCGGGAACAAGGCACGTAATTCCCCATGCGCACCTTCCTCCACTAATCTCGCGTCCCTCACATACGAGAGGCTACCACTCATTGTAGTGTCACCATCCGATGTGGCTGATAGCAGGGCATCTCGTCGCTGAGTCTGAGGTTCTAACCCAACACCAGAATATGAGGGACCCCAAGGAGACATACCACCCCCTGCCACACCCTGAGGGGGAGAGTGATGCGTCCCCACCGGGGCGTCAAATAAGAGCGCCTCTGCTCCCACCATGAAATCCTCCGTTTCCATCGGCCACGGAGAAGCAGAAGCACCCTCATCTGGCTCCAGCAGCTCACCAAAACCAGGCCGTTCGCCCCTGCAAGCCACCCTCCTACGACGGGAGCAAGCAGAGGCGAAGAGCTATCAGAGGGGCCGACAGCCCCCCGGCGGCGGAGGAACCAGAGCAGGAACCAGGCCATCTCACAGGAGATGCCCTTGGTACACCAGCTCCTCGGAGAGGCAAGCTATCCACCGGACTCTGATCGGGTGCGACTGACTGCCACGACCGTGGAGTCAATCCCGCCCCAAGAAGCACGGCGGAGGCGGCAATGGCGAACCTCTGATGAAGGGTGACGTTGCTAGTGCTACCCCCCGAAGAAAACATTATAACTTAGCCTTTTTCTACTTAAATTGTGAGAGAGAGAAAAACAAGAGATAATGTTAATGCAGCTCCAACTTTCTTCAAAACAAATCCGGCAAACTTCAAAGTGGTGTATACAGTCACTTAACGTGGTGAAAATTGAAGAAGGAGCTGATGGTATGGCCACACCCCTGCTTATGTAGGTAGCGGATGGGGGTGTGGCCAGACAGATGATGGTATGTAAAGGTACATGTGAGAATTTATTTCAGTTCAATACTGGATATGAAGAGTATTGCAATAGACGCTGAGCAGAGCTATGCGATATATAACTGAGATGGATCACAAGAAGTTTCAAATCAGTCCCAGGGCCAGTCTGAACCATGACACAGCCTTTAACACTTTCAGTGCCGGCCATTTAACATTGAAAACCCTGTTAAATGCCAGCACCCACTTCAATGATAGCGTTGTGAACGCATATTCTCTCTCTTAAATTATGTGTCTAATCTGCCTGTCGTTTATCAATGACTTGTTTGCAGTCAACATTGTCGAAACGGAGTTTTTTTATCGTTCATTTTCGTTGTATAGCATTTTGAAAAGCCCTCGTTTTCAAGGAAAATATATAGATTCCGTAATAAACGGTATTTACTGGAATATTCTAGAATACACAAAAACTTTGTCATTTTTCGGCCTATTTATGAATCGTTTTCAAATAAACGCTAGATTATCGATAGTATATGTGTACTTATGCACGCTATAGAGGCGGGCTGAAAAATCGATTCTCTCATTTCCTGATCAGGAATCACCGCGCACACACACGCATAGGGAAAAAGCTTATATATCCGTGAAAACAGGTCTGATTATCCTAAGACTGGTCAAATAGATTCCTTACCTGAGATCAGATGTTATCCAAAAAGATTATTCCAATTCCTGATCGCCATTCCAAATATCGATCACGCTTATTGTTTACAGTGTTGGTACTGTAAATACATAATCGTTGCTGTTCTGAGGGCCGGCGATCACTTGGTCTCTTCAGATGCCTTGACGGAAAAATAAAATGAGCAAACTAACCACTCCCCCTGCATCAGTCTGAACTAATGGGGTGCAGTTACACAGGGAGAGACGATAGGGGGCGGTATCTTCCCAATTGAGCTCAGAGAGACTCTGCAGCACTAACCCAAGGCTCGATTGATGAAATATGAATTCAAATCGCCAATAAATTAAAAAAAAACGGCAGACAGACGATATATGTCGTTGGCGGCACTCAACTGGCGGCATGAACTAACGACTTATAGCGTTGGTGGCATCCAAAGTGTTAAGGAACACGCCTTAATATGGGAAATGCGCTTACCGTCTTCTCGAGTCAGACAAGAAGATAGATATACCAATCTCCTCTCTGTGTGTTCAGTAGAAAGCTAGCCTGACGTAGCACAAATGCATGGAAGCGGATACGGACCAGCTAGCAAAAACACACACAACAAGACAAACTGTCATTACCTGCTGTTGCTCCTGTACAGTGCGCAGGTCCAGAATGATGTAGCCAACACACTCCTTGGTCCGCGTGTCGGTGTCTATAGCATAACACTGCAGCTTGATGGGAGTCCTCTGGAGTCTGCAAGAGAGTCAGCGTGAGTGAGTGAGTTGAGTTGAGTGAGTTGAGTGAGTTGAGTGAGTGAGTGACAGGGTGAGTGAGTGAGTGAGTGAGTGAGTGAGTGAGTTGAGTGAGTGAGTGAGTGAGTGAGTGAGTGAGTGAGTGATGAGGCAGAATGGCCACGAACACTCAGATAGATATAGATATAGATAGATAGATAGATAGATAATGTACTACCATAGTGTCTTTATGCCTGTATCACTGTACATATTAATATTACAACTCTGTACATACATATGATTAGCACTACACTCAGTAGTACTAATTTATATATTTTATAGCCAGTTTAACACTTTCAGGGGCACCAGGGGGAGCCGTTAAACACCCCAGTATGCCACGCTCTTAAGGGGCTGATTTAGCTAAAACTCATGATTTCCGCGGATCGATTTCTATATTATATATTTTAGCTATGTGGAAATGGTTGGGCTCATTTGACAACATGCTAGTTGATGTACAATACGCCAAAAGCCGTTTGTTGATCCATGCCGTCGTTCGTTCACAATTCCACGCCAAAAAAGGTAAACATTGGCCGAAATCGAGGCGGATTTCCTGGAAGCAGAGTTATGCCGTTTTTTCTGCAGAAGCGCAAATCATATTTCCTCGTCTGAAACACATTATTCCAAGTGCAATAATGTCATACACTGTACACACAACACTTAGTGTTGTTTATCATTCATGAAATGCAATGCATATAGTATATAGGGATATTTTATATAGATTACGTTGTATGCCATATGCATTTTTATAATAATGTATATATATATCGCTTCAATTTCACACAATTACTGTATACATCTCTCGGCATACTAATATTACATATAGACATTTTCAAGGTAAATCAAAATATCTATATAAAAATCAGCAATTTAGCAAAACTGTGCATACGCTTCACATTCCATAAATTGGGGGGGGGGGGGGGCATCATGATTGCATATAAATTATTCCAAGTGCATAATGTCACACACTGTACACCACACCACTTAGTGGTTTTTATCATTCATGAAATGCAATGCATATAGTATATAGGGATATTTTTATATAGATTACGTTGTATGCCATATGTATATTTATACTAATGTATATATATATATCGCTTCAATTTCACACAATTACTGTATACATCTCTCAGCATACTAATATTACATATAGACATTTTCAAGGTAAATCAAAATATCTATATAAAAAGCAGCAATTTAGCAAAACTGTGCATACGCTTCACATTCCATAAATTGGGGGGGGGGGGGGGGCATCCTGATTGCATATAAATTATTCCAAGTGCATAATGTCACACACTGTACACCACACCACTTAGTGGTGTTTATCATTCATGAAATGCAATGCATATAGTATAGGGATATTTGTATCGATCACGTTGTATGCCTATATGCATTTTTATAATAATGTATATCGCTTCAATTTCACACAATTACTGTATACATATCTCAGCATACTAATATGTCTTCACAGCTGTTCGTGATGAATTTACCTGCATATCATGGTGTAGTCGTCCACAGGTATTCTGACACTACATGTAAACCCCCCCTTCCCATGCTGCTATGATGCCTGAATTTTCCCCAAGGTTATCAATAAAGGAATATCTTATCTTATTTTTGCATTGCATTATAATGTATTCTGTATATTATAATCTAAGACACACAAGTTATAAAAATCATTGCATTATAATGTATTATGTATATAATAAACACTTGACACTTGATGGAGTGGAAGAAATGTCTTTACTTCAGATAAGTAGTAATTGCATTAGCAAGTGCACCATGTGTTCAACAGATACTCGGCACACATGTTGTAAAAAAAAACATTGCATAATAATGTTCTGTATATACACACTTGACACTTGAAGTGTACAAGATTTATTCACCATTGGGTACACCATGTAAAGTGCATTAATTTTGACCCGAAAATATATAAATTAAATTAAGCAAAAACAACATAAAATATATAACCATTAGCTTGTGTGCACCATGTGTTCACACATGCTATAAAAAATCATTGCATACTAATGTCTTCTGTATGAAGTGGACATATATATATCTTCACTTCAGATGAAGCACCATTGGGTGTGTACATCAGCACAATGTAAAGTGCATTCACATGCTATAAAAAAAAAGCATAATGAACTGTGTATAACACTTGCCACTTGAAGTGGACAATATGTGTTCACTTCAGGTAAGGCACTATTTGCTACAATGTATCAGGGTTCGAAATTAACGGGGGCTTGGGGCAAAATGCCCTAGAAAATTTACCAAATGCCCTCGAAAATCAGTTAAGGGGGGCAAGAAAAGCCCCCGACAGTTTACTAATTATATATATAATTATATATATGCTCTACAGTGCGAGCATTTCCCCTAATAATATGTGTGTGTGTGCGAACCGGAAAAATCACAATTGCACTTTACTGTTACATTTGCACTCTGGTTGGATGCCCAACTTCTTCTAATCTAATCTAATCTGATCTAATCTAATCTGATGGAGGACACTAGGGTTGGGCGATTCTTGCTCAAATGTGAATCACGATTTTTCTCTCCAAGAATTGAGATCACGATTCTCTCACACGATTCTTATTTTTTCAATAAAATCATTTATTGCACTCTTTCTTAAACAGACAACATAACATATCAAAGTGCTTGACTTAAACATAACATATATGAAAGTGCTTGACTTAAACTTAAAAGTCTCTTGTAACATACAAAATAACTTAAGTCAGAATCGTCATCATTTAAAAAAGTTAAGTAAAAGAAATATTAAAAAGAAATTATAATAATTTGATCCACTTTTTCTCCTCTTTTTAAATTTTTTCTCCCCATCCCAATTCCATTGTGCCAATTCTTCCCTCCCCTGTCTTGAACGTTGCTCGCATATGCCCCCCACTGGCCGGTTTTAGGGAGGATAGAAGCCTTGCATCACGTGTCCCCTCCGGTACACGAGGAGGCAGCCAGTCGCATCTTTTCACCTGCCAGCGCGGTGTAACGTGTGGGAGGCTCACACTGGCCCCGCCATTTCCTGTCTCTGCTGTGCAGGCGTCCCCAACCGACCTGTAGGAGTCGCTATCCACAACGTCCAGATTACCACCCATCGACTTCCACCCGCTAACTCTGCCAATTGAGGCCCCGTTTAGACGAGCGTTTTGTGAACAGAAACCGCAAAAGTCATCTTGCGGTTACACTTTTAATTTTACGTTTAGACGAGCGGTTTGGGATGGAATTCTGCGTGCAGACGACGCTGTAACGACTCGAGACGACGGAGCCCCACTGTCACACGATTGGCGCATATGTCACATGACGTGCTGTGAAGACCCGCCCTACTCTGCCTCTGATTCGCAGACTGTGGATGGGGAATGTGATTGCACCAAAGCAGAGTCACTCACAGACAGTGGGTCCACTCACGCCGCGGGACAGATGCTTGTGTATTTAACCCTTTCACTGCCACACGACAGCCGGTTGTGTGATAGTAAAGGGTTAACCTTCTGTCGTGTGGCAGTGAAAGGGTTAAAAGTACTGCCAATGTAGCCTTCAGGTGATCTCCGTTGATATAAGTCAGACATACTTGCTTTGTTTACGTCTCGGCTACTGGCGCATACCCGCTACCTGTGACGTAAGCAGTACGCGCGACCAGAGCCGTGACAACCCTTTCGTCATCGTTTTATCAGATTTATACGTTTTAACAGTTTAGACGAGAGCGCAAAGCTTTTGCGTTTCTAGGAATTCCACCCTGGAAGGTAGTCTCACTTTTTTGCGGTTTCACCCCGTAAAAACGCCGTTTCCGTATAAACGAAAGGCACATCCGAAAAAAAAATTTGCGGATTCACCTGCTAGCGTTTCCGTCTAAACGGGGCCTGAGTTAGTATGACGGCTGGCCCATGCCGGAGGCAACGCCGACAGCCGGAGTCGAACCCGGTGTCTCTTGGTGATGAGCGCAATGTCCGCTGCGCCACCCAGCCGCCCCCAAATAAAAAAATATATATAATAAAAATATATAATAAAAATCGTCATAATTTAGAAATGAGATTGCATAGGTCTATGAATCGAGATCGCGATTTTATTTCGATTAATCGCGCAGCCCTAGAGGACAGTGTCAGGTGATACCTGTGCTGATGCAGGGTCCGGCGGTCCAGCTCCCAGGCCAGCTCGGTGCAGAACTGAGGCTGGTCCCGGTGCTCCACCGGGTCCGTGACCAGCTGCTCTCCGTCAAACCCGGCCTGGACCACCAAGTGGTGCCGCAAGCTCTTGGGGAAGTTTCGACCTGAGGGAACAGGAGATTTCAAACCACATTTATATTGAAATGCTTTATTCGGGATAACCCCTTGAGATGTAGCATCTCGTTTTCGAGGGGCTCCTAACACAATACAATGTATGTACAGTTTCAAAAAAAAAAAAAAAAAAAACACACAAAAAACATTGGACATCGAAACAGAGTCTACAACACCAACTAAGAAATAACATTACAAAATAAGTAAACCAACATACGAGATCACAAAATAAACAGGACAAACAAAACAAAACACAAATCAAGCAAGAATAGGAATGGATCGTTACTTCGTAAGAGATGAGTAATGAAAGTCATGATAGTATGCATTATATAAATGATAAACTAAAAACATGTACATGTACTTTGAAAGTAAGAAGACAGCGCATTTTTTTATAAATAAAAAGATGAGATGGAACGAATATTTACAGGTAAGTTATTCCAATCAGAAGGGGCTTTGAACAAAAAGGCTTTCTTGGCTGTTGCTTTTGAGAGTGTTGAAAGTGTAGGTATGGAAAAATAGAGTTGGCTAGAATGCCTTAATAAATAATAATTGGAAGAATATGGAGTCAAGTATTGTTTTAGATAGGGATGTCCCGATAAAAAAAATTTGCTCCCGATCCGATCCCGATCATGTGATTTTGAGTATCTACCGATACCGATCTTTCCCGATCCGATCAAAAAAAAGAAAAAAAAAATCATCCCAATTTCTCACATTACATTCACCCTGAATGTTGACGTTATCCAGGTGAAAAGTTTACTTCATTCAAGCGAGGCATTGCAATCCTTGACATAAATCATTTGATGTATAATTAAACCAAAGGAAATGCGTTTGTTTTGGCAAAATTCTTCTGCTCTGTGTGACAATAAATAAATGAATGATGATATGCAATTTAAAACCAAAACTAAGGCCTCAGTATGAGTTTAAGACGTGGACATGGTCATGTTTTTTTGCCGATCCCGATCTTCGGAAAATCACGTGATCTTCCCCGATCCCGATCACGTGATCGGATCGGGACATCCCTAGTTTTAGATATTGCGGATAATTAAGATGAATACATTTTAAAATAAATTGTAACCAGTGTCTTCTTACAGTGGGAGAGGGCACATTCAGTGTTTCATACATAGACAGTAATGAGTTGTAAAAGGGCATCCAAGAACAAATCTGCATAATCTGTTGTAAAGTGTATTGAGAGGAATGAGATTAGTTTTGGATGCAACCTGGTAGACAACATCTGCATAATCCATCAATGGTAAAATGTGTTGAATTACAAGCTTCTTTCTAACAGAAAAAGTTAAGCAGTTTCTGGAACGGTAAAGAATAACCACACTAAGATAAATTCTTCTTACGATATGATCAATGTGACACTTATGAAGTGTGGACCTGAGGGAACGGGAGATTTCAAACCACATTCATGACGTGTGGACCTGAGGGAACGGGAGATTTCAAACCACATTCATGAAGTGTGGACCTGAGGGAACGGGAGATTTCAAACCACATTCATGAAGTGTGGACCTGAGGGAACGGGAGATTTCAAACCACATTCATGAAGTGTCGACCTGAGGGAACGGGAGATTTCAAACCACATTCATGAAGTGTCAACCTGAAGAGGGAACGGGAGATTTCAAACCACATTCATGAAGTGTGGACCTGAGGGAACGGGAGATTTCAAACCACATTCATGAAGTGTTGACCTGAGGAGGGAACGGGAGATTTCAAACCACATTCATTCGATTGGAGAATCAGAATCAGGTTCAGAAAGGTCTTTATTGCCAAGTAGTTTTCACAACACAAGGGATTTAGTTCAGATGGAAACATAGGTCCACGCTAGGGGTGTAAAGGTACACGTATCCGTACCGAACGGGTTTCAGTGTGTACCGTACCGTACCGAACGGCTGTGTAGTGTACCGAACGAATACAACGGTATGTTAACCACTAACGACTGCCCACCGGAGGCTGTTTTTTCACAATCTAATATAATTATATATATATATTTATTTTTTAAGTCTATTATTCATTTTTTATTTTTTTTTTACTCCATGGTCCATACAAACAATATCTTGACTTCTCCTTCATTTATCTCGGCCTTCTGTAGTACAAATTGCATCAATTGTTAATAATTCTGAGTTAAAGTGCAGAAGTACAAGTACACACATGAGGACCCATACAGTCAATAGTAGGGCTGTCTTAAATACTTCGAAGCTTCGTTTGATGGCATGAGCTTCGAACATAAAAAAAAGTGTAAAAAAAAGAAGAAAAAAAAGATTTTTTTGCCTCCAAAATAAGGGAATATCCCTTGGAGTTGTACACGACGGCGACGCCACACAAAACATTAATAAGGCTATGCCTATGCTGCTATGACTAATGTGTTACCAAGTTGGCCAATTTAATTGTAATAATCTGCTTTTGTATGTGCATTGTCTGATATAATTATAAATTAAATATAATATAATTGTTTGCTTGATAGACGAAGGTTGCAATATAATTATGTAATGTCATGTTGGCTGTGAGAGCAGCCCCACTGCACCCAGGCAGCGCAGCAGAGTGAAACCTTGTTGGCTGCGTCACAAGGGCGGGCCATACTTTTTTTTTTGGAAAATCAATCGAGTGGGGTGTCTAAAATATGTGTTTTTTTTGTGGGGAATTCAAATATGGGATTATTTTTCGGATCGGATAACTCTAACCTACATCGTTTTGGATTTCAAAATGGCCGATTTTACCATTTTTCACCCCTTAGCCATACATGGATGCCAACATGAATCTGAAGGAAATCCTAACATGCAAGGTGTCTAAATGATGTGTTTTTTAATGGGGAATTCAACTATGAGTTCATTTTTCGGATCAGATAACTCTAACCTACATCATTTTGGATTTCAAAATGGCAGATTTTACCATTTTTCACCCCTTGGCCAAACATGGATGCCAACATGAATCTGAAGGAAATCCTATCATGCAAGGTGTCTAAATTATGTTTCTTAATGGGGAATTCAAATATGATTTATTTTTTGGGATAGGATAACTCTAACCTGCATAATTTTGGATTTCAAAATGGCTGATTTGACCATTTGAACCCATTGGTCATACACAGGTGCCAGAATGAATCTGAAATAAATCCTAACATGCAAGGTGTCTAAGTGAACTGTATATAACTGGATACTAGAGGTGGGACGATACATCGATCCAGATCGACAGGGCCGCCTGGGAGAAATGCGAGGCCCTGTGCGAGATTTAAACGCGCACTGAGTATTGCACTCAGCACTGAATACCTGAGCACTGTGACTGAAGATCCTTGACTAGGTACAGACTCAGCGAGCACAGCCTAGCCATCGAGAAAGGCCGCCATAGGCAGACTGTGTGTGTTAGAAAGAGAGAGAGAGAGAGAGAGCATGTGTGTTTGTGTGTTAGAGAGAGAGAGCATGTCTGTGTGGCGTGTGTGTGTGTGTTAGAGAGAGAGCATGTATGAGAGAGATAAGCAAAGATGAGCCCCTAAAGGATATTCAACTTTTAATGGAAGAACAAAACAGAAGGAAAAGATAACTTCACAAAGGCAACATGAATATACATAGATCCAAAAGGACAAAGATCAACACTTAAATCCAAAGAGAAGAGGGTCTATACCAGAGAAAACAAAGTAGCAAGGAGCCAATGGCCGACATCAGCTAAATAGGCTAACTGCAAATAGAGTAGCCAGGTACTGACACCAGGCCACACACAGCTTTGGCCAACGCTACCCAAGCTACACAAACGACCAAGACAATTCACACACAGCACATGTCGTATCTCCAAATGTTGTGAAGTAACATATGTTTTGCCTGGAAAAAAACATCCTTATTAACAAAACATTCGGGAGGGGAAGGAAGGAAGAGTGGGGTAATGTCCAATGGACATCGTACATGCACCAAGGAACGCAGGGCGAAAGGCCGCAACACAGGTCTCCACGTTGACGAAAGACCTCTCGCTAGCGGGACAAAAAGAAGCTATGGCCGGAGCCTTGTCATGGTGCAGGCCCGACTACATCTTCTGTCAAAGATGATGTCGTAGTCAGAGTGCCAGGGCCTGCTATTCTCACTGCTCGCACACCCCCTGAGGCGGCCCTGCAGATCGATATATAGATCTATTATCAATAATCAAATAGGATCGATGCAATGTAAAAAGATCTATTCATATTGCAATAATTTTTAAAATCCCCTCGTGAGCATATTTGCCCGGCTGGCTGCAACAACAACAGTAGCTCAGTGCAGCTCAGCGTGTGTAGACGTTAGACAACATTGCTTCAGAGTAGGGATGCACCGAAATTTCGGTGGCCGAAAACTTTCGGCCGAAAATGGCCTTTCGGCTTTTGGCCGAAAGAGTTTTTTCACGGAAAATATGTCACCGAAACAGAAACAACCTGTAACCGAACGCGTGTTGTTGTGATGATGTCGCGCTGTCGGGAGTCGCGCTGTTTCTATGTAAACTCTGCGCGCAACGCGTCCAATAAATGAGTCTTTAACATGCTTTCATATCCTTATTTACTATATGCCCGTCGCGGTTAATCACTGAGTGATCTAACATTAGGGGTGGGAATCACCAGTTTCATCATGATACGATACGATATCGATTCTTTGGACAACGATACGATATTTGCCGATATCACAAAGTCTCTCACGATACAATACGATACAATCAGTAACATTTAGATCAACAAAAAAAAGATTAGATTCAGGTGCCTGCGATCGATATGAGATGATATCATATGCCCATTTAACACAATCAGTAACATTTAGATCAACAAAAAAAAGGTAATGAAAATATCATTTGACATTTGTATTTTTGAGCTCTTCCAGACATTTAAAGGAAAATCAATCTATTGTTTTTAATACAAATAGACCTCGTGTTCACTGTAAAGTGCCACGTTTTTATATATTGAGCTTTAAACTTTAAGCTACATTTTTTGGAACTCAAAACTCACAACCTCCCTCTCCCAAACCGTTCCTACAACAATTTGTTGATGTTGCATGATCATGTATAGGCCTACATTTATTATGTATTATATTGTTTATGTTTAAATAACATTTAAACATCAAACTCCTCTGACCTCATCTGGTCTTTCCAAAGACGCGCGCACACACACACACAGAAAGGGAGAATGCTATGCTGTAACATCTACACACACGGAGCTACTGCTGCTGTTCTTGGGCGGATATGAGACTCGCCACAGGGTTTTCAAAATAAGAGTATCGATATGAATCGATCTTATTACATCGCATCGATCCGATTCGATTGTTGATAATTACATCGATGTATCGATCTGGATCGATGTATCGTCCCACCCCTATCTAACATGTATATTATTCAGAGCGAGAGGGAGGGGGGTTGTGTTTCTCACATTGACGCTGTCTGTCTGTCGCGCGTCTACTGTGCCGAGTCAAGCGAGCACATTCAGCTGGGGACTAGAAAGGTGTGCTCAGTAGAGCACAGATGTCCGCTGCGCAGCCAGAGAAAAGATGGAATTAATGTACTGTATGCATTCAGAAGTGCTGAATAAATGTTTTATGGACCCATACTAGTGATTATTTATTATTTAAGTTAAGTTTTGCCATAATCATATATTTTTCCATAATCATAATGTTCCACAACATTGGTAAAAAAAAATCTATTCTATGAATCATTTTCGGCCTTTCGGTTTTCGGCCAACTGTTTTCTATTTTTGGTATCGGTTTCGGCCAAGAATTTCCCATTCGGTGCATCCCTACTTCAGAGTCCGCCTATTTTGCCCACAAGGGGTTAAATGCATCTAACATGCTTTCCAGTTTCCATCCTCGCCATTCCTTTATGCCCACGTCGCGTTAAATACCGAAATTAACGTTGCGTTAGCGTGAGCTAACTAAGCTAAGCAGCTAACCGTGAGAGGAGAGGAGAGAGGAGAGGGGACTTGGGAAGGAGCAGGGGTGGGGGCAGTCTACCTTTCTGTGGGGGACTGGGGGAGGGGCATTCTGTGTGTGTGTGTGTTAAGGCTGTCCCGAACCCTGTTTTTAGGGTTCGTACGTTCGCCAGGGTTTATCGAACGAACGTTTGTTTAAAAAAAAATAAACATTTTAATACATTTATTTTATTTAATTTTTTTAATACTATTTTTTTTGTTTGTATTGTATTATTATAGATCCTACGGAGGGCGGCATTGCATAGTCTATTGGTGAAAAACATGTTGTTTACAGTGGTGGCTGTTCATGTAAACATGTAATTAAACAAAGCACTCAGAAGAAAATAAACAAGCTACTGCATAAAAGTTACTACTTATGATAAACAATAGCCCTTGCACACCGCAGTCACGTAAGGGGCTAGATAAACAAAGGCATTGGTTTTGTGGCATTAACGTTATATACCGTAATTCCTCTAATAGTAACCAGGTCTCAAATACAAGCCGGGTCTCTATTAATGGCCGGGTGCGCTCTTGAGCTAAGCAATTATAAGCCGGCCTCCTAATACAAGCCGGGTTACTAATATACTGAGCTGCATACTGAGCTAGTTACTTAATTTCACTTTGAAAACGTTGAAATGACCAGTGACCACCTGTAATTGCACTGTTTACTATTTCATACAGTACTTGGTTTCAATAAATGAACCCAGTACATTTTACTGGGTTCAAACTGACACAAAATGTTGATTTATTCATTATGATCCGTTTGAAAATTTGAAATATAGGCCTCCCTCTTATACAGGCCTCCTCCTAATACAAGCCTGGTACCCGCTACAGTTGAAACAAATACAAGCCGGGGTTACTATTAGAGGAATTACGGTAGTTAGTGTTACACGTTCAATAACAGGTATTCACTCTTGGTCGATGGGAAGGGGAGAGAGGCGCGCGCTTCGGCTCCTCAACAGACCCGTCCACCGTCTACCTCGGAACGGGGAACGGCAGAGAGACACCGGGCTCCCAACACGCCTGCCGCCCGTCCGCCCTCGGCCAGAGTTGTTTCCAACGCAACTACCTCCCGCCATGAAGCTCGCGCTCCGTGGCCGAAAAAGGCTGGTATTCATTAATGATCCTTCCGCAGGTTCACCTACGGAAACCTTGTTACGACTTTTACTTCCTCGGCGGGGAGCTAACGTATTAGCTATGGTAAGTCTGTTGTGCTTCTCGCAAGCAGATCAATGGCGGCATTGCCGGAAGCAAAAAAACGAATAAACGCTTGCCGATTGGTGGTAACAGCAGAGGCGGGTGCAAGCAGTGTGACGTAATTGGCAGAATCGCCTGTCAATCAAAATTGTTCTATTGCATTGGTTGAGAGCTCTGGTTGAGACAATAGTATCCAGCTACAGCCCGGCAGACCATACTGGTTGAGCCGAGCGCTTCACATCGCCTCAACCCTGTGCGCCTCCTTTATTTTTTTTTCACCGAACGTTCAAACCCATTAATTAAAGTCAGAATGTCAGCGTAACGAACGAACGTTCGGGCTCAGCCTTAGTGTGTGTGTGTGTGTGTGTGTGTGTGTGTGTGTGTGTGTGTGTGTGTGTGTGTGTGTGTGTGTTACTGAGGATGGACAGATAATGTTGATATTTAAACATGAATACATAATATATGTATTCATGATCATCATGCAACATAAAACAATTGTAGGAAGTTTGGGAGAGGAAGGGGTTTTAGCTTGCGTGTTGTGAGTTCCAAAACATTTTACTTAAAGTTTAAAGCTCAATATATAAAAAGTTAACAGGTCTATTTGTATTAAAAACAATAGATTGTTTTTCATTTAAATGTCTGGAAGAGCTCAAAAATAAAAACATCAATTGATATTTCCGTAGCCTTTTTTTAGTTGATCTAAATGTAACTGATTGTGTTAAATGGGCACATAATATCGCCTCATATCGATCGCAGGCACCTGAATCAAATCGTATCGTGGCAGACTTTGTGATATCGGCAAATATCGTATCGTTGTGCAAAGAATCGATATCGTATCGTATCGTGATGAAACTGGTGATTCCCACCCCTACTGGATACAACTCCAAAGATCAATAATAATAATAATAATAATAATAATAATAATAATACTAACAATAATAAATTGTATTTGTAATGCACACAAACACAAAGTGCTAAATCTCGATCTCCTGACTTCTTGAACTTTGCCAGGTTCCAATGTCTTGATTGGACTCATTCTTGGACAGCAAGGTCTCCTACTGTACTGCTTTAGCCACCAACCTACAAACACAAACTTAAAGTCAACGTCAGCCATAAATAGGGGAGCTCTTTCCAGAACTACTCAGCAGAAACCTCAGTAACCATTTTAACAAACGTCTCAATGTATTGAGAAAATCCATGGGGCTCCATCAATCCTCTATCTTCTTGAATTTGATCAGGTTGCACAAGTCCTGCTTGGATTCATTCTTGGACATCAGCCTCCTGCTGGTCTCCTGAGCCCTGATCCCTCCATCCCTTTTTTCTTGTGAAAAGTACTTAGCAGAGGCCTCAGGGCCCTTTCTCACTCACGTTTGGGGATCGAATCACCGCCCCGGAGCACGGGGGGGGGGGAGTGTTCTCACTCACCCCTTTTGTGATGCGAAACGGCGCTGATTCGTTTTACCCCCCGCTGAACGGGATCAGTTGGATTAGGTGGTCTCGGAATCGGGCCGTGCGGGTGCGGGGGGCGTGACACACACAACGTCGTTACTGTCATGCTTGCTTGAATTTTGGGCAGATAACACCAGACAGCAACATGAAGCCACGTTACAAACGCACAGCACTTCCCTGGCTCGCATTAGGCCTGGCAATTTTTGTTTGCCATGCTATTTTCTATACATTAGTTTCTTGTTTGAATGCATTTATTTCTATTAGACCAGTGGTGCCCAACCAGTCGGCCGTGGTCGACCAGTAGATCAATGACATGTAATATAATTGCCACGAACGATGGGATAATGTTAGCTTTTATTTTATTTCATACTTATCTTGTCTTGCACAGTCTCTGGAGCGTAACAGTAAGAAGCATTTTGTATAAAAGTATTCTGTACTTCTGTATGACAACTATTAAAGAAACTTGAGCTGCTGGACAGGCTAAGCTAACTAGCTCCGTGTCCCAAATAGCTGCAGCTACCATGTGTTGTCAAGTTATTGTTATAAGGACCCCAGTCCAAGCTACAACAGTCTGCGTTCCCTTAACAATTGTTTGTATTGAGCCGTATTGTATTGTACCCATTATGCAATATGTTAAATAAAGTTTACATCCATTCATTCTGCTAGCATTAACGATTGGTTGAGCACTGCCACTGGCTAACATGAGCTAGCGTTAGCTATCAGACCCTGTTAGCTCAAAGCTCCTCTTTCAACTTAACAAGCATTAAACAAAATGGCCCAGTCATATATTCACCTTTGTTTAATACACACAGCGTTGTCTCTAATGTTATCTAACTACTGATAGCTCCCGATATCATCAGTTTGGTGCTGGCTAACTAGCGTGAGCTAACGTTAGCTTCTAGCCACAATGCTATACGGTTATAATGGCATATTCCATTGACGTTAGCATTAGAGATGTTCCGATACCATTTTTTCCTTTCCGATCCGATTCCGATACCTAAGCTTTGGGTATCGGCCGATACCGATACTTATCCGATACCAGTGCATACGATACCAGTGCATACATTAAAAAAAAAAAAGTATAAAAATTATATATATATATATATATATTTTTTTTACAGATACTGTTTTATATATACTGTTTTTTTAGTAATAACTAGAAAGTAATGGTATTTATTCAACAGGTGATTGTATAGATTTGTATTAGTATCATTAATCAATGAGTATGGGGCTGCAGCACTGCAGATATACCCTACTCTAGATCCACTCGCTTTGCACTCGCTACCCAGTGGCTCTGCAGATATACCCTACTCAGTCTACAAGCTCCGTTGAAGTAGCAGAGGAACTGTTGTGATTTTTGCACAATAAATATTCAACATTCTCTTTTGAGACTCCGCCTCAGACTCTTATCATTTGGCACTAAAAGCTAAACATTGTCGCCGATATGGCTGTCCGCAACATGTCATTAATTGTGTACGCGACGTGCAATTGTGCAATGACGACATTAACGTGAGCTACTGTAGGTTAGCTAGCATGAGCTACCGGTATACGGAAAGACCATAGAAGACTGTAACGTTACTGGTGACATTGTGATTCAACTTGGAATACTCCTTTGCCAACTTGCTGTACTTTGCTTGCAGGTCTGCAGCCATTATTGCTGGATTATGAATAGCCCCAACTTTAGCCAAGGTAACGTCAAAGCTAGCTTTCAGTTAGCTGTTCAATGCTAATAACACCAGCCACCAAGCGAACTCATCAGAGCTCCCTGTCAACAGCGCTCTGTCGGGACAATGGCATTTTAAGAAAGTATCTGCTCTGCTGTTAAAATGACAAATGGCAATTGACACTTTAATTTACGGTCGATTAAGCACACGTTTGTTTTATAATGCTCACTCAGCGAGTAGGGTATATCTACAGAGCCCAACGTCCGCAGTGTTGTTGATAAATTACGTCATATGGTATCGGAGCGCAACATTAGAGGGTACTCGCCGATACCGATACCAGCATTTTAGGCAGTATCGGCGGCATTTCCGATACTGGTATCGGTATCGGAACAACTCTAGTTAGCATGCAGCTAACAATGTAGCTACCGATCTTTTTTTAGACTAAACTATCCGCTCTTGGTGGTCACTTGTGTTGATGTTAGTTTTGTTTCATCAACAAATGACAGGCAGAACACACAGTGAATGTATCCGTTTTGTTTATTGCACTTTTATTAGACTTTGCTGAAAAAGAAGTGCTGCAATGGGTAAACAGGCAAAGATGGTGGCGCCCGGCGCCGCCTTGTTGACTTTCTTTGCAGGAAACGTGACAGGAACGTGACATCATCGCCTACGGCAAGCGTAAACGCTCAAAAGGCAAACCGTAAACAGAACCCGGAACGAAACAAGACTGCAGTGTGTACGCAAACTAGAGGGGGGGGGGGAGTTCGAATCAGATCTCGGAACGGGCCAGAACGGAACGGAATAGAAACTAATAGGGTGAGTGAGAAAGGGCCCTTAGTCACCATTTTAACAACCCTCTCAATGCTTTGTGTGTGGCAAGGCCAGTCGAGAACCTCCATGGGGGTGTTGATTAAGTTCTTCACCTCTGAGGTGCTTAGGGAGCAGGTGAGAGGTGGCTCTGACACATCTTCTGACCAGCTGATTAAGCCACCAATGCTGGAAGTGTCACTATTGATGTGAGGTGTTGTTCTGATCCTGACAGAGGAGTCTCCCAGCTGAGTGTCTGGATCCCCCTCTCCCCTGATGGCCAGGATTCTCTCCACCACCTCAATTCTCTCTTTTTGATCCTCAGAGCACATGTTTGGAGGATGGCTTCACTGTGGGCATACCAAGCAGATCTTCTCACAGTTGGCATCACAAAGTTGCCTTCACTCCACCCACCCACACCCATCAGCAACGGCACCCCACCGCCAACACCAGCAGACTGCCCACCACCCCCAACCCTGACGATCACAATCAGTCAGGTCAGTAGGCAGCTCTCCAGGATTAATGTAAACAAGGCCAGAGGACCGGACAACACCAATCCCAGGGTGCTCAAGGTATGTGCGGAGCAGCTGGCAGCACCGCTCCAGCATCTTTTCAACCTCTCCCTGAGGCTGGAGAGGGTGCCCCAGCTCTGGAAGACCTCCTGCATTGTCCCGGTGCCCAAGAAGGGACGTCCCAGCACCCTCAACGACTACAGGCCAGTCGCTCTGACGTCACACGTCATGAAGACGTTTGAGAGTCTGGTCCTGCAACACCTCAAGCCCCTGGTGCGTGACTCCCTCGACCCCCTGCAGTTTGCATACCAGGCAAACATCGGGGTGGAGGATGCCATCATCTACATGCTCCACAGAGCGTACACGCACCTGGAGAAGCCGCGCAGCTCAGTGAGGATTATGTTCTTTGATTTCTCCAGCGCCTTCAACACCATCCAGCCGTCACTGCTAGCGGAGAAGCTCTCCGCGATGCAGCTGGAGCACGGCTTGGTGGCCTGGATCAAGGACTATCTCACTGAGAGGCCACAGTACGTCAGACTAAAGGACAGTCAGTCTGACGTACTGGTGAGCAACACCGGCGCCCCCCAAGGAACTGTGCTGTCACCCTTCCTCTTCACCCTCTACACCTCAGACTTCTGCCGCAACTCAAGCGGGTGCCACCTGCAGAAGTTCTCAGACGACTCCTCCATCGTAAGCTACATCACCGACGATGATGAGGAGGAGTACAGAGCCCTGGTGGAGAGCTTCGTGGGGTGGAGCGACAGCAACCACCTCCAACTCAACACCAGTAAGACCAAGGAGCTGGTGGTGGACTTCCGGAGGGGCAAGAAGAGGCCCCCCCCGATTCCCATCTCCATCCGAGGGGTGGATGTGGAGATGGTGGACTCATACAAGTTCCTTGGGGTACACCTGAACAATAAACTGGACTGGTCGGACAACACAGAGGCCCTCTACAGGAAGGGACAGAGCAGGCTGTTCTTCCTGAGGAGACTCAGGTCCTTCAATGTGTGCAACAGACTGCTGCAGTCTTTTTACCAGTCTGTTGTGGCCAGCATCCTCTTCTATGCTGTGGCATGCTGGGGAGGCTACATCAACTCAAGGGACACCAACAAGCTCAACAAGCTGGTGAGGAAGGCTAGCTCCGTGGTGGGAGTCGAGCTACCTAGACTTGAGGTGATGGCAGAGAGGGGGATGATAAGGAAGCTGGCTGCCATCATGGAGAACCCCTACCACTCCCTCTACGACGAGCTAGTCAAGATGAGAAGCTCGTTCAGCTACAGACTCATTCCCCCCCGACACTCAACTAACCGCCTCGGACAGTCCTTCATACCAGCGGCCATCAGGCTCCACAACAGTGGGCAGCGACTAGCAGCCTCCAGGCTCCACAACAGGGGGCAGCGACAGCGACTGCTACCAGACATTGACCTGGGACTTATAGGAACCCAAGGAGGACAACCTACACTACCTTAGGCTTACTGCACCCTATGTGGATACTGTGATACTGTGAATAATGTATATTTCAGTGGATACCGTGATACTGTGGATAATGTATACTCAGTAGATAGTAAATTATAACACTACCTCATGCATACTGCACCTTATGTGACACTGTGAATGTGAATATTCCTCAGCTAGTCAGATAGTAAATTATATTGACCATATTGATCAAATTGTTTACACTGCCTGTGTTGTTTTTTACTACCTGTATACTGTGTTGTTTTACTACCTGTACCCCCCCCCCCCTCCCCCCCATGCTGCTATGATGCCTGAATTTCCCCAAGGGGATCAATAAAGGAATATCTTATCTTATAATATCCAGCACCTCCTTCCTCTGCGACTTGAGGCAGTCCAGCTGAAACAGGATGTGCCTAGGCCCTTCGATCCAGGAGTGCTTGACCTTCATGGATAGTACACTCCAATGATGAATTCCACAATGCATTGTAGATTATTCAGGTTCTTTCTTTTAAGTTTATGCTTTGACACCCAGAGCCTGAGGAGTCTGTGTGCTGTGGTTTACCGGTCCAGCTGAGCCAGCCTTGCAGAAAGCACTCCATCCCTGATTGCACAGACCAGCTTATAGCCATAATGTTGATCAGTTGAGAGATCTTGAATGATCTTCTCAGGCAGCTTGATCAGCGGAGGGCCAAGAAAGATCCTGGTGAAGTTAGGTTTGATCTCCAAGTCTGTAACAGAATCAAGGAGCTGTCCTATTGGCCCAGATAAGTTGTTGTCTGACAGAGTAGCCCCATCAACTTCAACAATGAGACGGTGCAGTGGAAGTTCACCAGTGTGCAGGTTGCACACCAACCAGACCAGCTTTCTCCCCAGGGGCAGCTCCAGCTTCCGCATTACACCTGCCTTCACTCCAGTGTTGACATTGGTTGAGTCTCCTCCAATGGCTCACAAGGTCTTATCAGAACCTCTCTCTTTCAGCCAGGAAAACAGGACCTCAGCAATCTGCTCTGCATGCGACTCCTCTTTAGTTGCTTTATCTGGTGTAAAGTGGAACAGATAGTTGCTGCCAGGCTCACTAGCAACACTAGTGTTCTTCCTTGATCTTTGTAGGAAAAGATTGGTCACTGCCCTCAGCTTCCATCATCACATTGGTCATGACAATCCGCCCATCAAAGAGGATACAGGAGATCCCCCCCTCCTCCCTGCACTTCTCCTCAAACTCTTCCCCCAGCTCTTGCATCAACTTTTCTTGTGCTCTCTTAACCTTGTTCTTATCAATCACTTTACTTGTGTCATCTTCTAAGATGAGTCCTGCATCAATCAGAGCTGCAGTTGCTATAGCTGCAGTTGGCCTTAGCCCTATGCCATACCTTACACTAGCAAGGGCAATGTTTGGAATCTCATCATAGTTTTTCCGTAGCTTTGCTGAAGCTGTAGGGTCAGTTTCAGGAATGAGCTCAACTTCAGGGACTGTAAGGAAGCTCTCAACATCCTTCCTGGCGACCATGTCTGCTGCTGTAAAGCTTTCTTCTTTGCCCCTTCTCCTTTTCTCTGCCTTCTTTTCCATCCCCTCCCTTTCCAATGTTTTCACCTGTCTCTTGTGCTCAGGCAGATCAGCTCCAGCCATTTGGTGTAGTCTTTTACATCCAACCTTTTCCCTCTGTCCCTTGATGTAGGCAATATCTTATATCAATACCTGGGGCTGGCGGCGACGCTATTGGTCGCGTGAGCCGGGGTTTGGCAGAGGGGAGGGGGCAGGAGCTGACCTGGAAAGGGTATAAGCGGGTGTGGCACCTAGGGTAAAAGGGTATGGTAAAATCTGCCATTTTGACATCCAAAATTATGTAGATATCCTAAATATTAACTTGTATTTTTATTCCACATTAAATAACACATAATTTAGACACCTTGCATGTTAGAATTTATTTCAGATTAATTCTGGCACCTGTGTATGACCAATGGGTTCAAATGGTAAAATCGGCCATTTTGAAATCCAAAATGATGTAGGTTAGATTTATCCTATCCCAGAAATTAACTCATATTTGAATTCCCCATTAAGAAACACATAATTTAGTCACCTTGCATGTTAGGATTTCCTTCAGATTCATGTTGGCATCCATGTATGGCCAAGCGGTGAAAAATGGTAAAATCGGCCATTTTGAAATCCAAAATGATGTAGGTTCGAGTTATCCGATCCGAAAAATGAACTCATATTTGAATTCCCCATTAAGAAATACATCATTTACACACCTTGCATGTTAGGATTTCCTTCAGATTCATGTTGGCTGGGGTGAAAAATGGTAAAATAGGCCATTTTGAAATCCAAAACGATGTAGGTTAGAGTTATCCGATCCGAAAAATAATCCCATATTTGAATTCCCCACAAAAAAACACATTTTAGACACCTCACACCTCACTCGAACAAACTGGTAAAAAAAGCAAGCTCTGTGGTGGGAGCGGACCTGGACAGTCTGGAGGTGGTGGCAGAGGGGAGGACGAGGAGGAAGCTGCATGCTATCCTTGAGAACCCCTGCCACCCCCTCTATGATGAGCTGACCGCAATGCGGTCCACGTTTAGCCACAGACTCATCCCCCCCCCCCGACATACCACAAAGCGCTTTGGGCAGTCATTTGTGCCGGTGGCAATCAGGCTCCACAACCAAGCAGGCAGGGAGCGAAATTAACTTTTTGACTCACCGGCCAGTGGCGGGTAGATGGGAAGAATCTACCCGCCAAGCATATTTCTTACCTGCCAATTTTTTTTAATAAAATATATATATTATATAATCATACTTGTGATTGTGTTATCTGCGAGACATCGCCACCTCGCTGTCTGCAAACAGCTCCACTGTCTGTGTGTATACTCGAGTGGCCTCCAGCTCCAGCAAGGATTCTCCGGCGCTGCAGCTGGACCCTAAACGCTACATTCAGCATGCAAAAGGATTCTCCTGAGCTACAGCTGGACCCTATTCATGCGATGTAAGCCAGGGACTCGAATACGCATGTTGTTGTTGTAGGACATTGATGTCAGGAGCTTTCTGTAGCTACTGCTGGATGGCGTTGGGACAACGCCTCAGTGAACTATTTAGTTTACTGCAACATTTCGTAGTGACTAGTGAGCTACCTAGCCAACGGAGGTATTATGCACTGGACTATTGCTGGAGCATTTGTTGATGTCGGGAGCTATCAGTAGCTAGCCGGCTGGATAACGTTACACAATGCCTCATGTATTAAACTAAGTGAATAGTTGACTGGGTCATTTTGTAACGGTAGCTAATGTTACCACGCAACAAGGCAAAATGCTCGCTATCTGCAAACAGCTCCACTGTCTGTGTGTATACTCGAGTAGCCTCCAGCTCCAGCAAGGATTCTCCGGCGCTGCAGCTGGACCCTACTGGAGCTAACGTGTACTAGGTAGCTACCTATCCAACGGAGGTATTATGCAGCACTACTAGACTTGCTGGAGCATTTGTTGATATCGGGAGCTATCAGTAGCTAGCCGGCTAGATAACGGACAATGCCTCAGTATTAAACTAAAAGTGAATAGTTGACTGGGTCATTTTGTAACGGTAGCTAACGTTAGAGCAGTCAGCAGAGTGCCCGGCCCGACTCTTAATAAAGTAGGAGATGTCCACAAACACGCCACAAGAGGAAGCCCCACGGACCTGGTCCCGCCGAGAGTCAGGACATGCATGGGGAAAGATGCATTTTTTTACTCGGCTACGGTAATGTGGAATGCCCTGCCAACATTCATAAAACTCCTGAACTCCCCTCTCAGATTTAAATCCGCCCTAAAAACATGGCTCAGCAGCAACTCAAATTGGTCTTAAAATGTTTTTTATCTCTTTTATCATAACTTGGCTTTTATTTCTTTTATCATGAGTTGCTTTTAAGGGTTTGCGGATTTTCTTTTAACATTAGTTAACTGTATGAGTTGTCAGGTTAGGTGTTTTTATACAAATTTTTAGGATGTGTCCTGTCTAGTGTACATGTCCATTTGTGTTTCTGTGCCTTTTTATGTTCCATGTATGGACCACAATGGAAACAAGCCTTGGCTTTATTGTGTTTTATCCATTTTTGACCAGCGTTGTTGACACTGTTATTGTCTTGTCTTTTAAAAATGTTTTTTGTCATACGATTTGTGTCAAAATAAAGTATTCAATCAAAAAAGCCTCTCTGTTTACATGGGGTTGGGAGGGGCTGGAGGAGGGAGGAGCAGCGCGTTGCATGTTTGTGTGCTTGAGACAGCGAGTGAGAACTCCGCTAAGAATTGGATCATGTTATTCGATCGGTTTTCACATGACTATTTCGTTGCCGCCACATGGCGGACAGACCTCTCAGTCCCACCCGCCAAACGTAAAATCTGCCCGCAAATGGCGCTTGGCTGGCTTTAATTTCGCTCCCTGCAAGCAGGGCCAGGACGCGTGTATCACTTCAGCAACGGATTTGATTTCCGGGGTTGGCCTGATTGGCCGCGACGGTCGCGCCCCGCGGCAGCGGCCGAGGCGGCAACGCCAGAGGCTGCTGTGTTTCACTGCCGCTTTCCCACTTCAACGCCGCAGCAGCATTGTCGCGCCACATCGCCTGAGTGCAGAGCTGTTTAATCACTTTTCCCACTGCGTTACCAGTGGCGCGACGCTGGAGTTCACTTCGCCTTTCACATCGCGCCGCGCTTATGCCGTCTAGCACAGTCTCTAACAGTAACAGTAGTCTGACCAGTTTGTTTTGTGATGTTTGTAATCTTGTTTAGAAACACAGGTCTCTTGTCCATTGATGGATATATAATGGATATATTTTGTCTGGCACAGTGGTGTAATGGTTAGTGAATTAGAAAAAGGGGGGTTCGAACGAGGGTCGTCCGCGTGAGAGGTATGAGGACTAACCATTACACCACGGTGGCAGATAAATAAAATATCCATTATATATCCATTAATGGACAAGAGAGCCGTACGTCGGCCGTCTAATGAAGTTAGATTTATACAGTACACTTTGACTGCTGAATTGACACGTTTAACTTATTCATTCTTTAATTCAGCAACATTAATGCTTCTTACTGTTACTGTTAGAGACTGTGCTAGGCGCGACAATGCTGCTGCGGCGTTGAAGTGGGAAAGCGGCAGTGAAACACAGCAGCCTCTGGCGTTGCCGCCTCGGCCGCTGCCGCAGGGCGGGGCTGCGGCGTGTCACGTGGCCGTCGCGGCCAATCAGGCCAACCCCGGAAATCAAATCCGTTGCGTAAGTGATACACACGGCCAGGACGGGCTAACTGCTGTGAACTGGAGGAGCTGGGTTGTGGACTGTAACAAATTAATTTAATTATTTAACAACACATTCATGATTGGACTTGTTTATTTTTCGCCACTTTTTTAGCTCTTTTTAGTCCTATTTTAGCTATTTTTATCCCTGTGTACTTGTCCATCTTGTTTTTAACACATGTATGTTATGTCTAAACTGTTTTTTAATTGCGGTTTTTAAATTGCTGTTACGCTGCTTATGCTGTAAATGACATCTTAATCTCCCCTCGGGGATAAATAAAGGTTTTCAATCAATTCAATATACCATAATGTATACCATCTTGTTGCGCGCTCCTGGCCACCGCAGCGCACGCACACACAACACGCAACTTGAAGTTTATCATGATGATATGATGATAACTTTATTTGAAGAAGCTCTTGGTACCCAAACTCCTGTATCCAATAATAATAATAATAAATATATCTGATAGACGGGTAGACGGGACCCGTACTGTAATAAAGTTTTCAATCAATCAATCAATCAAACGTTCAAAACTTCCTCTTGTGGGCGTGGCTGGTGGTGACAACCAGGTGACAACTTTTCTGAGCCAATAGGCGCTTTGCGCAGAGATAGCAAGTCGTTTCCCATCATGCATTTGCGTGGAGCAGCCGGGTGAGAGGTACTGTGGAGCCTCGCTCTGAAGGCTGTGCGTGGCTCGCTCCCCGCGAGATTTCCGCGTCTCGTCAGATTTTCAGAGCAAGTCGGACAACATTCTAACCGTCATGCAACGCGCTTGGCGAGGCCGTAGTAAAACCTGCGCAGATCTGCATCGGCCTAGCCAATCTTGAACACGCCTAATGACAAGTGGGCGTGAGGCTAACCAGCATTAGCCGGCTAGCTACCTAGCATGTAACAAGCTACCATAACGCGCGTTCAACATAGTGGACTATACTGAGCGGCTTTGCTTAAATGCAGCCGAGTGACATTTTATTATTACCGGGTTTCCCCCATATCACCACTCGCCCATATGCCCTTCACAACGGTGATGTTGTCATACTTGGCATTCAGAATACACCTGCTGAACCCCTAGCGTTGACATGAGATTCGATTCCAATGTATTGTCATCATACAGCACAAGTACAGTACAACCAGAATACGTTTGGCATCCAACCAGAGTGCAAATGTAACAAGTCAAGTTCAAGTCGTTTTATTTAGCTATTACATTACAGTGAAATGCTTGGTTCTTTCACTGTCCAACCTAGACCAGCCCAACCCAGACCAGCCCAACCCAGTCCAACCTAGACCAGCCCAACTTTCCCTGCCCAACGAACCCAGTATCTAACACTGCCCAGTTCAGCCCAACCCTGTCCAGAATAGTTCCCTCTTTCATGTTAATATGTTATATCCTAATATTTTGAAGAGTAGAGACAGTGTGATTAATACATGTTGTATACTAATATTGTGGAGAGTAGAGACACTTATGAATGTTTTATGCTAATAAATATTTTAAAGAGTAGAGACACGGTGTGATTATTACTATTATTATTATTATTATTATTATTGAAAATCAATTTAGACGAAGACATACAAAGAAGTAATTATCACAATTAGCGATTTATTTTTGGCTGGTAAAAAAAATCTTGGCTGGTAAAGAAAATCATCTACTCGCCAGTTGGCTGGTAAGCCAAAAAGTTAGTTTCCTCCCCTGTCTATGGTGTAAAAACACTGAAGGATATGTGCCCAAGGCAAGCTATGACCCCTGGATGAACAAACATCCATCACCAGGGGCAACTGGTTAGTTACTATCAACCAGCTAATGCATGTATATGTATAGGCTTTATTCTTACAGTATAATATATATTTATCCACATCTGTCTGTACCTGCATATAATCCTTTTACATATCTGTACTATATCTATATCCAGTGTTCGAATTATGAGGGGGCCAATGGGGGCTCAGCCCCCATAGCTATAGTCTGAGCCCCCATAGTCAAGACCCCCTGTGGGGGTCTCTCAAAAAATGTATATAATTTTTTTTTTTTTTTTTTTTTTTTACGAATTAGTATTATTTATGTTACCTAAATAAATTGTTAATAGATCATATTTTTCTTTTCAGTTTTTAAAAGAACCAAGTAATTAATGTTGTGGAATAGGCTGCATTTCACCTCCAAGCCGCTATGCGTCGCCCATGAGCGTCGCCCATAAGTTTAACGCTACTGCAACCTAGTGAAGAAGAAGAAGAAGCAGCAAGCAGGCTGCAGGTCCGTGTCCTGCAACTAAAAACATAAACACTAAACAGTACGCCACATGCCGCCAAAAAAAAGAAAGAAAAAAGGCTCAACCCGCCGCAAGGCTGTACAAAGCTGGACAGCTTTGGTTTTATAAAAAGGCCAAACACTGACGCTGTTAGTGTAGCAGCGCTACTGTCACTGAAGTTGACACTGCTAGTGCTAGTACTAGTGTTAGCTCTGCTGCTCCTGTGCGCAGTGCACCTGTTATTGTTACCGCGCCGGTTGCCACTGCCAGACACGAGTCTCCACCACTAGACCTGGACTGTGCTGCTACTCAACCACCACAATGCTGGGGTCCGAGTCGGTGGAACTTTTGGAAAAATAAATATGGCTGGTTATTTGCCAAGGAGGGATGCATTGGCTGCCTTCCATGTAAAAACGCCAAGATATTGTTAAATAAATCATTTGGAGCCCATTTGGCAGAGCAGTGGATGAATGGGAGGGACTGTGACTAGCTCTCAGAGCAAGAAGTTGAGGAAGAGAATATAGTCGTCACTACTCGCTTTGGATAAAAGAGGTCAGTGGTTTGAATCCCGGCTCTTCCAGTCTGCATGTCGGTGACGTGCTGCAGTAGTTACTTTTCTTCTTGTTGTTCTAAGAAGATGCTGCTACTATTTTTCATACAGTTCTTGATTACCTGTGCACATTTGTTTATAACATTATTTATTTTGATTTATACAAGTATTTATTTTATGTTCATTTTATTATCAGATGATAATGTTACTTACTGTATCCTGATAAATGCTGCTGTTGTGCCATACAACTATTTATTTTCCATTAGATTATTTTGTTAGTTTTTGATTTATAAGTGCAGAGACAAATAAATGTTAATTCAAGTTCATAAATTTGGTCTAATTTTTTCAAATTAAATTGTTGTATTTTATCAGATGCAAAATGCAAATAAGTAAATATGGCATTATATATCAGAGGTGAGTAAGAAAATGAACAAATATTGATGGTTAAGAATGAGCCTGAATAATGACATCACACAATAGTCTAATGATTAGAATGTTGTGTGATGTAATTATTACTTAGTATTAGACTAATCCTAATGAGATATTCCTCTAAATATGACTTCGAAAACAGCCACAATTCCAGGAAAAAAAATAGTAAAAAAAAAAATTCAGGGGGCCCCCATAGCTCTCAGGTGATAATTCGAACCCTGTCTATATCTGTACACAGGGAGCAAAATTAACTTTGACTCACCGGCCAGTGGCGGGTAGATGGGAAGAATCTAAGCATATTTCTTACCTCCCAACTTTTATTTGATAAAAAAAAAATTATTTTATATAAAAAAAAATGTTTTAATAAAATATATATATTATATAATCATACTTGTGATTGTGTTATCTGCGCGACATCGCCACCTCGCTGTCTGCAAACAGCTCCACTGTCTGTGTGTATACTCGAGTGGCCTCCAGCTCCAGCAAGGATTCTCCGGCGCTGCAGCTGGACCCTAAATGCTACATTCAGCATGCAAAAGGATTCTCCTGAGCTACAGTTGGACCCTATTCATGCGATGTAAGCCAGGGACTCGAATACGCATGTTGTTGTTGTAGGACATTGATGTCAGGAGCTTTCTGTAGGTACTGCTGGATGGCGTTGGGACAACGCCTCAGTGAACTATTTAGTTTACTGCGACATTTCGTAGTGACTAGTGAGCTACCTAGCCAACGGAGGTATTATGCACTGGACTATTGCTGGTAGGGGTGCACCGATATATCGGTCGGGTATCGGTATCGGCCGATAAGTGCCTTGTTGACTGCTATCGGCCTGTCGGCCGATAAGCTCAAATGTGCCGATAGCAGTCGCCGATAAATACCCATCAATTTGTGTAGCGTCAAAAGGCAAAAAAAAAAAAGTTCACTCGCGACCTACCTGCACAACGCCCGCCGTCCCCCACACACACAAGCTACTGCATCAAAGTAACTACTTATGATTAACAAGGCATTCGTTTTGTGGCATTAACGTTATATAGTTAGTGTTACACGGACAATAACATCAGCATATTATTATTACCCATAGCAGCAAGGCATTACTCCGAGTCCGTTCATTAGCTACCGGGAGATGCAAGACTAACGTTACTGGTGAAAATGTGATTTGCGTTGGAATACTCCTTTGCCAACTTGCTGTACTTTGCTTGCAGGTCTGCAGCCATTATTGCTGCATTATGAATAGCCCCAACTTTAGCCAAGGTAACGTTATGGCTAAACCTTTAACTCTTTAAATGCCATGCCTGGTTTTCCATTTTACCGCTTGAATGCCACCATCCGCGCCAATGTTAACGTTAATATCGCCTAATCTATGTTTTAAATTATGGCTATGTGTCTAATCTGCCCATCGCATTATCAAAGACTATGTTCCAGACAGTGCTGTGAAGGCAGATTGTTTTTTTATCGCGTCGTTGCCGTTTCAGAGCAGTTAGAAAAGCCCCCGTTTTGATATAAAAAACAACTCATTCTGGAGCATTCTATGAAAATCGTCTTTTAGTGGAATATTCCACAACGTTGATATTCGTCTGCCTTTTTATGAATCGTTTTCAAATAAACGCTAGATGATCAATATTATACGTGCACGCACGCACATTACGGCCGCGCGCGGACAATCGCCTTGTTGATTTCCTCTCGGACTTTTACAGTGAAAACGAAAGAAGAGATTTCACAAAACAGCTTATAACTTCATCAAAATTACTCTGATTATCCTACCACTGATAACATAGAGTCCTTACCTGACATCAGATGGTATCCAACTGGTATATTCCAATTCCTGATCACCATTCGAAAAAATCGATACGTGTATGGATCCAACGCGACACAGTGGTTCTCCATGATCCGCGGAGATCTGAGGCTCCAGAATGAACTCTAGTAACCCCGGCTGGATCAGTGAACTGGAAAATGTGGAGTACCGGATTTTTTTCCCCATTCATTTTCATTGAGTCCATTCCAAAATCACTTATGTCATCTGGGAGACGACAGGGGGCGCTTTTTTCCACAGTGATCACCGGCGCAGCTCGGCAATACTCGGGTAGGCTCGGGTGATGCAATAATTTTTCAGATCGCAAAAAAAAAAAAAAAAAAAAAAATCCGAGAAATCTCGTGAGTGGCTAGCAACCACCTATAAAAAAACACGAGAAATCTCGTGAGTGGCACTGAAAGAGTTAACAATAGTTAACGCTAGCTTTCGGTTAGCTGTTCAATGCTATTAATAACACAACTCCCCGTCAACACCCTCTCTCGGGAAGATGGCATTTAAGAAAGTATCTGCTGTTAAAATGACACAAACATTCGTTTTGTGGCATTAACGTTATATAGTTAGTGTTACACGTTCAATAACAAGCATATTATTTACCCGAAGATAGCAGTAAACAAGGCATTACTCCGTTAGTCCGTTCATAGCTCGGTTCCATTCCGTTGCTCATTCCGTACCCAACTACACATTCTGCAATCTGTTAATAAAGTTTTCAACCAGACAAATGTATAGAAAGGCTTTGTTTTATTATAACATTTGTTGCAGTAAAATCATTATGTCTCATTTGGTCATGCTGTGGTCTGTGGAGCGCCGGTCGGCGGGCCGGGCAGCTAACGTAGCTACATTAAGTGTGTTCTGCTCTCGCAAACAGAACAATGGCGGCATGCCCGAAAGTAGAAAAATTAATAAACGCTTGCCGATTGGTGGTAAGGACAGCAGGAGGTGGGTGCTAGCGGTGTGGCGTAATTAGGGGTGGGACGATACATCGATCCAGATCGATACATCGATGTAATTATCAACGATCGAATCGGATCGATGCGATGTAATAAGATCGATTCATATCGATACTCTTATTTTGAAAATCCTGTGGCGAGTCTCATAACTGATTGTGTTAAATGGGCATATGATATCATCTCATATCGATCGCAGGCACCTGAATCTAATCTAATCGTATTGTATCGTGAGAGACTTTGTGATATCGGCAAATATCGTATCGTTGTCCAAAGAATCGATATCGTATCGTATCATGATGAAACTGGTGATTCCCACCCCTAGGCGTAATTGGCCGAATCGACTGTCAATCAAAATGGTTCCATTGCATTGGTTGAAAGCTCTGGTTGAGAGAATAGTATCCCGCTGCAGGCCGCAAGAATGGTTCCATTGCATTGGTTGAAAGCTCTGGTTGAGAAAATAGTATCCCTCTGCAGGCCGCAAGACGATACTGGGAGAGAGATAGTGATACCATAAACATATTTCTTGATGTTTCCTTTTTTTAAGTAAGTAAAAAGGCCTACAAATAAACATACACATACAAATATACAGTAGTTTCATTAATTTTTTTATTTTTTTTTTTAAAAATTAAAAAAAAATTAAAAAAAATTACAAATACTTATATACAAATATCGGTATCGGTATCGGCCGATAGTGTTAGTTGAACAATCGGTATCGGCGGCCAATTTTCATATCGGTGCATCCCTAATTGCTGGAGCATTTGTTGATGTCGGGAGCTATCAGTAGCTAGCCGGCTGGATAACGTTACACAATGCCTCATGTATTAAACTAAGTGAATAGTTGACTGGGTCATTTTGTAACGGTAGTTCTGTTTCGTTAAGGGGCTCTGCTTGGCATCACCTGCTGCACTCCCTCGCGTACGTGCACGCGTACTGAATAACATTCCACAAATATACCTTTAATACCAGTATTAGTCTGACCACACCCCTCATCAGCTTACCTTCATAAGCAGGTGTGTGGTCACCTGCTCTCCTCCTTCTCGCTTTCACCACAAGGAAGTGCCTCGGTAGTACCCCACTTGACGTGTTGTTAGTTGAAAAGAGTTGTGACTGGTTTACATTGTGCTTAATCTTTTCTTCTCTCACTTTGTTGTATAAGAAAAGGTTTGGGTCATAATGTATTCCGCGGAGAGTAGACCCGCTAGACCTACTCTTCACCACCGGTTCTCCATTCCCGCCTCCGTCGTGCGCTTCGGTGCTGGGCTGTTGCCACTCTCGTGGTTGCCGACCCAGCCCGGGAGACTGCCGGTGGATAGTTTTCCTCACCGACGAGCCGAGGGTTCGGTGCCGTCGCTCCGGCGATGGCCTGATCTCGACTCTGGTTCCTCTGGTTCTGGGGAATCGCCCGTTGATGAACGGGGGATTGTTTTGGAGCCGGAGGATTTGCGACGCAAACTTTTCGCGTCTGCTCGCTCGCGTCGCAAGATGGTGGCGTGCAGATGCGAACGGCCTGGGTTTGGGGAGCTGCTGGAGACCAGCGAGGATGCGTCCGACTCTGGATTTCTGATGGAAACTGAAGACTTCATGGAAGAGGCGGACGGATTCTTGTATGATGGTCCCGTGGAGGAGAGTATCCCTCCTCCGGAGACCCCGGAGGGGGGAGAAATGGCTCCATGGGGCGCCTTGTTCGAGGATGTCGAGGAACCACCTTGGCCTCATCAGCAGGATGCCCTACTGTCGGCCGCATCGGATTGTGGCTCCTTGACCAGTCGCAGCCTGCTGTATGCGAGGGATGCGGGGTCAATGGAGGAAGGTTCGCAGGGGGAACTGCAGGCCTTGTTTCCCGAGCTCATGGCGGTAGCCGCCACCGCAAACGGTGTGTCGCTGCCGCTGCCATTGCCTGCACCTGTCCCTGATGACCTCATAGGCCATCCCTGGCAGCGTCCCCCAGTGAGAGGGGTGGACGTTGTCTACCCATTTTTCCCATCGATGGGGGCCTATGTTCGTCGGGGTCAGGCGGTGTCCAACATCATGGGACTAACTCCCGCCTACGTACCAGTTACGCGGGTGTCGGGGTTAGTCAAAGGTATGGGGGAGGGCGTGCCTCGGCTTGACAATCCGATGGCCGCGCTCCTCTGTCCGGATATGGTGTGGGAACCCCTATGCAAGCCGGTCCTCCAGGGGAAGTCGGCTAGGCGATTGGCTTATTGGGGTGACCAGTCATTCATCGCTGGTACACAATCGCTGGCTGCGGCGTCTAACATCGCCCACCTGGCTAGATTTGTATCGGGGATAATGACGGGCGGCACGGATCTGAACGAGGTAAAATGCGATCAGATCAACCAGGCTGCGGGAGCTGTCCTGCACCTTTCCAGGGTGCTGGCCATGGCCATGGGGAAAGTGCGCGCCCTGGCCACCCTGGGCCAGCGTCACCTTTGGCTGGAGCAGGCCCGTGTGCCAGAGAAGAAGAGAGCCCCTCTTCTGACGGCCACCCTCTCCGACGCTGGCCTGTTCGGGAAGGCCCTGCAATTGATGACCTCAACATGCAGAGAGATGGCAGAGGAGAGATCCATCCTCCAACCCCATTTTCCGCCTCCCGTCCTTGCCGGTGGGGCAGGCCTGTACAGTGCGACATATATCTCGCACGTGCTACAGCAACAGCGGTCTGTGCGATGGATGGATTTACTTCAGTAGCACTGGTGCGATAGGGATTCGGTTCATATAGATACTCTTATTTTGAAAATCCTGTAGCGGGTCTCATTTCTGCCCACGCGCAGCTCCAGCTAGGCTCCGAAAGCTAGCAACGTTCAGGTGCATATGATAATCTTATTTTGAAAAAACTCTTGTGACAACTCGACGAGTCATATCCGCCCTATCCGTGCGCCTTCTGCAAGCAGAGCAGCGCGTTGGTCGGTTGCTGCGTTAACACAGCAGTGCGCCTACACGTCCCGAAATAAGTCAGTGGTGTTTTTTTCTTCTCGCAACGGGTCAAATGCATCTACATGCTTTGCACCGTCGCCATTCCTTTATGCGCACATCGCCCGAAATTAACGTTTATGTACCATTACAATCACTACAACGTTAGCAAGCTAACAAGCTAATCCTGATCACAGGCAGAGCCAGCAGACACAGTGTGGAAAGGGAAATGGGGGGGCACTCTCTCCCCTTCCCTGTGTGTGTGTGCGTGCGTGCGTTTGGAAAGATGATGAAGTCACTAGTCAGGACAGGAGTATATTATAGTAAACTGAGGATGGACAGATAATGTTGATATTCAAATAAACAAGTTTCGAGAGGAGTGGAAGTTTGAAGACAGACTAGACTACAATATGATGCGGGGGTGGTGAGTTGAAACAGTGTGTGTGAATGAATGAATGAGAACTTTATTTAACAGATTGCAGAATGGGTACAGTACAGTATGGCTCAATACACACAATTGTTAAGGGGATGCAGACCTGAGAAAGACGTTTGTCTTGTTTACATCAGGGTCCCCCATTGTGTGTGTGTGTGTGTGTGTGTCCCAACCGACCCCACTTCTATGTTTCAATAAATTATTTGCATTTAAAACTATTAACGCTGACTCATTCCTTCAGTCCACTCAAAATTATGCTAATATTCCTTATGTTGTTTATGATATTAATTGAAAATAGCATATGAGTATCATAGTAATAATAACACATGGCGATATACTAAATGACAGCCAAACATGGCACTGCAACTAAATAACACAAATTTGTGACTGTTACAAATATAACAAGTTTTATACTTGTGCTACAAGATTTTGGCCTGTGCTACAAAACTATCAACCTCTGTAGCACCAGTGCTATGTGCAAAAAAAGTTAACGTACAGCCCTGCGGTGGGGGCAGAAGGCTTCCGCGACGTCGAGCTGCCTCCGCCGCCGCTGCTGGCCCTGCCAAGAGGGCCAGGGGACGAAACGGCGCTTCGGCCACCGCCGGCCCATCCCAGACCGGAGGAGACGGTAGGGAACGTCGTGTCCAGCAGACTGTAACCTACCGTCCCTCCGGGGCTCCCCGGGGTGGCAAGACTCGAGCGGCGCGAGGTGGCAGACGCCGTTAGGAGTGACTTTTTCCCCTCTGTATCCCCTCTCCTACACCCTTCCCGGCCCCTCTATGATTTTGTGCCTTAAACTTTATTATTTAATAAAGAAAGTTCCCCGACATAAGGGGGACTGTGTTTTGGCCGAACAAACTGTGTGTTTCTTCAAACAAATCATATGGTGGGGTTGTGTATATATGGATCTACCCTGTTTACGTTGGGGGGTGAGTTGTGTTGTGTTACGAGGTTAAGCAAGGTCTGCAACTTACACTCGGTAATAGGTTCTATTTAGCTTGATGCTCCACATGCAATTAGAACTGGTGTATTCTACCGACTCCTGTTATGACAGGATCCGGTGGGTTTTTCCCCGCCCGTTGTAGCGTTGTTGCTATGGCGACGCCTTCCATGAGCTGGTGTCTTAAAGATGTCGAGGTTGGGCGCAGGGCTTACGGGCCTGCTGCGCCCGGTTTATGTGTCAAACTTGAGTCTATTGGTCACGTGTCTCACAGTTTACATATCTTTTTTCTTGACCGTAGTCTCATGTGGGAAGGTGTTTCTGGGAGGGTCTGGTCTTACACTCTGATTAAAAGGAGTGACTGGATTAAAATCATGTGATAAACAGGGTTTTTACTCCCAGCTGTGCAGTTGGGTCATACGGGTGATTAGGGATGCCCCCCGGACCCCGGTTTTAAACGGGAACCGGTTCTATATTAGAAAATACCGGAGTATTTATAAGCTCTGACGTCCTCGGTACTGCTATCGATACTCTAGAGAAATTATTATTATTATTATTATTATTATTATTATTATTATTATTATTTAAAAGTTGCGAACGATCCTCTCTCTGTCTCTGCACGAGAAGCGAGCCGCAGCCAGCGAGTCTCCTCGCGAGTCGCTCGCTAGTGCTACACATAGACATACGGGTCCTACATACGGGTACTCCTTAATGAAAGTGTCCCCGACGCCCCGTGCTATAGCGCTCTGCACACAGACAGCAGCTCTGCATGCACTGAGTCGTGATCATGGCGGATAGAGCGAAGCGTTCTAAAGTATGGATATACTTTACAAGGGTCAATGCCGACAATGCACGTTGCCACAAGTGCAACAAAACATTTGCCAGTAAGGGTGGCAATACGAGCAAATCAATTTATCAAAACATCTGTTGGCAAAACATGATATTAGTGTGCAGAAATGCGCGTATTCGACTGCCTTGCGCGCAGTGTTCCATCTGCATCCACTGCAGCCGTAACCGTAAGCCAAGATACGGAGTTGCCTAGGCTAATAACGAATTATTACAAATAGGCTAATAAACAAAACAATTGTTTAGCTACAAATACTACAATCTAAACTTTTTATAGATCGTCAAGCTGAGGCGTCAGCCACTATGTCCCAGGCCAGTGAGCCCAGGGCCACCACACATCCTCCTCCTCTACCTCCCTCCACCACCCAAAGTCCTTTATCCCTAGCAGCTAGAGGAAGGATGACAGAGGATAGGGTGAACGAGTGTCACAGTTCTGTTAGCCTTTTGCATTTGTTGTTTATTATAAAAAGTCTATAATTCAGAGTCAGACACATTTAAAACATTGTTGCTGCTGTTGCTGAAGAAATTATATTAATTTATTATATTTATTTATAAAGTTATATAAAAGAACATTGCTGTTGCTGAAGAAATTATATTTATTTATAATACTTATTTATAAAGTTGTATTTATAAATAATAAAGCAATGTTGATTCTGTTCTTAATTAATTGTCTTTTTTTCTTGCAAAAAAAGAACCAAAAAGAACCGATAAGAGTATCGATAAAGTACCGAACCGTTAAGCAGTATCGATAAGAGTAGTAGTATCGATAAAATCCTAACGATACCCATCCCTACGGGTGATGCCTTTTCTTTATTTTTATAAAGAGTTGAATGTGTCTTGATGGATTGGAAATGAGGGTCCCTGATGGAAACAAGACTAACGTCTTTCTCAGGTCTGCCTCCCCTTATCCTATTGTGTGTATTCCTGTACTGCAGTCTGTTGGGTAAATTTTTTCATTCATTCATTCATGGAGTTGATTGCATCTCGCCCCTCTTGTCGTTTCCCTGGGCGTCTTGGGGATTCAATATGGTGGTCTAAACGGCCTATTGTTGATGTGGGTATGTCCAAACGCACACATAGTGCTGGCTCAGGATGTGCTTTTGGGCCATTGGCTGACTAGCGCGCCTTGTTTGCTTGGGTGAAACAGCGTTTTTAATGGAGCAATTGGGATGGGGGTTTTTCCTCTTCCGACATCCTGTGTGTTGTCGATGGGTTCCCGTTCATGTCAGGGGATGATGACGGAATGGGTCTGGGCATATGGGGAAGGGTCTCACGCCCTAGGGGTGGGCCGCCGGACGCGGTTCATACCGACACGTCTGGGTGGCGCCTTCTTTTTTGTGTTGGGATCAAACGCGCATATCTGCCCCTTCTCCTGGGGTTGGCAGGTCGGCGTGATTAGGGCACGGGACTGGTCGCGCTGGTCCAGATCAGTTGCACACGTTGTCCGCTGGGGATGCAGATCTGCTGTTCTGGTACCCTGAGGGACTTGGGGTTTTTTCAGGGGGAAAATGCTAGGTCGATCCGGGTGTCACAGGGTTGAGCGTTATGGGACCCTTGTTGGGTGCGTTGTATTCTGCACTGTCGTAATGGCTTACGGCCGTGCCGACCTGTACGCGCCCGATCTCGTCGGATCTCGGCCGCTGTACGGGTTGGTCTTGGTTGGTACTTGGTTGGGTGACCTCCTGGGAATACCGAGTGCGGGGCGCTGGGGCTGGTCTTCCATATTTACGCTCTTCTCTTGCGTTTTGGCGCTGAGGGGCCTGTTGGGTGGGTTAACCTCCTCGGGGGACCCTGTGCTCCCCGTATCACCGGGCCCGGTCCGGGGTGATGCTCGTTGACCCGTAGGCCCGGGATAGCCCTGTTGGGAACCGGAACGCGGGCTGCGGCGGTGCCGCAGATGTGTTTTGGGGTTTCTTTCCTGTGGGGTTATGGGACCAACCGTTGCATGGGGTGATGCCTGGGTGGTTGGTTCTCTGGTGTGTTGCTGCAGTGTCAACTCCCGGTTCTCCGGTTGAGGGTGCCCCTGCACGTTCATGACGTCTGCCGATCGTATGGGCTTTTTCTGTGGGCAGCTGTCAGGGGCCGAGTGGTCTATGGATCCCACTTCTGCCGTGCTGTTTAAAAGCTTGGTTATGCGACAACGCCAGCATACGCCCCTTCCGCCGGGGCGGCTGTTTTCAGCTGTCCTTTCTGGCGCCTGCCTCGTCCACAGTTTCCAGGCTTGGGTTGACAGCCTGTTGCCTGGTCTTTTTCCCCGGTGCACTGCCTGCTTCCGTTGGTTAACTCTTGTGTGTTATGACCATGCTGTCTGCCTGTTGCAGGGCCTGTGTTCCAGGCGGTGTGCTGTTGGGGAGGACAGGGCCCGCTCGGCTGAGGGGCCTTTGTCCGAATACGCTGGCGATGTGGGGGGCGGGGTCACTAGGTGCCCCCCTGGTGGGGTCTTGATGCTGGCATCATGGCCTTCTCCGGGCCCCCATTCCAGGGAGTCCAGTCCTTTTGGTGGGTCTGGGTCTTCCTTCGCGCTCCGCTGCTACGGCCTTGCCACGGGGTTGGGTTTGCCCTTGACCCCGTGATTCTGGGGGCAGTGACGAGGTTGTTCCTACGTTCGTTCCCGGGTGGCATGCGGGTTGTGCGTGGGTGTAGTCGTGGGGTCAAGCCACGGTCTGCTCACCCTGTGCGTTGGGTTGCTTGAGTGCCTCTTCGCACGGTCGGGTCCGTCGCCCTCCCGTGAAGCCCCTAATAGGGGGGATCGGCCCTCCCTGTTCTGATGGTTGTGGGGGGCTGTCAGCGGGGTGTATTTGTCAGCCAGCGGCTCCGCTTGGCCTCCCTTGTGCAGTAGGTGATGCCAAGCAGAGCCCCTTAACGAAACAGAACGTTAGGTTATAGCTATAACCAAGTTCTGTTAGTTAGGGGTGACGCTTGGCATCAGACGGCCGCTGCAGCCCTTGACCTCACCTTGTGGTGAAAGCTTGGGAAGAAGGAGAGCAGGTGACCACACACCTGCTTATGAAGGTAAGCTGATGAGGGGTGTGGTCAGACTAATACTGGTATTAAAGGTATATTTGTGGAATGTTATTCAGTACGCGTGCACATACGCGAGGGAGTGCAGTAGGTGATGCCAAGCGTCACCCCTAACTAACAGAACTTGGTTATAGCTATAACCTAACGCTAACGTTATCGCCACCACGCAACAAGGCAAAATGCTCGCTATCTGCAAACAGCTCCACTGTCTGTGTGTATACTCGAGTAGCCTCCAGCTCCAGCAAGGATTCTCCGGCGCTGCAGCTGGACCCTACTGGAGCTAACGTGTACTAGGTAGCTACCTATCCAACGGAGGTATTATGCAACACTACTAGACTTGCTGGAGCATTTGTTGATATCGGGAGCTATCAGTAGCTAGCCGGCTAGATAACGGACAATGCCTCAGTATTAAACTAAAAGTGAATAGTTGACTGGGTCATTTTGTAACGGTAGCTAACGTTAGAGCAGTCAGCAGAGTGCCCGGCCCGACTCTAGCCTCTCTGTTTACATGGGGTTGGGAGGGGCTGGAGGAGGGAGGAGCAGCGCGTTGCATGTCTGTGTGCTTGAGACAGCGAGTGAGAACTCCGCTAAGAATTGGATCATGTTATTCGATCGGTTTTCACATGACTATTTCGTTGCCCGCCACATGGCGGACAGACCTCTCAGTCCCACCCGCCAAACGTAAAATCTGCCCGCAAATGGCGCTTGGCGGGCTTTAATTTCGCTCCCTGTCTGTACATATCTCTTACCTACTCTTACTAGTTATGCTGCTGGCCAGTATGACTTACTACCATACTGTCTAAGTTATACCTGTATCACTGTATATATTAATACTACAACAATCTGATTAGCACTATTACTCAGTAGTACTCATTTATATATCTTATACCCAGTTTAATCACCTGTACATTGTATATTATTGCACTTTACTGTTACATTTGCACTCTGGTTGGATGCCAAACTTCTTTTCTCTGAACTGTACTTGTGCTGCATGATGACAATACATTTGAATCTAATCTAATCTAATCTAATCTAATCATCTAATCTGTAAATAACAACAGACCTCACCCATTCTTCAACTCACTCCAGTTTACAGTTTCTTCCCCCTCAAATGTATATATACTCTCTTTTCAGACTCCTTTTGTACAAATAAACAGTACTGTATATTTGTAGATCTTGTATGTTATAAATGTATAGATGTAGCAGTACTGTCTATCTGTATGTCATGTCACTATGAAATGAAAATGGGGGACCCTGATGTAAAGTTAAACAAGACAAAGTATTGTACCCATTCTGCAATCTGTTAAATAATGTTTTCATTCATTCATTCATTCATGTCATATATGTTATGATGAATTGAAAATGGGGGACCCTGGTGTAAACAAGACGAAAGTCTTTCTCTGGTCTGTATCCCCTTAACAATTGTGTGTATTGAGCTGTACTGTATTGTACCCATTCTGCAATCTGTTAATAAAAATGTTCATTCAATCAATCAATCAATCAATCAATCACTCACCCTCCAGAATGGACACAACGATGAGAAGTTGGTCCGTCTTCGAAGCCATGATAACATCCGTGCACTGAGCTCAGCTGCTCAGCGTGTATATAATAGTAATATTGCAAAGTATAAAAAACGACCTATCACCTGTATGTAAACATAACGTTTTACACTATAAGTTTCGAACTTGTTTGAGTTGTTTCTAGCGTGGAAATGGGTTTTGTTTACAAGGTGACTGTCCGTTGCACACAGCCGCTCTGTTGTCATCCTTTGGCGCCACCCATTTTGGTTTTCAAATCGGAAGTGATGGTGACTTACGGCGATTCACGGCGACCCCTGTTGGCGCGGCGTGCAACAACATGACGAGCTGTGGTGGTTGATGCAAGTTTTGTTTTATTTGTCACAAATTATTGTGACATAATTTAATAAAGTACATGTACATTACAGTGAAATGCTTGGTTCTGTATGAGCCCCCTGAGAATGTGCTTCATACAGTAAAAATGTAATGTTTTGAAAATGGGGGACCCTGAAAGACAAAAGTCTTTCTCTGGTCTGCATCCGGTATTGTACCCATTCTGCAATCTGTTAATAAAGTTTTCATTCATTCAGGTCAAAAGAATAAGTCCAAACACTACAAAATATACAATATACAAACTAAAGTGAAAATCTTTTGTAATAAATAGATACAAATATGGTGTAGTGTAAAAAAGTGCAAGGTGTTTGTTTCGGCTGCATTCAGATCCAAATCATAGAATTATGATCCAAAATAGCAAATCCCCCCCTAGATTTCTCCCCTTTTGGTGGGCCGTCTCTCGTGACGAAGTTCCTGACGCAACAAGACGTACTCTTACTCACAGTCTATATTCAGATTCAAAGTATTTATTGTAACGTATAATATAACCGATAGGGCATACAGACCCTCATCTGTACCTTTGTTTACACTGTTTATTTTTCTGCAACTATAAGGTATTGATTTATCTATTAAATCTTTTATTTTTTTGGTATGTACTTATATTTATCCCTTAAGTAAGTATTGGATGAACAACATCCATCACCAGGGGCAACTGGTTAGTTACTATCAACCAGCTAATGCTGTATATTATGTATATAGGCTTTATTCTTACAGTATCCACATCTGTCTGTACATCCTTTTACATATCTGTACTATATCTATATCTGTATCTCTTACCTACTCTTACTAGTTACGCTGCTGGCCAGTATGACTTACTACCATACTGTCTAAGTTATACCTGTACATATTAACACTACAACAATCTGATTAGCACTATTACTCAGTAGTACTAATTTATATATCTTATTATACCCAGTTTAATCACCTGTACATTGTATATTATTACTATTGCACTTTACTGTTACATTTGCACTCCTGTTTGAATGCCAAACTTCTTTTCTCTGAACTGTACTTGTGCTGTATGATGATGATAATACATTTTAACCCTTTCACTGCCGCACTACCTGTAAGAATCTCGTTGTTGGTGGTGTGGACCCAGGTGCAATAACAGGAACGAGAGAGAGAGGCAGGACACAACAGGGGTGTAGTTGGGAAGAGCTTTACTTAACTTCAACAGTTCAACTACAAAACAATAAACGTACCACAGCCTAAGCTGGCAGATAATGATCAAATAACAAAGGGTACAAACGTGGAGAGCACGGAAAGGTGCTGCGTGGAACCACAACCACAATGCTATGATAATAATGATAATGATAACAACAGAATTCACAAGTAACGTTTACGAACCGACAGGGGAGTAACAGGACAGCACAGAATATATAGGAAGACTAATCACTAACAAGAAACACCTGAAACAAGCACACAAGCTGACATTAACAGTGACACCAATATAAAACAAGACAGGACTGAATAACAATGATACATACAAATACAACATTAAACCAGACCGGGGAACAGAGTGGACAACACACACAGGAATGCAATACACACATTGAACAAAGACATAAACATTGGGGACAATAAGAGAGTAAGAATATGGAGACTGATTAGCATAGGGAATAACAGAGGGAGTACACCATTGACTCCGCTAGGGGGAGCTAACGGGCAGTCCTTCCCAAGCGGAGGTATCTTGTGGCCCGTCTGGTCGGGAGGGATTGACCCATAGTCTGGTCAGTTTGGGGCAAATGTGGGGTCAAGGCTGCAAATCATGATTAACATTTGAGCCAATGTTTTTCTGTTAATTTAGGGTCCAATAAAGAAAAAAATGCAAGGAGCCCAAAAAATTTGGTAGGCGAAGTCTCTGAAACGGCCACGCCCACTTTTTAGACCTGACATTTTGTATCTCGGCTCCTGGAGGTCGCAGAGAGTTGATTTTGAGCTCAAAAGTTGCGGAAACACCACATTCATATTAGTGTTATGAACAAACATATGCCCTAAAACCTAAACTTTTTGAGATATTCATGAAAAACCTTCTTTTATCTCTGAATTGATCAGTGCCCAAGCCACTTCAGCCAAATCTGCTCATGAAGGCCATGCAGTTCTGTTTCGTATTCGCTCTCGCTCGGCATCACTAGTCTGCACTATCTCGCATATGTGCATGCGCACTGAATAAAGACCACAAATGTACCTTTAATCCCAATATTCATCTGACCACACCCCTATCAGCTTACCCATATAAGCAGGGGTGGGGCCACCCACTCGCCTCCTTCTCGCTTTCACCACAAGGAAGAAGTGCCTCGGTAGATCCCCACACTTGACACCATGCTGGAAGAAAGAATTAGGAGAAGCTTTGGGAAACAAGGATACGTTGACGTCATATCTTTATTTTCTCTCTCACTATTTTCGGGAAAATACGGCGATATTGTCTTCGTACTGGAGTGTCTGGAAGATGATGATCATTCTAAAAATCCTCCACCGGTTTTCGTATTGGGAGTTCGTGCCGCTACATGCTTTTCCAACTGCAGTCCTTGCTGTGTGCTGGTTGCGGTAAAGGCACAGCTGGGCTGTAGGACGCGCCGCTGTTGTGAGACGTGGTGGGTTCCTGGTTCTGGTGAGTTATGTTTGCTGGCAGGCTTCACTTGTCTGTTAGTGCTATGGGGGCTACTTGACAATGTTTATGAAAACCGGCCCCAGGCTAGGGTCCTTTGTTCAGTCTCCTAGATGACAGAAGACCTTGGTCTGAAGCCATTTTAGTTTAACTAGTGGGCCGCGACCATTAACACTGGTGATCCCTGTGTGTTCTGGACGAGTGGATATCTCTCTGTCCCGTGTTAAGCCCCTTCTTTCATATCCAAATGAGAGTATTCCTTCACGAGGAGATATGTGCATGGATGTGCGATAGCGGCAGATCCATGTTCAAGTCAGCTACACAAGCCAGTTTGGTATTGTGCTGATTCCGTCGGGTGTTGGTAAAATCACCGTTGTAAAGCTGTGTGACATCTTGTTTCTCTTTTCACTTAAAAAGTGAGGAGGGTTTTCAGAACGGCGGCCTGTCTGGGTGAGTGTTATGTCATTGTGTACAAAGTTCAGGTGATAGCTGCTTAGCTTACGGTTAGCCAGTCAGCTGTTAGCTGCGCTGTTAGCCTGCTGGGATCACTGCGTGGCTTACAGAGGTGGGCCTACTGTTAGCCAGTCAGCTGTTAGCTGCGGCGCTAGCCGGTTGTGATCACTAGGAAACGTTAGCTTGCTGCTATCGGACAAGGCCAGCGCGGGGTAGCTCCGGCTCTTCGCGCGCCGCCGCGCGCTTCCCTCTGGTCGTGTGCGCCGTTCGCTCGGCGTCTCGCGAGCAGGGGCGGTAGCGACCGACGGTTGGGGCGACCGTTAGCTTAATGCTACTCTGTTGAACGTGCTTTGATTATAACATGTTTTACACTCTTGACTACGACGTCATCCTTGACAGGGGATGTTCGTCGACCCTGCCCTGAGCCTGGACGGGGATTGCGTCAACAAAGAGGACTGTAGCGACTGGTTGGAGCGACGACGCTGCCCAGTTCGAGCAACACAGGATCGGCTGTGTTGTCTACGGGGTCTTGAGTCTGCACTTCGCTGATCTACGTTCCGGGTAGGACAAGGTTTGACCAGACCTTATAACACGTCTTCTGGTTTTACTTTTCTAAATGTTTTGTGAATAACAATGTTTTCCCAAAACGTGTGTTGCTGCAATGCATTTAGGATACGACGCGAGTTATGTGTGAACTGTTTTTGTCACTGGCAGTTAGCTTCTCCGTGCAAATCGGGTTGTTGTTACAGATGTGAAAATGATCTGGTTGTTGTGTGAGAAACATCATGGTGTTTATATGTACCGTGTACTCACAACTAAGGTAACTAACCTATGAGGCTATGCTTAGTGACAAGTGAGTAAAAGAATGTTCTTTTCTCAGCCTGTGATGACAATGAACAGTGTGTTCACATATTAACAGGTTTTCCTGTTTTAACTGGCCGTATTAAGGGTAAAATAAGAGGATTGTGTTTCCCCCCGGTTCCCTGGGGACTTTTTCATCCTCCTATCAGACATGTTGTGCACTAAATTGTGTCTTTTGTGTGGTAGGGATGCGATGTAACCCTTAGCTTGATTGCTGAGGTTGTGCTAAAACTGCTGGAGAAACTTTATTTTCCTAAAAGAAAAGATTGTTTGGTCGCTGTCGTGTGTGCTTAGCAAGGCCTGTGGCCGATACTAATCGAGAATTATGTATTCTCTCATTATGAAAAACGGCGTTCCTCTGTAGAGTGTTTTTGCCATTTTTTGTAGGTGATGATGGGTTGTGTGTGTCATGTGACCTACAACTGGGTTGGACTGGCCACAGAAGCACATGTGTATGTTGGACCGGGGCTCTTAGAGAGCCCTCTCTATTCTGTGTTTTTTCCTTAGTAAAAATCAGATAGCAGGTTGGCTCATGCACTGTGTGGAGCTGTCAAACGCTTCATAGAGCTGACTATGACTGTGTCATATTCTCTTTTTGTCATTACATCGTATCATGGGTGTGGGGTCGTAAAGGGGTGAACTGGTAACCTTTTCTCTCCCCCTTGTTTCTGTCGGTCAGGGGTACACCCCCTGTCCTTCAAGGTTCCTGTCACGTTGCGGTCGGCCTGGTATATTGGGCGTGTGCACCGCGCGTCTCTGTTGGTAGGACTTCCGTGTGCTGTTCAGGTCCATGTGATGGATCTGTTTCGGGGGGGTGGTCAGGGCTCCTCCTCACCAAGCGCCTTTTCGGGCCTTCTGTTGAGTTCGGACTCCTCCTTTCCATGTGAGGGAGCCTCCATCAGAGTACAGAGCCTTCCTCCTCAGATTGTTAAAGTGAGTGGACCCTCTAGAAGGTGTCCTATTCTATTGTGTATGTATTCGATTCAATTCGATTATTGAGTGTGTATGGGTTCAGTGCCTCTTCCCCGGAGAGCCCTAAAACCAATTTTTTCCATGGCTCAAGGTGCAATATATTCTTTTCAATCTGTACAGCTCGCGTGGGAAGTCTCTCTGGGGATCCCCGTCTCCTTCCTATGGGAGGGTGGTGGGATGTAAAAATGTGAAAATGTTTTACCCCCGGCTGTGTAGACTGGGATACATACTGTTGGTGCTTCCTTCTTTTCTATTCAAAAAGTGTTGGAGTTAGGAAGTGTCACACCCCTCTTGTCGTTCCCCTGGGCGCCTTGGGGATTCAATGACAGGTTTAAATAGCCTGTTCATTGATGGGGGTGTGTCCCGACGCACGTATAGTGCTAGCTCGCTGTAAACAGGCGACTGACTGGCACGCCTTGGTTGCTTGAGGTTAAAACAGCGTTTTTATAAAGCAACTGAGATGGGGTTTTTTCCTCTTCCGACGACCACATCCCACGACCTGGGTTGGTTATCGACGGATTCTCGTTCATGTCTGGGGGATGATGACGGAATGGATCTGAACATATGTAGAGGGGTCTCACGCCCTTGGGGTGGGCCACCAGGCGCGGTTCGCCCGAACGTCTGGGTGGCGCCTTCTTTTCATGTTAAGATCGACACGCATATCTGCCCTTTCTCCTGGAGTAGGCATGTCGGCGTGGTTAGGGCACAGGACTGGTTCTGGTCACGCTGGTCCGGATCAGTTGAACCCGTTGTCCGCCGGGGATGCAGATCTGCTGTTCTGGTACCCTGAGGGACTTGGGCTTTTTTCAGGGGGAAAAATGCCAGGTCGGTCCGGGTGTCACAGGGTTAAGCGCTATGGAGACCCTGGTTGGGTACGTTTTTACTCAGCACTGTCGTAATGGCTTACGGCCATGCCATCCTGTACACGCTCAATCTCGTCGGATCTCGGCCGCTACACAGGTTGGTCCTGGTTAGTACTTGGTTGGGAGACCGCCTGGGAATACCAAGTACGGTGTGCTTAGGGGCTGGTTCTCCATTCTTTTTCGCTCCTCTCTCACGCATGGCGAAGAGGGGCCTGTGGGGGTGGTTTTTGACCTCCTCTGGTGACCCTGTGCTTCCCGTACCGCCAGGCCCGGTCCGAAGTACTGTTTCGTCGACCCGTAGGCCTGGGTTAACCCTTTTTTGAAAACTGAAACACTTGTACTGCGGTATAGCCGGTGTATACCCGCAGGTTTTTTCTTGAGGGGTTATAGGAACAACCACCGCATTGGGTAACACCAAGGTGGTTGATTCCCTGGTGTGTTGGAGCAGTGTCAACTCCCGGGTTCACCGTTTGAGGGTGCCCCTGCACGTTCATGACGTCTGCCAATCGTGTCAGCCTTCTCTGCCTCGACCCCTCTGGGTGGGGGTTTTTAAATGGAGGCTTGGTCATGCAACACCGCCAGCTTACGCTCCTTCCGCCGGGGCGGCTGTGTTCAGCTGTCCCCTCTGGCGCCTGTCTCGTCCGCAGTCTCCAGGCTAGGGTTAATAGCCTGTTGCCTGGTTTTTCCCCGGTGCGCTGCCTGCTTCCATTGGTTAACCTTTTTTGTGTGCTTACGGCCATGCTGACTGCCTGTTGCAGGGTCAGTGTGCCAGGCGGTGTACTATTGGGGGGACGGGGCCCGCTTGGCTGAGGGGCCTTTGTCCGAATACGCTGGCGATGTGGGGGGCGGGGCACTACGTGCCCACCTGGTGGGGTCTTGATGCTGGCATCATGGACTTCTCCGGGCCCCCATTCCAGGGAGTCCAGTCGTTTTGGTGGGTCTGGGTCTTCCTTCGCGCTCCGCTGCTACGGCCTTGCCACGGGGTTGGGTTTGCCCTTGACCCCGTGATTCTGGGGGCAGTAACGAGGTTGTTCCTCCGTTCGTTCCCGGGTGGCATGCGGGTTGTGCATGTGTGTAGTCGTGGGGTCAAGCCACGGTCTGCTCACCCTGTGTGTTGAGTTCCTTGAGTGCCTCTTCGCACGGTCGGGTCCGTCGCCCTCCCGTGAAGCCCCTAATAGGGGGGGTGCCCTCCATTAGGGTGGGTCGGGGGGGCTCGGCCCTCCCTGTTCTGATGGTTGTGGGGGGCTGTCAGCGGGGTGTATTTGTCGCCCGTTGGCTCTCGCTCGGCCTCCCTTGTGCAGACTAGTGATGCCGAGCGAGAGCGAATACGAAACAGAACGTTAGGTTATGACTATAACCAAGTTCTGTTAGTATAGCAACGCTCGGCATCCGACGCCGCTGCAGCCTTTGACCTCGCCTTGTGGCGAAAGCTTGGGAAGGAGGCGAGTGGGTGGCCCCACCCCTGCTTATATGGGTAAGCTGATAGGGGTGTGGTCAGACGAATATTGGGATTAAAGGTACATTTGTGGTCTTTATTCAGTGCGCGTGCACATATGCGAGATAGTGCAGACTAGTGATGCCGAGCGTCGCTATACTAACAGAACTTGGTTATAGTCATAACCTAACGTTAGTTTGGGCCAAAGTTCTAAATCTACTCATGGGGCATACTAGTGTTTAGGTTGAGGCTTTGTTATAAGATGACGACCCCAACAACCACCCAAGAAACAAAGCAAACCACTTGAAGTATTTATTTTATCCACTTTTTCTCCTTTTTCAATTTTTCTCCCATCCCAATTCCACTGTGCCAATTCTTCCCTCCCCTGTCTTGAACATTGCTTGCATATGCCCCCCACTGGCCGGTTGTAGGGAGGATAGAAGCCTTGCATCACGTGTTCCCTCCGATACACAAGGAGGCAGCCTGTCACATCTTTTCACCTGCCAGCGCACTCTCATTGGCGAGGTGTAACGTGTGGGAGGCTCACACTACCCCCGCCATTTCCTGTCTCTGCTCTGCAGGCGTCCCCAACCGACCTGTAGGAGTCGCTGTCCACAACGTCCAGATGACCACCCATCGACTTCCACCCGCTAACTCTGCCAATTGAGTTAGTATGGCGGCTGGCCCAAGCCGGAGGCAACGCCGACAGCCGGAGTCGAATCCGGTGTCTCTTGCGTTGGTGACGAGTGCAATGTCCGCTGCGCCACCCAGCCGCCCCCAAAAAAACTTTATTTGAACACATCACACATCCCATCACACAGGATTCAAACACTTGCAATAAATGAGACATTTCATCCCCCTGCCAGCACAAGAACATGAGGTGCATTTATTAGATCTGCAGCTACACACCCTTGTTACCTGAGACAATGTGTCTCCTGCGGAAACTGTGCTCCACTTGACAAAGAGTTTCTCCCCATCGGTAGTCCATCCCCATTCAACAACTGGGGGACAAGGGAGTTGTAGAAGGCTGTTCCCCCACAGCCATCCTGCCTGGACTGTATCTCTCAACAGATGCTGTAGAAGTGCATCCTGGCTTGGGGGCAGGTCTCGCAGCTTATCTTTAACTGACTGCTTGAACAGCTGGAATCTGAGTCCATCTATACTTGCACAGTCATACAGTCCAGCCTTGTTGTACCAGCTCATTACCCAGGGTTCAATAACTTCCATGCTGTTCTTAACAGTCTCGATACTAGGGCAGCAACTTAGTCCTCTCAATGCAGCAGTGAGCTTTGTCAACTTACTGTGGTTCATCCAGGCTTTGAATTGAGCATTCTTTAAGTGGCCAAAGAAGGCGCTCACAGAATCACAGCCACTGAAATAATGGAACACAGGCATGGCATCAGCCACATCTCCACCTAGCTTCTTGTGTGCTTCTGTGATTGAGTAGAACTGGCATTTCTCCCGAACAGCAAAGTCGATGAAGTTGCAAATCACAACATACTGACAGGAACTTTGTAGTGAACCCTAGTAGGATGGCAACTACATCGGATTTGACTGTTCTAACCGGAACTGACTTGATCCCCTTGTTTAGCATGTCCATCTCATGGCAAATGATGCGGTTGTTAGCCTCCTCAAGCATCTCTATGCGATCATAAAGCTGGATCTCAACATTTTCTCCAACGTTTGCAAGGATCTTCTTGCCGTAGGTGATGCTGAACTCCTTGCTCCAGTTCCATGCATGTTCCTTAGCAATCCTGGCAAACATTAAATTCAGGGCTACCTTGTTGTCTTGATTAGACAGAAAACCTTCAAAGAATTGCTTAGATTCCGGCACGGTGTCATTCTCGCTGAAGGCCATCTGTGAACTACCTGCTGACCCCCGATTATTCCTAGTTGCAGTCTTAATGTTCATAGTTCATAGGTAGAGGTCAGCCACAATGTCAATACGATTTGCTCCCTTCTCATGACCAATCTTGGCAACGCTGTTCAACACCTTGATGACAAAGTCCCGGAATGTCATGCCTTTGGTGAGAGACTTCACCAGGATTTGTACTTGCACAGATAGATCTATCACAAGTCCCTCTGAGGCTGTAGATTGAACTTATACTCCGATGTCCTTCAGGATTTGAGACTTTTGGCTGTGATAAATGTCTCCATCCTTTCTTGACAGGGCTTCTGGTAAACCTGTGATTGAAATGAATAGTTTTACCAAAACTAAATTAGCACTGTCAAATCAATTCACGTATAAAATGAATAATTGAACGTCACTGTATCGAGAATCTGGTAAGACGAAAGTTGCCTGCGTCTAAAACATTGAATAACTTTGAAATTATATCAACTAGATTTACCTGTGAATTCACCACCAAAGAGCCTCCTTGTCTCTTCTTCTCTTGATCTGTAGGCCTCCTTCAGCTTTGCAAAGGTTCCTTTAGGTGGCTTGATTGCAGGGCTAGCAAGCTGGACTTTTGCACCTGAACTTGGGAGTTTCAGGGCATTTCGGGAGATTTTCGCACTAACATCCTTCTGAGCATATACAAATCGCTCCTGCACAAACTGGTCATGCTGTGTTTTGCCAACTGTAAAAACAAGGCTGGCATCTTTAGTTACCACATCTGGGAAGGGAATGGATGAGTTCAACCTCATGAACTGAGCTTGGTTGAAGGGGTTGGTAAGGATCCCCTGATACACCTTGAGAGTGTGGCTTGAAAACGTTTCCTTGAAGGAGTCCAGCATTTCTTTGTGTCCGTGTGCTAGATCTTGACCTTCAACCTCAGCTAGGTAGCACTGGATTTCGGGTAGGGCAAGTTCGAGTTTCCTGAAGAATTCCTGGTCTTCCCGATTGATGATATCGACATATCCAGTGTCAGACTTGATGACCTTTATATTATGCTCCTGCTTTTGATCACATGCAATCTTCGAAAATCGGTTACCTCTGGGTGTCTACATTTGAGCTCTTTGAGATCCTGAAGAAACACTGATGTCCATCTGGCATAGTGTGTATGATCAAGTGCAAAGTAAAAAGGAATGAGCTGCTCAAGTGCACTGACCATCATGATGAAGTTGGCCTCCCGAAAGTATCTGATGAAGCTAAGATCCTTCTTGATTGCTTCAAGGACATTGGTCCAGTAGTGAAACATGGGGCTGTTTTCATTGGCCACCCAATTGCTCCAAATCAAACTGTTGTCCTCTAGATGTTTTGCCTGGAATGCCTCATCTGTCTTATTGGCCAGGACCACAGCCAGGATTTGAATGCAGTATCTAGCCTTCTTTATGGAATTCACATCACATACAGCAGTTGTCAGACCACTGATGTTCAGATTAGCTGAGATTAAGATGGTATCCAGGCCAGTTCCTTTGATCAACTGGCCAACACAGACCAGAGAAACCTTCTCAAGGTGCAGGCCACCCATAAAAGCAAAGTATGAATGAGAAAACTCTTCTCCCATGATACGCGATACACCCAAAGCGGTTTCGAATTTCGGCCGTAGCCAAAACGGGTGTGGCGGAATGGCAGCGATTTTTCAGAAATATCTGAAAAAGTAAAGGTTTTAGGGCATATGTTTGTTCATAACACTAATATAAATGTGGTATTTCCGCAACGTTTGAGCCCAAAATCAACTCTCTGCGACCTTCAGGAGCCGAGATACAAAATTCCAGGCCTAAAAAGTGGGCGTGGTCATTTCAAGGACTTCGCCTAGCAAATTTTTTGGGCTCCTTGCATTTTTTTGTTTATCAGGCCCTAAATGAACAGAAAAACATTGAAAATCATTTTTTGCAGCCATTATGCCTAAACTGACCAGACTTGGCTCGAAGGGCAGATTATGACACTACCAAAACGGTTAAGCCTTTCACTGCGGCGACACACAGAAGGTTAACCCTTTCACTGCGACAACACACAGAAGGTTAACCTTTCACTGCCACACGACAGCCGGTTAACCCTTTCACTGCCACACGACAGAAGGTTAACCCTTTACTATCACACTACAGACGGTTGTGTGATAGTAAAGGGTTAACCTTCTGTCGTGTGGCAGTGAAAGGGCTAATCTAATTATCTAATCCGTAAATATGAACCAACCTCATCACCCATCCTTCAACACTGCACTCACCCTCCAGAATGGACACAACGATGCAAAGTTGGTCCGTCTTCGAAGCCATGATAACATCCGTGCACTGAGCTCAGCTGCTCAGCGTGTATTGCAAAGTACAATAATATAAAAAACTAGACAATTCCGCACGGGGAAATTGTGAAAGTGTGGGTGATGCCTGTGCACCGCCAACGGAAGAGGGTCTGTATTGTCTCTGTATTGTCTCTTTCCACAGCAAAACGGTAGGCAAGGCACCTTGGTTGAGAAATGCAGGCTTCAATCTATGTTGTTTAGTCTATCTGTTCAGTACTGTTCAGTACTGTTTCAAGATGCACAATGAGATCTTCTGAGAGAATAGTTGAAGAACACAAATGTTCTAGAATGTTTGATTATGACATCATACTGTGACATCACAAATGTTCTAGAATGTTCTATTATGACATCATACTGTGACATCTTGAAGGGTTATGTGAAGGGTTTTGTGCGATATTGTGTAATTCCGTCGACAATTGTGGCCTGGGTGGCGATCGGAAAACAAGGGAACGACCGGTAAAAAATCAGATTTTAGCTAGAGTGGAGAACCCATTCGTGTCTGTGGAGCATGATTTTCAAAGAAATTGTCATAAGTTGAGATAGAAATGTCCAATTCCATTTATTTTTCTTTTGTGATATATATTCCATGAAATATGACAGAATCAACAGACGAATATTTATGTGACGATAAAATACAAGACTTTGAATGCGATATCGACCCAGAAAGACATGTGTTTAATTCCATTGAAGCCAATTGTAATTATTATACTGAGGAACAATTTAGTGAATGTATAGTATTAGATAACACATTTTCGTTAATACATTTCAACTGTAGAAGCCTCTACAAAAACTTTGATAAGATTAATGATTATTTGAATACTCTTAAAGGAAAGTTTAAGCTGATAGCCTTATCGGAGACATGGTTGGAGGATGAAAGGGGTGTTGATTTCCACATTGACGGGTATGAACTATATCATATAAACAGAACAAGTAAGAAAGCAGGAGGTGTGGCACTTTTTGTGGATGGAGATTTTAAATGTAAACCAGTTGGATATGACAATGGCTATTGATGACATAATGGAATGTTTAACGGTGGAAATCGAAATGGAAAAAATAAGCAATATAATTGTTACTTGTATATACAGGAGACCTGGGTCAAAGATAGAAACATTTACAGACACATTGGATGATTTGTTGAGTAGGGTAAACAGAAATAAGACATTTATTATTTGTGGAGATTATAATATTGACCTACTAAAGGTTTCTAAGCATAAGGCTTCAGCAGATTTTTTTGAATTATTGTATGGAAGAGGGTTATATCCACTGATCAGCAAGCCAAGTAGAATAACAGAAACCTCTGCTACATTAATAGATAATATTTTTATTAATAGCTTTAAGGATAATATCATACGTGGATTAGTTATAAATGATATAAGTGACCACTTACCTGTTTTTGTTACTTTTGATTGTCAATTGAAGAGAACAAAGGAGGAGAATGGGTACAGATATAAAAGGTTAAGAAGGGATGATGCTGTAAACATGTTCAGGAATGATCTTTTGAATGAAGAATGGAAGGGGGTCTATGTAGAAGACGTCAATGCTGCTTACAATACTTTTTTGAATATCTATCGGACACTTTACGATAGGCACTGCCCAATGGTTCAACATAAACAAAAAAGTAATGACAATAGAAAACCATGGATAACGAGGGGGTTAGAGAATGCATGTAAAAAGAAAAACAAACTTTATAGAGATTTTATCAAATGTAGAAAAAAGACTGCTGAAACTAAATACAAAGTGTATAAGAATAAGTTAGTATTAATTATGAGACGGGCTAAGAAAGATTATTACAATAGATTGTTAGGCGAAAATAAAAATAATATAAAGGGCACATGGGACATTCTAAATAAGGTAATGGGAAATAAATCAGCGTCCATAAAAATGCCTAGCCATTTCATTAGTAATAGTAAGACAATAAAAAACATGAATGAGGTGGTTAATGAATTCAACTATTTTTTTGTAAATGTGGGCCAAATCTGGCAGATGCCATTCAAAAACACGATGATCCATTACAGGAAGGATGGAGAGGAGATAGTAAAGTACTGCAGTCTATGTTTTTGGGAAATGTCAGTGAAGTAGAAATCATATCCATTGTATCAAAGTCAAAGAATAAGACATCCATTGACAGTGATGGGATAGATATGATTATAGTGAAGAAGACAATTGATTGTATGATCAAACCTCTCTGTTATATTTGTAATCTTTCTTTTCAGACAGGTATTTTTCCAGCCAGGATGAAGGTAGCAAAAGTGATCCCACTTTACAAAGTAGGAGATAAGCACAGCTTCACTAACTAGACCAGTGTCATTGCTCTCACAGTTCTCGAAAGTGCTTGAAAAACTGTTTTCGCATAAGTTCGATGGTTTTGTGGAAAAGAACAAACTGCTGAGCGAAAGCCAGTATGGCTTTAGGCAAAACAGATCAACAGCGACTGCCTTAATTAATATTATTGAAGAAATAACAACAGCAACGGATAAAAGGAAATTAACAATAGGGGTGTTTATTGATTTAAAAAAGGCATTTGATACCTTAGATCATAATATTCTAATTTCTAAATTACGCTCATATGGTGTGAGAGGAATGGTTCTAGAATGGTTGAGTAGTTATCTCCACAATAGGCAACAATATGTGCAGTTGGCAGATGTCAAATCTGAGCTCATGAAAATTGAATGTGGGGTACCACAAGGTTCGGTTTTGGGGCCCAAACTCTTTCTTTTATATATTAATGATATTTGTGATGTTTCAAAACTATTACAGTTTGTCTTGTTTGCTGATGATACAAATTTTTTTGCCTCTGGAAATAATTTAAAGGAACTAGCTGAACATATTGTGTATGAAATGACAAAGCTAAAGAAATGGTTTGATGTAAATAAGCTATCACTGAATCTGAAAAAAACGAAATTTATGATTTTTGGCAATCGAAAACTAGATGAAAATATAGTACTGACAATAGATGGAGTTGATATAGAGAGAGTTAATGAATTTCGTTTTCTTGGTGTGATTATGGATGATAAATTAACATGGAAATCGCACATAGCACACGTTAAAAAAAAGATGTCCAAGAGTATTTTTGTTATGAATAAAGTAAAGGATGTGTTAGAGTATGAGGCAATGAGAACACTCTACTGTTCACTCATCTCACCTTATATCAGTTATTGTGTTGAAGTATTGTGAGGATTGGTTCGTTCCCCGCCACACGCTCCTTTAAGGTACTGTGTTGATTGGTGCATTCCCCGCCACACGCTTTTGGAGCAAGTATCAATTCCAGCACGCACCTGTCATAGTTTGTGATTAGCGCCCCAGAGGCTTCTTATACTGGGACCTTCCTTCAATCGATGTCGGGTCGTTTTGAATACTTCTGCTTCTGCCTGTTTTCCCCGTTGCTGTGCCTCGTCTACTTTCCCTCCAGGACATCTGTGGATTGCCGCTGGTGAAAACCTTGTCCCCCCGTTTGGAGCTGCGCCTCGTTTACCCGCTTTACGCTTTGCGCTTTGGTGAGTTGGAACCAAACCCCTTTTTGGACTATTCTGTTTTGTGTGTTTTGAAGAACACTGAAGAGTTCCATTTTTGCTCGCACTAGACTCAGCTAAATTGTGTGTTAAAGAAGACACTGAAGATTATCATTTTGCTTGCACTGGACTCAGCTGAAGTGTGTGTTTAGAAGAGACACTGAAGATTATCGTTTTTGTTTGCACTGACCCTCAGCTAAATTGTGTGTTGTGGAGAACACTGAAGATATCGTTTTGTTTGTTCTGGACTCAGCTAAGGGAGGAGGAAACCGCACTGCCTCTGTGTTATGTGGGACTGTTATTGATCTCTCTCTCTCTCTCTCCTTTTCCACCTCGAGTTGAAGCTGGGAGTATCTGCAGAGCCGCTACGGCGTCAACACCGTTTCCCCACCTCCAACACCAAGAGGATCTGCAGAGCCGCAGATAACTCTGCCGAAGGCAGTCTCCCTTTTTGTTTCGAAATTGTTACTTGACTCCTTTTTGACTCTGTAAATAAATACGCCCTAGTATTTGGCTAACTCTGAACTACCTGTCTGTGCCGTGCGTTTGAGGTCGGTTTCAAACCCTAACAAGTATGGGGGAATACTTATGGGACCAATATAAAACCATTATATATACTACAGAAGAGGGCCATAAGAATCACACATAAAGTGAGTTATCGAGAACACACAAATACATTATTTATTAAATCTAGAATAATTAAACTTGAAGACATGGTTAAGTTTCAAACAATGTTAATTATGTTTAGGGCAAGAAATAATACACTGCCAGAAAAACTACAAAATCTCGTTCATTTAGAAAGTGAGTTTAGTAGGAGAAAATACAATTTTAAACATCAGTTTGCACGTACCACACTTAAACAGATGTGTCCTTCAGTTATTGGTGTAAAGTTGTGGAATTCTCTCCATAGCGAGCTTAATGGATGTAGTAGTGTTTATCTATTCAAAAAAAATTATAAAAAAGAAATATTTACTCAGTATGAAAATCAAATGTGATCTGAATAGTGAGATATTTTCTTTTCTTTTTTTTTCTCTTTTTCTTTTATTCTTTATTCTTTATTATTATTAAGATTATTTAATTTTTTCCTTGTCTAACTGTGAATTGTGAGTTTCTTATAATAATAATTAATAATTATAATTTAGGACCTGCTCCGAGGTCACCATTTGGCACACATGCGAACCATGCATACAATGCGTATCTGCGATTAACCCATCCCGTCGTCCTTCCCCCCCAAGGACAGCCGGGAGCAGACAGGCGCCACGTGAGCCGCGCCAGGGGACCAATCCAAGTGCTCCTGTCCGTCTTCGTCAAGGACGCCACAGCGTTAGCGATCTTGTTGTTGTGCATGTTTTTCCATTGGGTTTATCTTATCGGGGGGGGAAACCCTTGCGAGCACGGGGAGAACATGCAAACTCCACACAGAAAGGCCTGGGAGATACCCCACCTGGGTAACTGGCATCATGGAAACCTGGTCCCCAAGCGGGATTCGAACCCTGGACCTTCTTGCTGTGAGGCGACAGTGTTAACCACTACACCACCGTGCCGCCTTGTATAATGGTATAAATTATTATTTGTATAAATTAGGTTGTACACCGACCATTAAGAAAATACTTCTTTAGTTTAGGAATAAGGGGCAGGTAACTATAAGATTTATTCTTCTTCCTGCTCCTTTTGTCCATGGAATGTTATTTATGATTGTGTAATGAAGAAACTCTGATTGTATGATTCCATGTGGCAAATAAAAACTCTGAATCTGAATCTGAATCTGACCGAGGGCACAGTTGTGTCATTGTTTTGATGTGTTGTTTTTATATCTACGTCCAAAAACTGTAGCAATTTACAAAAGGTGAAGGTAAAACAAAGAAATGCAGCATCTACTACACTCTAGTAGAGTGTTTCACCGCACCGTTTGGCTACAAATCGACTTTAAACAGGAAATTTCGGTCCATGGGGAATGAATGGCGGAATGTAATTAACTAGAAAATTTCCAAAAAGTAATAGCAACTCGACTTGGACCAAGCCGGTCGTTGTGATACCTTACACGTGTGTGTGGTGCGAAGGCTCTGGGAGGAGTTAGCGGACAAAAGTCGGCGGAATAAATAATAATAAATAGTATAGATTACAATAGTGTACACTAACTACCTACTATCACCTGTATTGCCCCTTTTCCACTGCATGGTACCTACTCGACTCTACTCTCTACTCTGCCTTTTCGGTTTTCCATTGTCAAAATACCTGGTACCAGGTACTTTTTTGGGTACTTTTTTAGTCCCTGCTCTGTCGAGGTTCCAAGCGGGTAGAAGTGGTACCAGAAAGTGACGTGAAACACTTCACAAGAGAGAAGCGTCACACGTTGGAGCGTCTGCACAAAAACAGAAAGCCGCCATCTTTAATGCCTCGCGTAGGATTTCATTATGTTTGCAGCAGGAACAAGTGCAATAAACAAAAAAGGATATATTCACTGTGTATTCTGCCTCATTTATTGATGAAACAAAACCAACATCAACACAATTTACCACCGAGCGGAGAGTTTACTCTCACAAAAAGATCGCTGATTTGTTAGCTTATGTGATTGCGTTTTACCGTTAGCATTTGGCTAGCGTACATAACGTGATCAATATAACTCGCTATTGGTTGTTCGTACTAGTAACTTTAATGCTAGTAGAATAGACACAACGTGAGGTAATCATCATCATCCATTTTAAACTGGTTATTATGCTATCGTTAACGTTAGTAGAATAGATGTAGTATATTTTTGATTGGTTATTAGACATTATAGCATAATCATACTGGCTAGTCTGAAAACCAGACAATAATGTGGATTTTGCCATCTGCCCCAACGGCTGGAACCAAAAGCTTACTCATCAAACTGGTTCCCCAGAGAGAGAGAGTCCCCACCTGAAGGCGAAAACCAGTTGATTAGGATGTGACTGAATGACCTTTTGTTTCTAGACTGACAGAAACACACACACACTGATGAATGACACACCCCCTCACCCATTAGAATCTCACGCAGACAGAGACCAAAACCAGTTTACCCAGGTAGTGATAAGCAAATCACATCACAGCATTTAGATTCGGTTGAAACACATATAAGACACACATCTTGACATTAGAACACACACACACACGACAGGACAAGCTGTGTGTCAGAGAGATTCTTTGTATCCTGTGATATTGCTGTATTTCTACCGCTGGTGCCCTGCTGAATAAATCGACTGAGAACCTGAAGCCATTGACTTTCAACTTGTATCCAGCATCTACTTTCTGAAATTGGTCATTCCATAATTGTTGTTTACAAAGTCACAGCTGATTTGTAACTTCATAGACACGAGAGGTAGCGTTAACGTTAGTAGAATAGACACGAGAGGTAGCGTTAACGTTAGCAGAATAGACACGAGAGGTAGCGTTAACGTTAGCAGAATAGACACGAAAGGTAGCGTTAACGTTAGAAGAATAGACACGAGAGGTAGCGTTAACGTTAGCAGAATAGACACGAGAGGTAGCGTTAACGTTAGCAGAATAGACACGAGAGGTAGTGTTAACGTTAGCAGAATAGACACGAGAGGTAGCGTTAACGTTAGCGGAATAGACACGAGAGGTAGCGTTAACGTTAGCGGAATAGACACGAGAGGTAGCGTTAACGTTAGCAGAATAGACACGAGAGGTAGCGTTAACGTTAGCGGAATAGACACGAGAGGTAGCGATAACGTTAGCGGAATAGACACGAGAGGTAGCGTTAACGTTAGCAGAATAGACACGAGAGGTAGCGTTAACATTAGCAGAATAGACACGAGAGGTAGCGTTAACGTTAGCAGAATAGACACGAGAGGTAGCGTTAACGTTAGCGGAATAGACACGAGAGGTAGCGTTAATGTTAGCGGAATAGACACGAGAGGTAGCGTTAACGTTAGCAGAATAGACACGAGAGGTAGCGTTAACGTTAGCAGAATAGACACGAGAGGTAGCGTTAACGTTAGCAGAATAGACACGAGAGGTAGCGTTAACGTTAGAAGAATAGACACGAGAGGTAGCGTTAACGTTAGCAGAATAGACACGAGAGGTAGCGTTAACGTTAGCAGAATAGACACGAGAGGTAACGTTAACGTTAGCAGAATAGACACGAGAGGTAGCGTTAACGTTAGAAGAATAGACACGAGAGGTAGCGTTAACGTTAGCAGAATAGACACGAGAGGTAGCGTTACCGTTAGCGGAATAGACACGAGAGGTAGCGTTAACGTTAGCGGAATAGACACACGAGAGTCTGGTTAATGTCGTTATTGATTGATTGATTGAAAACTGTGTTTACTCTGGCTTGCTCCAAGCCCCCACGGACATAGCTATGCTCACGGCGCTCTCATGCTGTACGCCAGCGGCCCCGCCTCCCGACACGTAGACAAACAGAGTACTACCTGCAGTGGAAAAGGAACGAAGTACCAGTTATCTAAATCGAGTAGAGTAGGCAATGGAAAAGAGGCAAAAAAAAGTTTCGAACTTGTTTCTATCCTTTGGCGCCACCCATTTTGGTTTTAAAATTGGAAGTGATGGTGACGCTGGCTGATTTACGGCGCCCCCTGTTGGCGCGGCGTGCAACAACATCACAAGCTTGATTGATTGATTGATTGAAAATGTTATTAACAGATTGCAGAATGGGTACAATACAGTACAGCTCAATACACACAATTAGACCAGAGAAAGACTTTCGTCTTGTTTACATCAGGGTCCTCCATTTTCAATTCATCATAACATATATGACATACATGACATACAGATAGACAGTACTGCTACATCTAGACATTTATGACATATCAGATCTACAAATATACAGTACTGTTTGTGAGTTGTGAGCTGTGGTGGTTGATGCAAGTTTTGTTTTATTTGTCACATAATATAAAGTACATGTACATTATTAAAGTGAAATGCTTGGTTCTGTACGAGCCCCCCTGAGAATGTGCTTCATACAGTAAAAAGGTCAAAAGAATAAGTCCAAACACAAACAAAACACAAAGACATAAGATGGGCATGATAAAGTATGCTAAATTCCTGAGAAGGCACTGGGTCCTATGTACACTACTAGGGGTGCACCGATAAGTGCCTTGTTGACTGCAATCGGCCTATCGGCCGATAAGCTTGAATGTGCCGATGGCAGTAGCCGATAAATTCAGTCGCGTCCTGCACAACGGCGCCGCCCCCAGTCCCCCACACACACACACAAGCTACTGCATCAAGTTACTACTAAATATTCAACATTCTCTTTTGAGACTCCGCTTCAGACTCTTATCATTTGGCACTAAAAGCTAAACATTGTCACCGATATGGCTGTCCGCAACATGTCATTAATTGTGTACGCGAGGTGGTCGCTCAGTGACGACGTTAACATGAGCTAGGTTAGCTAGCATGAGCTACCGGGAGATGGAAGACTAACGTTACTGGTGAAAATGCGATTTCCGTTGGAATACTCCTTTGCCAACTTGCTGTACTTTGCTTGCAGGTCTGCAGCCATTATTGCTGGATTATGAATAGCCCCAACTTTAGCCAAGGTAACGTTATGGCTAAACCTTTAACGTTAGTTAACGCTAGCTTTCGGTTAGCTGTTCAATGCTATTAATAACACAACCAAGCGAACCCATCACAGCTCCCCGTCAACACTCGGGAAGATGGCATTTAAGAAAGTATCTGCTGTTCATGGTGGAATTAATACCATAAACATATTTCTTGATGTTTCCTTTTTTTAAGTAAGTAAAGAGGCCTACAAATACAAACATACACATACAAATATACAGTAGTTTCATTAAAAAAAAATTACAAAAAAAATATTAAAAAAAATATATATTAAAAAAAATTACAAATACTTATTTTTTGCCACAAATATCGGTATCGGTATCGGCCGATTGTGTTAGTTGAACAATCGGTATCGGTGGCCAATTTTCATATCGGTGCATCCCTATACACTACTATACAATATACAGTTTTAACTCTATGTCATTATGCTATACTAACTATATCTAAACTATACTATACAAGAACCACATCGGTTCTACCTTTAAACCGTAACCTTTATTTTCCTCATTCCTTTAAAGTGACCTTTCCATTTAGTTTAAAGTGACATTTAGTTTAAAGCAATTGTTTAAAGCGATTGTTTAAAGCGATTGTTTAAAGCGATTGTTTAAAGCGATTGTTTAAAGCGATTTTTTAAAGCGATTGTTTAAAGCGATTGTTTAAAGCGATTGCAGCATGTGTGTTGTGTGTGTGTATGTGTGTGCTAATGTGTACTTGTGTGTGGAGAGTTCAGTGTTCAGTGTTCTGATGGCCTGGGGGAAGAAGCTGAGCCGTAGTCTCTCTGTGCTCGTAGCGTGTGTATGTAGGCGCTTGCCTGACCGCAGCAGCTTGAACAGGCTGTTGTTGGGGTAGTTAGGGTCTTTCATTATTCTGCAGGCTCTGGATTTGCACCTCCTGTTATATAAGTCCTGCAGCGGTGGTAGTACAATTACAATTACAAAGGTACAATTACTCAAGTACTTTACACCCCTGGATATGATTATGACCAGAATTCCATAACTCTCTGTACTGTATGCTAACTGTCTGTACTGTATGATAACTGTCTGTTGTATGATAACTGTATGTACTGTATGATAACTGTCTGTTGTATGATAACTGTCTTGTATGATAACTGTCTGTACTGTATGATGATAACTGTCTGTTGTATGATAATTGTGTGTTGTATGATAATTGTCTGTACTGTATGTGGTGAAGGATTTGGGTGGATTTCCATTAAGGATAAAAACACTATATGAGCATGCAAGCCTAATCACGTATAATCATTAAAGCTGCTGTAAGTAGTATTTTCTTTGTTAAAATAATAGTTATATGAGTATAGCGATCGCTCTGCTCTATTTGGAACTATCCCTTTATCCACTCTAATAATGAATAACTTTCTCCACATGCACACACCTATTTACCTCCGCCTGGCCACACCCACATCCGCTCCTATATAAGCGGGGTCGTGGCCACACAATCAGCTCCTTCCCAAGTCTTTCACCACCGAAGGCGAAGACCACAGGGTCCTCAGTGAGTCAGAGCAGAGCGCTCGCTATACTCATATAACTAGAGTTATAGGATAACCTTTACGTTATAGATCGTATAGCTTTACGCTCTGCTCTATTTGGAACACAGGAGCTGAGCAGAGCGAAAAGCTTGACAGATGTACCCGCTGAGGCCCCCTACAACCATCAGAACCGGGGAGGACCCGAGCCCTGCGGTCCCCCCTAGTGGAGGACGGGAGGGAATCGGATCCGACTGTGCGAAGAGGGTTTAGCACCTCAAAAGCACAGGGTGAGCAGACCGTGGGACTTACCTTCATTCAGAAGGACCCGCGACCACTCAGGCGCGCATCCCACATGCCACCAGGGAACGGACGGGAAGCAAAACACCTCCGTCACAGCACCCAACATCACAGGGTCGAAGGTCAAGAACCCAACCCCGTGGCAAGGCCGCAGCAGAGGAGCGAGAAGGAGGTCCCAGCCCTAGGACAACCTGAGGGCCAGGACCCCCTGAAAAAAGGGGCCTGGTGAGGCCAACGAGGCCGTAGCATCGGGACCCCACCAGACGGTCACTGGTGACACCACTCCCCACATCGCCAGCTTATCGGACAGGGCCCAAATCAAGAGCAGGCCCTTCCCCCCTTGGCACGCCGCTCTGAAGCACTCTACAAGAGGCTACTCCCCCACAACACTGCAGGGCCAGTCGGCGTGCCGGGGAGACAACCCCCAAGGAGGTTGATCCCTCAATCCAGGCAACAGGCCCCAAGAGCAGAACTCGACCTGTGCCTGGAGCACTGCGGACTAGACAGGCGCCTAAAGGGCCTACTGTGAGAACAGTATCCCGGCGGAAGGGGCATTCGGTATGCTGTGCACCATGTCATAACCTCCACAAACCCGACCCCCCAATCCAGCAGGGTCGAGGTTCAAAGAGGAAGCTGACACAATTGGCAGACGTCATGAAAGGTGCGGGGGCACACTCTCGGGCAGACGGGGTCAAGCCCGGCCTCAACCCGAGAGTCGACTCTGCTACCAACACACCGGGGAACCAACCACCCCCCTATGTTTAGTTTAACAGGAGGCGGTTCCCTTAACCCACCAAGAAAACTTAGAAACATAACTGCGTGTATACACAGGCTATACAAGCAGTACAAGTGTTTCAGTTTTCAAAAGGGTTAACCCAGGCCAACAGGTCGACGAGAACGAGTTTGGACCCGGGCCTGGCGAACCGGGACCTACACAGGGATGCCTAGAGGGGTTAACAGAAACCTCCTCGACAGCCCCCTCCCATCCCCGCCCAGCAGGGGGAGGGAGGGGTGAAAATAAATGGAGAAGGACCAGGCCCCCTAACACAGCGCAAGGTACAACACAGTATGGACCAAGCACGTCACTGTGAGGGCAACTCGTAGTGGCATACACATGACACACACATCCACGACATCAATCCCTGCGACGCCCGGGCCGACCCGGCATTTTCCCCCCGGAAAAGCACAAAGTCCTTCAGGGTACCAGAACAGCAGCTCTGCGCCCCGGCGGACAACGGGTTAACTGACCTGGTCCGGCGTGACCAGAACCAGTCCCGTGTCCTAGTCATGCCGCCATCCCCAGTCCTAAGAGTGGGGTAGGTACGCATGTCGATCCAAAACATCACAGAGGGCGCCACCAAGATGGTCAGTACGCGAATGCACTGCTCCTGGTGGCCCAACTCATGGGCATGAGACCCCTCCGCCAATGTATTGATCTACTCCGTCATCTCCCCCCGGAGATGTACATGAGCCGTCGAGTCTAACCTAGTACACTGGCGCTCGGTAGAGATAAAAAATCTCCTTCCCAGCCGCCCGCATAAAAAAACGCTGTTTCTATGAATTGGGCAACCAAGGCGCGCCAGCCCATAATGTGGTTTCACATTGAAAGCACCCAGGGCCAGCGCTATATGCACGACGAGACCCAAAACATATCAATGGTGAATTCTAATAAGAAAAACCAGACAACGTTCCCTCCATGCTGTCTGGGACGAGCAGCAGGAAGCCAGTCAATAAGACACAGATATGGGTGTCATACAACGCGTCTGAGGGTAAACCCTGTCAATTCTGCTCTTTACACAAGAGGGGAAGACAGAAAATCCCCCAGAGAGACCTCCACGTGAGTAACAATTGAAAAAGATACATGTAATTATTGAGCCAAGTGACCAAAGGCCCAATACACATTTCAATAGAGAGCAGAGCAGAAAACAACCAGTTCTCAAATGCATCGCATCATTCAACTTTGACAATGACAGTGGTCCGTAGCACGGAGCCTGAAAAAACTCACGGAAGTCTCATGGCCAATAGAAAACGCGGCCAGTGACGTAATCCATGGCCGGGGAAATCCTGTGACCCACTTATCCTAATATGGAGTGGGACCAGGGAACTCCCCCCCCCTTCCCCCTCCCTGTGACGCGCTGACCAGGGGCGGATTTAGGATTGTAGGAGATCCGGGGCTTAGCCCAGATGGGCCCCCTTTTTTTTATATATATATATATATATTTTTTTTTATATTTATATTTATTTATAATTTTTTTTTTGTGCAGGCAAGGGGTGGTTTGAATGTGCACAGATATCTTTTGAATTTAATGAACCTGTACGTGCAATTTCCTGCAATATAGAGCCTTCAATCTTGACCAATAAAGCTGCTCTTTTCACTATAAAACTCAGTTAACCATAACGTAGTTATGGTTAGATTTATATATTGGGGGGGGATATATCATATTTTTCATATAATCAAAAAGTGGTGGAGCAAGATCATACCTTTGCTCCCCCAAGTTCAATAGTGGGAGAGCAGAGATGCTCCGAATGCTCTTATGGCCAGGCGTCTATGATTCACTGATACAAAGTAAAATAGTGCAGTGCAATAAAATAGTTAGTAAAATAGAATAAAATAATGCAATAGTGCATTGCAATAAAATAGTTATCATCGTATTTTTTCGGGAGGCCGGTAAGGAGTGCATTACAGTAGTCGAGTTGGCTTGAAATAAAGGCATGGATCTTCCGTCCTTTTGATTTATAAATGGCCGTACTTTAGCTATGTTTCTAAGGTGGAAGAATTAAGTTTTTGTCAACTTGTTGATTGTGATTTAAAGCTTAGGTCTGAGTCTACCATAATATCAAGACTTAACTCACTCAAATACAGTTAGCAGCTGGATAGACCACAGATGGAAATTAGCTTCTGCTAAATCTGGTGCAAACATATTTTCATGTAACAATGATGAATTGTAAAAAAAAAAAAAAAAAAAAAAAAATTAAATAGATTCAGGGCTTTTCAGAATACATCCGGGGCTTGAGCCCAGGTAGCCACCCCCTAGCTCCGCCCCTGGCGCTGACCCCACAGCCCGACAGGGAGACTGACGTACAGGAGGTCCAACCCCCTGGCCAATCAGTTAAAGGGGGGAGGGGTTTATCAGTTCACCCCATATGACCCCACACCCCGGATACGATGCAATAACAAAGCAGCGCCATGACACCAGTTGTTAGCATGCTACATGAAAAGCGCATATACCTGCTAGGGTAATAGCTTTACAGTTTGCACGCCAGCCACAGACGATAAACTCGTTTGTGTAAAAAACTGGTTTTTATACAATGCTTAGGCTCATGTGCGAAAAAACTTGCCACCCGCATTTTTATACCTTTACCCTAAGTAAAGAAAAAACAACAGATGTTAAAGAGAGGGTCCAAGGACCTTGGTACAATAGCTATATATGTAACCACTTCTGCAGGCTAACACTCGACCCAGTTGTGGACTCACTGCCACGTTTCCTAAACGTAACATGAACACACACAACCCCCTCAGACAATAAAAAGGGTAAAAATTCACTCTTACTACTGCAAGGACAGTACTATCAGAGCAGCTCTGAAATCCCGCACCACTGCCTACAACCTGGGCAGAGAGTCAGGAAACATGGAAGAGTACAAGGCTTCAGTCTATACTCTGCGCAAGGCTGTAAAACTTGCAAAACGGACATATGCTGATAAACTGGAGACACAAATGGCACAAAACGACACAAGAGGCTTATGGCGGGGACTGAGGACAATAACTGACTACAAAGTCAGCGCCCCCTCAATGGGGAGCGACGACGCCTCTCTCGCGGACAAACTCAACTCTTTCTACGATCGGTTTGGTGTAGACAGTGGCGGCGCTAGCTCAACGGCTAGTGACGTCACTGGCGCGCCGGCTGTTGTGGAGGGGGGGGGCAACCGCGGGGGGGCGGGGACGCTCTCTCATTGTCGGAACACAGTGTGAGAAGAGCATTTATGCAGGTGAACACCAGAAAAGCTGCTGGCCACCCCTCACCCACCAGCAGGGGACAGGGGGGGACACAGGGACCCCCCCGAACGCCTTGGGAGCACTTTATGTAAAGTTTATGTTTTTTATTTATGTTAATCATTATATGTATTCGGTGAAGAGAGTGGAGGCTCCAACCGGAGGGGGGAATGAGTGTGACATGGGGGGGACTGACAGACGAAAGAAGAAGAAAGATGACAAGGGTTAAAGGTATAAAAATGATGTCGTTAAACGTTAATGGAATGAATAATGCGATAAAAAGGGGCAAAGTGATGTTGAAATGTAAAAAAAGTGAGATGGAAGTGATTTTTCTGCAGGAGACACATTTGGTAGCACAGGGTCATGAGAAACTGAAGAGATTTGGATATGAAAATGCATACTATAGTTCCTTTGAACAAAACCCGAGGAGAGGAGTAATCACGTTAATCAAAAACACAGTCAAATTTGAATTGATCAAGGAAGTAAGAGACAAGGAGGGAAGGTTTGTTTTGGTGAAGGGGAAAATGGAGGGCCAAATGGTTACGTTAGTAAATGTTTATGCACCCCCAGAGAGTGAGAGGGATTTATATGAGACCATTTTTGACATGATAGTGATGGAACTAGAAGGGATATTGATATGTACGGGAGATTTTAACGTAGTACTGAATCATGACCTAGACACCACGAGTACTAGAAAAGGACGGGCGCCCATCAGTAGATATATGAATATTCAGATGACGGAAATGGGAATTACAGACGTTTGGAGGGAGATGCACGCCATGGACAGGGAATACACACATTACTCACACCCACACGTGACGTATGCGAGAATAGACTACTTTTTGATGACGACGGGGGACAGTTACAGGGCACGGGAGAGCAGTATAGGAGTGGCGGACATATCGGATCACAGTGCCATATATCTGACAGTAGATCTAGAAGGGAGACGGAGGAACACGATTTGGAGACTAAATGTAGGAATATTAAATAACAAAGGGGTGGTGAGTCAGATCAAGGAGGAGATAGCCAGATATAAGGAAGAAAATGACAACGGGGCGGTAGACCCGAACATTCTATGGGACACACTGAAGGTAGTGATAAGGGGGAAATTGATGGAAAAAACAGCAATGCTGAAGAAGGCCAGAACGGAGACATATCACAATCTGATAGGGAAGCTAAAGAAGCTAGAGGGGAGACACCAGATATCAAAAGAACAGGAAACGCTCGGAGAAATCAAAGAAGTAAAGGCCAGGATAAATAGGGAATTATTGACGGAAATAGAAAAGAAAGCGAGGTTCATGAAACAAACGTACTATGAAGGGGGACCAAAAGCGACCAGACTGTTGGCTAGGAGAATTAGAACGCAACAGAAGTTGAACACGATACACACAATAAGGGATACAAAGACTAATGAAATATTGAGGGACCCAGCTGAAATAGAGAGGACATTTAGAGAATACTATGAGAAATTATACACACAGCCAAAAGCAGCGGGAGAAGAGGAAATAGAAACATATCTGGAGAAGCTAGAGTTACCATCGATAGGGAAAGAACAGAATGAAGAGTTAAATAAAATAATTACGGAACAAGAACTGGAAGATGCAATTAGTAGAGCTAAAAACAACAAGTCTCCGGGGAGCGACGGATTCCCATCGGAATTCTACAAGACATTTAGAACTGAATTAGCACCCATGTTAGGGGCGGCGTTCAGACACACGATGGAAGAGGGGAAAATGCCCCCCTCGTGGAAGGAAGCCATAATCACCACGATACCGAAGGAAGGGAAGGATAGGGAATTATGTAGTAGTTTCAGACCTGTGTCCATACTCAACGTAGATTACAAGATGTATACATCGATAATATCAAAAAGATTTGAGACGTTTATGCCAGACATTATAGATGAAGATCAAACTGGATTTATTAAAGGGAGACAGACACAGGACAACGTGAGAAAGACATTACACATAGTAGAGGAGATACAAAAACAAGGGGGTAGCGCGGTACTGATTAGCCTAGATGCAGAAAAAGCGTTCGACAGTGTGAGCTGGACATTTTTATATAAAACATTGATGAGGTTCGGACTGAACGGGAGGGCGATGAAGATGATCAAGGCGCTATATCAAGAGCCGACAGCGAGGGTTAAGGTGAATGGCAGCTTGACGGATAGAATCAGATTAGAGAGGGCTACCAGACAGGGATGTTGTCTCTCACCGACGCTCTTCGCCGTTTTCATAGAACCACTGGCACAACTGATCAGGCAGACCGAGGACATCAAGGGAGTAAGGATAAAGGGAACGGAATATAAACTAGGCTTATTTGCAGACGACGTGATAGTATACATGAGGCAACCAGAAAAGAGCTTCCCGGCACTGATGGATCTACTGAAGGAATATGGTCACTACTCAGGATACAAACTAAACGTGACAAAGACACAGACCTTAGCATGGAACTACTCTCCAACGACGGAAATTAGAGAACAGTACGGGATAAGATGGGACATGGACAAGATTAAATACTTAGGGGTGAACATCACGAGAGGGGTGGAGAAACTGTTTGAGGCGAATTATACACCGATAAATCAGAACATCAATAGAGACCTAGAGAGATGGACAGTAATGCCCTTGGACTTCAATTCAAGAATAGAGGTCATTAAAATGAACATCTATCTACTATCAAGGTTACTGTACCTATTCCAGTCACTACCGATACAAATACCACAGAATCAATTCAGGGAGTGGGACAGACTGATATCGAGGTTCATATGGGCGGGGAGAAGACCACGGGTCAGATATAAAACACTACAACTACCAAAGGAAGAGGGAGGGATGGCAGTACCCAGCCTACAAGATTATTACTATGCAGCACAACTGAGAGCAGTGACGTGCTGGTGTAACGACAGATATGAGGCAAGATGGAAAGACATTGAAAAAGAAGGGGAGGGATACAAGGTACAAGCTCTGGTGGGGGATAGGGAACTATTTAAAGAAAAAGAGGGACTATTAGATCCAATCACCAAATACACCTTGACCATATGGAACAGAGTAGTAAAAACACACAAATTGGAGAAGCAGTCAGGGGTCCTGAGATGGGTAGCACATGACAAGAGATTCAAACCAGGGAGGTTAGACCATGGATTCAGAAGGTGGGAGAGGGGGGGGGGGCAACAGCAATATGCAAAATGATAGAGAAGGGAGAAATGCAGACACTACAAAAATTAAAGGAGAAATTTGGACTAGAAAACAGGGACCACTTCAGATATCTACAGGTTAGAGACTACTACAACAAAGAAATAAGGGGGGCCAAAGACGAGGAACAGAATGGAATAATAAAGATGATAGTATGGGCATACGAAGGGGGGCAAGGAAGAGTAATATCAGCAATATACCGGGCTATAATGACCAGCAAGGGACACACGACCGATTACATAAGGGAGAAATGGGAGAGAGAGCTAGAGATAGAAATAACAGGGAAGGAATGGGGGAACATATGCGAGGTACAACACTCAACAACAGGATCGAGAATATGGAAAGAATTTGGATGGAAAAACATAATCAGATTCTTTATAACCCCAGAGCTGAAGGGAAAATATGCACCAACACAAAAAGCATGCTGGAGGATGTGTGGGAAGGAGGGGGCAAATCACACGCACATATTCTGGGGATGTCAGAAGCTGAAGGGGTATTGGGAGGAGATAGGGGAAGCAATGATCAGAATATTAGGATACGGGATACCACAAACAGGACTGGTGCTTTACTTAGGAGACCTGACACACGAGGGAATACAAGGGGGGGACAAATATTTAATAAAGATAATGTTGATAGCGGCCAGAAAAGCAATAACGAGACTGTGGTATAAGGAAGACCCACCGACAATAGCAAAATGGGTAGGAATAGTGGAAGAAATACAGGATATGGAAAGGATAACACACATGCTGAGGTTACAGGAAGAGAAATTTGGGGAAAGATGGGGAAAGTGGGAGGATTATAAAAGGAACGAGAACGACATCACAGAGGAAGAACCAAATGCAACACAAGAGAGCGAAGGGTAAAGGAGGAAAGATGTTCAAGCAGGGTCTATGAACCCATGTCACACACCTGTACTTTAGTTAATATTATCTATTTTGTTTTTGGGATATTACAAGTGCTGAATGCTTTTATACCTTATTATTTATGTCTGTTTAACGGTGTGATATTAAATATTCAGGGATGATGTGGTTTGTGTATGGGTGAAACAAAAGGCAAAGTGAAAGTTAATAAACAAGAGAAAAAAGAAAAAAAAAGGGACGAAGGAGAAGGGAAGTAAGAAACTCAAGGAGGGTCTCTGGACCCAGATCACACATACAAACCTTAGTCAGCATTTATTGTCTTTGAGTAGGAATTACCTGTTTATGCCTGTTTAAGGGAGATACACAATCAGCCTTTGTATCAAATACCTAGAAAACAACAGTAGGGGAACCAGACAACTAACCATGTGATACCCATGTAAATATTTATGTGCACTGTTTTTTCTTTTTGTTTTTATTGTGATACTAGTCTCTTCATCTTTTATTATTTATTTTTTGTAAGTGCTGTCTGTCTAAATAAATGTTAATAAAAAATTTAAGTTTAAAAAAAAAAAAAAAAAAAGCTGCTGGCCCAGATGGTATAACAGGATGCATACTTACAGTAAGTCCTGTGCCAACCAGCTAGCCCCTGTGTTCACCGCCATATTTAATCAATCCCTGGAGGAGTCAGTGGTCCCTGCCTGCTTCAAGATGTCTACCATCACCCCTGTACCAAAGAAACCCTCCCCAACATGTCTCAATGACTACAGACCGGTGGCACTCACCTCTGTGGCCATGAAATGTTTCGAGAGGCTGGTCAAGGATTACATTTGTGCCTCCCTCCCCAGTGATATGGACCCTATGCAATTTGCATACAGGCCAAACAGGTCCACTGATGATGCGGTCTCCCAAGTACTGCACAGCACCCTCTCTCACCTAGACCGCTAGAAGGGGGGCTATGTGAGACTGTTGTTCATTGACTACAGTTCAGCGTTCAAAACCATAGTCCCCACCAGGCTGGTGGACAAGCTGATCGAGCTGGGTCTGAGCTCCGCTCTGAGCGCCTGGATACTGGACTTTCTGAGCGAAAGGCCCCAGGCGGTCAGGGTGGGGGGTCAGACCTCCAACACCATCACCCTGAGTATCGGGTCCCCCCAGGGCTGTGTTCTGAGCCCCCTGCTGTACTCACTATACACACACGACTGTGTGGCCAAGTTCAGCTCCAACTCCATAGTGAAGTTTGCGGACGACACAATGGTGGTGGGGCTGATCTCGGACAACGACGAGAAGGCCTACCGGGAGGAGGTTGAGGTACTGGAACGCTGGTGCCAGGACAACAGCCTGCTCCTGAACATTGGTAAAACCAAGAAGCTGATCGTGGATTATAGGAGAGGACAGCAGGAGACACACACACCACTGATGATAAACGGGGCTACCGTGGACAGGGTGAGCAGCTTTAAGTACCTGGGGGTCCACATCTCAGAGGATCTGACATGGACAACACACATAGACTCAGTCGTAAAAAAGGCGAAGCAGCGCCTCTACCACCTGAGACAGTTAAGGAAGTTCAGAGTATCTGGGAAGATGCTCCAGTCCTTCTACTCCGGAGCTGTAGAGAGCATCTTGACTGGAAACATCACTGCCTGGTATGGAAACAGCACGGCACAGGACAAGAAGGCCCTACAGAGAGTGGTGCGCTCAGCCGAGCGTACCACGGGTATTGCACTACCACCCCTGCAGGTTCTATACAACAAGAGGTGCAAATGCAGAGTCTGCAGAATAATGAAAGACCCACACCACCCCAACAACAGCCTGTTCAAGCTGCTGCTGAGGTCAGGCAGACGCCTGCGAACCCCAGCTACTAGGACAGAGAGACTTCGGCTCAGCTTCTTCCCCCAGGCCATCAGAGCCTTAAACACTGAACTCTCCACACACAAGCACACATGAGCACACACACAACACACACACTGTACACGCTCACACACTAGCAGTCACTTTAACATGAGCAAGCACACACTCATGCTGCACACGCCCACACTTATGGCCACTAAAGAAAGGTCACTTTAAAAATAGTATAGTATAACCTGAGATTGTATAAAATAGCATGTACAGAAAGACCCAGTGCCTCATCCGTAGCTAACAGTGTATTGCACTACCAAAGGACCTAGCATGTCCTCCATGCTCTGTAAATAACTTATGTACAAATACCGATATGCCCTACTATGTTACTTGTTTATTGCACAATGTTGTTTTATTGGATTCTATTATATGTTGTTACTGATTTGATTTGATTTGATATTTTTTATTTTCGTGTCTTACATACAGATGTATGCCCAGCCCATATGGGCTTACAAGACACATAACAATAAGTATATAATAATATACTTTACCAATTACTTAACAAATGACATATAGACCAAGATGGCCATAAGAAAATACAAGAAAATACAAGAAAATGTAATATAACACAAGCTGTACTCAATGTAAATAAACAGAAAAACAAGATGAATTCAAATACAATTAGGATACAGTGTGTTTTGTCTCAAGTGCCATGCCTTCTCCAAAAATCCTGCAAAACCGAAGATGTCCTCCACAAAAAAACAACTTAACATACAACTCTCAGACTGCCAAAACAAATCTGGATTTACAATTTGAATTTTCTCAAATAAAGCCCTCCTCAAAGCGGTGTACAAAGGGCAATAAAAAACAAAATGATATTTATCCTCCACCACTCCCAGATCACACAGAACACACAACCGCTCCTCCTCAGGTTTACCCTGGAATCTACCCACTTCCACAGCCAATGGCAGGGTGCCAGACCTCAACTGGGCACACAGAGACCTCCGTCTTCTCTTTAAGTTTAACATTACATAAGGTTCAGTAAAATACTCATTTTTAATTGCAACATATTTTCTAAGTTTAGGTTTTTTCCAAATCTCCACCTTCCACTTATCCTGATGGATTGTTGATAATTTTGTTTTAATTATGTGAACCTTACACTGCAGATTGTTCATAAAAATCATACTCAAGTCAGTAGAAGAAAAAATCATGGACATCTCTCTTGACCAGGGATGACCGTGTGCTCTGTCCCAATTAAAAATCTTTTTTGTCACCCTGCCATTTGGCAGCTGGACCAGGCGGTTCCATAACCTCACCATTTCACCTTTTTGCTTGACCAAGCAAGAGTCCCACCCCATGTCCCCTTCTATAGCCCCTTTTGGTGTGTATTTATGGACTCCTAAAAAGTTATGGCCCGGTTCTGGATTGCATTACATTCAGGTGCATCATCAAAACCCCATACTCCAGCAGCATAAAATAAAACAGAACCCACCATTGAATCAAATAATTGTGTAAATGTTGAAAACCCAAGGTCAGTGCACACTTTCATTTTACTCAACACACCCCCTAGCGCCCTTCCTGCTGACTCAGACATTATTTTCCTTCCTTCTATGAAGCTCATGTACTCATTAAAGGTGAAACCAAGATATTTATAAGAATGTGTGTAAATCAGGGGCGTTGGTCCAAATTGAAACTTATGGCTACTCTGCTGTTCATGTTTTTTCCTGAAGTGCATAATCTGTGTTTTTTCACTGTTAATCGCAAGTCTCCATTTCATGCACCAAGAACTCATAATATTCAACATGTTTTGTAAATTTGCTTCATTTTCTGCAAACAGAACAATATCATCAGCGTACAATAAAATACTTAGGATTATATTATCTATTGGAATACCAAGATTGGCTTGCTTGATTTCTTGTGCCAGGTCATTAACATAAAGGGCGAATAAAGTAGGAGAAAGCACATCTCCCTGTTTTACACCGAATGGGGTGGGGAACCAGCCGGTCCTAACATCATTCAGCTGCAGACAGGCAGATGGGGCCTTATACAGGCTTTTGATAGCCTTATAAAATAGACCATCAATACCAGAACAGATTAATTTATAGTCCAAAAGCTCTCTATTAATCCAGTCAAAGGCTTTTTTTAAATCAACAAAACAAACAAATGTATTCTTGCCCTCGTCCAATCTGGCTCTCACCACCGATGATAAAACAAAAACATGATCAATACAAGCTCTCTTAGCCCTAAACCCATTCTGCTCATCCACCAACATTTCATTATATTCTAAGTATTTATTTAATCTATTATTAAGAACACTTGAGTATAATTTATAAACTGTACTGATCAAACTAATACCTCTGTAATTTAGTGGGACTCTAGGGTCAGCTTTTGCAGATTTGGGGATGGGCTTAATAATGGACTTGTTCCATATTGAGGGGATGGTGCCTGTGTTAAAACAAGTTTGATATAAACAGTGTAATACATTCAGCAGATAGGGAGTTTTAAGGACCTCGTTAGACAACTCCTCAATACCCATAGCTTTCTTCAGTTTCGCTCTGTCCACTACACTCTGTACCTCGTCTAACGTAATGTCACTATTTAATAATTCACAACCTGTAGGGCTATTGCTCATCCCAAGTTCGGCCTCACATTTTAACTTACATATTTCTGTCAGGAAACCATCATCAAATAAAGGGTGACTACTACAAGCATACAGGCTACTATAGTCGGTTTCCCACTTTTTCAGAATCTGCTCAGTTTCAAAACATGATTCACCGTTATCCAATACAATCTCCATTGGGACTGTCTGGTTCTTTTTGGGGCCTAGTTTATTTCTTTCTTTCCAGAATTGCTGGGGATTACTGACCTGTAGTTGTTCTATATGGAGAGCTTGTCCTCTCTTGAAACATCGTTTGAAAAATCTGAGTTTCTTATCAAATTTAGTTTGACAAGTTTTAAATTCATTCAGTAAGTCTCTACTGTATTGCATATCGTTGCGGGCAAGACCACCCGCATTTCATTGTATACTTGTATGCCGTGACAAATAAAACTCTTGACTTGACTTGACTTGAAGAAGAACGCCGTCTTTTATGACGAGAGAAGACATAAGTCCTCGACCAAGTGCTAGCCACAGGCCTTGCTAAGCTCATACATAATAGCGACCAAAAAACAATTTTCAGAGAAAACTGCCCCACTCCCTAAGCAAGAACACAACCCCAACAGTAGTTGAGGGTTTACATCGTATCCCCAAATATATAGTGAATGAACACACGTTTTGTAACAAAAAAACAGTCCCTCACCAGGAGGGACCCTTTATTTAATAACTAAATCATATGTTTGGGGGGGCAGAGCGCCGTTTGCCCCCACGGGGAGCCGGCCCGGAGGGACGGTGCTGAGGAGCCTCCTGGTCACGTCGATCCCTACCGTTCCCTCCGGGCGCGGGACGACTGGCTGCAGCGGTCGCGGCACTCCCTCCACTCCTGGCCTTCTTTGCGGAAGGCCCAGCAGCGGCGGTGGTGACGGTGGCAACGGCCGCAGGCCTCTGCCGGCGTTGCCTCCTCCTCACATCACCGGTGGCATCGGGTCGGGGAAAATGGGGCTGGAGCACGGAGCGCTCCTCCTCCATCTCCCTGCAGGCTGCCGTCATCTGCTGCATGGCCGACGCCGAAGGCGTGTATGCTTTTACCAACGTGTAACAGGTTAATATGTTCCCCTTGTGAATTTCGCCAAAACACCCTTTTTCATTGTTTTGTTAGAACCTCCTACCTTTGTTTTGGTGTGGATGCTGAACGTGTAGCAGGTATATATGTGTAATATACTGTTATGTATTCAATGAATAATCCTTCCCTCACGTGGTATTTTAATTTGTTTATTATTATTATTTTTATTATCAAAAGTCTTTTATTTTGAAATCGTCACTTCCTGCCGAAGTGACGTATTTCCCCTTGCGTCCCTCTTCACGCCAGTCTCGCTGGGTGTATTAAGAGGTAAGAGCTGTTCAGTGGTTCTAAACATATCTTTGGGTTAAAAGAACGTTATGATGGTGTAAATGTGTGGATAAGTTGCCGGGCAATGAACCGGGTTGTATATAATAACTATCTATGTTGAAGAGGAGCAGTTGTGCACTTTCTGTGAAGCTATTTAGAAGTGACGATCTTTTGGTGTGTGACACATTTGTGTAGGCCTCAACCTGACACTATATATTTTCCCATTAGAGCCTGTGAACTGAGGGCGCCATCTTGTGGCCAAGATAAGACAAGACATTAACCCTGTTTGTATCTGGTTTGACAGGTAATGAGTAAATCTTATTAGTGGTTTTGTATTATTTTAATGTATCTGTTTTAACAGGTGAATGAGTGACCCATATTGTTTATTTTGTATTGATTTATGGTACTGTTTTATTCCATGTGTTATTTCAATGTGATTTAAAATGGAGTCTCTCTGGGTGTATTAAGAGCCTGTGAACTGAGGGCGCCATCTTTTGGCCAAGATAAGACAAGACATTAACCCTGTTTGTATCTGGTTTGACAGGGCCAATAAAAAGCCTGAGATGCAGTGCTGTCTCCTGCCTGGTTACTGACACCACACAAGAACACAACGCAGCATAATCTATCGGTTACAAACGCAGTTGTGTTTCTGGGTTCCCGTTTTTACGCTCTGATTGGCCACTGACGCACACGCGTACCCCCCTCGCTATCGCCTTTGGGGCGTGAGATATGAAGACAGATTTAACTGGGTATAGGAAGGCAGTACCATACGAGCCGCAAATTGAACATGCAGTGAGTCTGCGACAACAGGTACGCTGGGAGGTTCCAGCGTACCCCTGGAGGGGGACGTCCCAGGGAGCAAGCTTGTCGGGTCTGTGATGACTCTAGTCATAGCACCATTTCACACTGCATGAATGAGAGGCTGTGTTTTGCCTGTCTGGCCCCTGGGCATACAAAGAGGGACTGCCATGCCAATAAGTCCTCCCAACCTCAGTTTGGGGGAAACTAACTGACCTGTATGTGAAGGGAGGCAGTACAGGTCCCGACGTGAACTCCCAAACTAGTTATATATCTGATGCTGAGACGGTTTATGCGTCTGTGAAGGATTCAAGTGATGACTCAGAAGTTGTTGTGTATCAGAACATACACAGGATTAGCAGCAGTGACAGTCTTTTTTATACACCTGTGGGTGTGGGTGGAACAACAATGCTGGGTGGCATGCTGGACAGCGCATCCATGGCTTGTAGCATCAGCGAGGTAGCAGAGATGAAGCTGAGGGAGGCTGGAGTGATAACTGAGCACAACCAGATCAATGTGAACGTGGTCCTTGTTGGATGTGGTGGACGCCGTGTCAAGCCAAAGTCTGCCTTCGATGTGGAGATGGAAGTGTATGGCTGTAAGATGTCGGTCCCCACGCTCGTTGTTCAGGGACAGCATGATGAGTTGATACTGGGGACTAATGTTATTAAGCATGTCCTTCGTCAGTCTAAGCTGTGCGATTCCTACTGGAAAACTGTATCCGGCCCCTGCACTGCCAAAGATCAAGAATCTGAACAGTTCCTATCTATGCTCTCTGGTCTGAGTCCGTGGAGAGGTCAGGACGTGCCGGACAAAGTTGGCACTGTGAGGTGCAATTCAGCTGTTTGCCTTGAACCTGGCCGTGAATATCTCGTATGGGGAAAGCTGCCTAAAGACACTGCTGTATCTCCGGGCAGCACCGTAATGACAGAGCCCACATCTGCTCGTTCGGCCCCGAGGGGAGTTTTGGTAGCAAGGATTGTTACTCCATTGTGGGGAGACAGATGGGTCCCACTGAAGCTCATCAATACTTCTGACAGGCCCGTGTTGGTGAGGCATAATGCAAAGCTGGCTGATGTCTTCCCCTGCATGGCGCTTGAGGACATGGATGTTGCTGACCCTCCAAAGGTCCCCCTGGTCAGTTGCACTCAAGTGGAGATGCCCGCCTCTGCCGAGGTACGTTCCACTGATGACAAACTTGAGTCAGTTGGGTTGAGCAGTCTTGACGTCCAGTCTTGTGATGTATCGGAGAGCTGGAAACAGGAGATGGCTGACCTGATTGTGCGGTATGAAGACATCTTCTCACGCCACCATCTTGACTGTGGAGAAGCGAAGGACTTCGTACACCGCATTCACCTCTCTGACCGCAGACCATTCCGGCTCCCATTCAGGCGAGTGCCCCCCGGCCAGTATCAGATATTACGCCAGGTACTGAGTGAGATGGAGGAGAAGGAGATCATCCGAAAGTCCACCAGTGAATACGCGTCTCCTCTGGTACTTGTGTGGAAAAAGAATGGCAATCTCCATGTGTGTACAGATTTCCGTTGGCTGAACAAGAGGACCCTGAAGGACGCTCATCCTCTCCCTCACCAGGCGGATTGCCTGGCTGCGCTTGGTGGCAACTGTTTCTTCAGTACAATGGACTTGACCTCCGGGTTCTATAACATGCCATTACATGAGGACGACAGAAAGTACTCAGCCTTCACCACGCCTATGGGCTTGTATGAATACAACCGCCTTCCGCAGGGCCTCTGCAATAGCCCCGGGAGCTTTATGCGCATGATGACCAGTATCTTCGGGGACCAGAACTACTTGAGTTTACTGTGCTACTTGGATGACTTGTTGGTGTTTGCTCCAGATGAGGAGACTGCCTTGGGGCGCCTTAAAATGGTGTTCGACAGACTGCATGGTCATAACCTGAAGTTGGCCCCAAAGAAATGCTTCTTCCTTAGAAGGTCTGTGAAATTTCTCGGTCACATAATAGATGAGAAGGGCGTGTCAACAGACCGCAGCAAGGTTGAGAGCATTGCAAAAATGATGAGTGCTGACCTCATGGAGCCCAATGGGGTGAACCCATCACAGAAGCGGATAAGATCATTTTTGGGGATGATCAACTATTACCAGCACTTCATTCCCAGATACTCCGCCGTCACCAAGCCTCTCTTCTCTCTGTTGAAGGGCGAGAGAAGAAAAGGGAAGGAGGGGAAGTACAGACTGTCGAGAAGCTGAAGGAATCCCTTGTTAACACGGTGGTCCTGGCTCACCCTGACTTCAGCCGTCCCTTCATGCTGTCGACGGATGCATCCCTGGATGGTATTGGTGCTGTCCTGTCACAGGTCCAGGAAGGCGAAACCAGAGCCAGGCCTATTGCGTTTGCCAGCAAGTCCTTGTCTCAGTCTCAAAAGAACTATCCAGCTCATCGTTTGGAGTTTCTGGCCTTGAAGTGGTCAGTCTGTGACAAGTTTAGTCACTGGCTGAAGGGCCACAAGTTTACAATCTGGACTGACAACAACCCGCTGACTCACATAATGACAAAGCCGAAGCTGGACTGTTGTGAGCAGCGCTGGGTAGCTAAATTGGCAAGCTACGACTTTGACATCAAGTATGTGCCAGGCCAGCTGAACGTTGTGGCTGATGCCCTGAGCCGTGTGCCGTCAGTGTGTGCAGTCAGTCACACAGTGTGTGCAGTCAGTGTGCCGACAGTGTTGGTCATAGGTTGCTGGAAGAGCCCTACCTGAGTCTCCTATCCCAAGTCAGGGATATGTCGAGTGGCTCTGTTCAAGATGCCTTTAGGGTTTCCAGTGGTCACAGGGAACACCCTCCGATGAGTGTCGATGCCCAGGCGTCATGCAGTCCCATTCACATGCATACTCAATCCATTGAGATGGAAGATGTGTCTGCTGTTGTACAATCACATGTGGAATGGGAGGCTGGTTCAAGGGCTCGTGCTGTGGCAGTGCTGCAGTATTTGCCTCAGTTGGTTCTGCCTGGACAAGACTCTCTGCCTGCCCACACAGAGAGGGACCTCCGTGATAGGCAGTTAGAAGACAGAACCATTTCCCGTGTCCTGTATTACGTGGAGAGATGTCGGAGACCTTCCAGGAGAGAAAGAGTGAAAGAGTCTGTCACAGTCATGAGATACTTGAAGCACTGGGAGAAGCTCGCTGTGAGCAATGGTGTGCTGTACAGAGTTTCAAGAGACCAGATTACTAAGGCAAGGCGGTCTCAGTATGTCGTGCCTGATTCACTCAAGGTTGAGGTTCTGAAGGGTGTTCATGACGATGCAGGACATCAGGGCCAGTTCAGGAGTCTCAGTTTAACCAGACAGAGGTTCTTCTGGCTAAATCTTGACAGGGATGTGAGAGACTATGTGCGCCACTGTCAGCGATGCATCGTCAGCAAGACAGTCGAACCTGAGGGGAGAGCTCCCTTAGAGAGTATAACATCAACCAGACCGCTGCAGCTTGTCTGTATCGACTTTTGGTCGGCTGAAGATTCCAGGAACAAGTCAGTCGATGTTTTGGTGGTGACCGATCACTTTACGAGGATGGCTCAGGCGTTTTCCTGTAGAAACCAGTCAGCCAAGCAAGTGGCGAGAGTTCTCTGGGACAGATATTTCTGTGTCTTCGGGTTCCCAGAGCGAATCCACAGCGACCAAGGGGCAAACTTTGAGAGTCAGCTAATCAGTGAGCTTCTCAGAGTTTCAGGCATCAGGAAATCGCACACAACACCCTACCATCCAATGGGAAATGGTAGTGTGGAACGATTCAACAGGACCCTGGGTGGGATGATCCGTGCATTGACACCTGAAGCAAAGGCTGACTGGCCACGGCGTTTGCAGACGTTGACATTCATGTACAACTGTACGGTCCATGAGACGACGGGATACGCCCCCTTTTATCTCATGTTTGGCCGCATTCCCCGTCTACCTGTAGATGTCCTCTTCCGAACCGTCTTGAATGACTCATGTGTGACGAGTTATGACAAGTATGTGGAATCTCTCACTAAAGATCTGAGGGAGGCCATGGCCATTGCTCAGGAACATGCCACAAAAGAGCAGAACAGGCATGCTCGGCTCTACAACAGGAAAGTGAAGGGGTCTGACATTGAGGTCGGCGACAGGGTGCTCTTGGCGAACAAGAGGGAGAGGGGGAAGAGGAAAGTCGCTGATCGATGGGAATCAACCATCTACACTGTGGTGGGCATGAATGCTGAGACACATACGTACAAGATCTGTGACACAGTTGCTGGACGTGAGAAGGTGGTCCATAGGAACCTGCTGATGCTTGTCAATTTTATCCCTGTGGATGACATGAGCGAAGTGTCCGACCTTGCCTCATCCATGCCTGAGACCCAATCGTCCATTCCAAGTGTCGACGGTATGGGGGAGAACACAGAGAACATCTCTGAGGAGGGGAGTGGGGATCTCTTGACTGGCCCAGCATCTGTGGACTCTGAAGGAAGGACCCGAGAATGGATTACGCAATTGTCCGTTCCTAGTCTTTCGCAGGCCGACATTACAGACATAAGCAGTGCAGCCTCTGTGTCTCGAGATATCTCAGAGGGACCTGAGGGCCAGATGGAGGTTCGGTCTGTGAGCTGTGACTATGGACCGGTGAACGTCACTGTTGATGCTGACAGTTCTGTACACGGGGTGCAGGCGGATCCTTCATTTGACAGGTCACTTGACAGGTCTACCAGATGTACGGATGCGTTTCATTCAAGCTGAAGCGTCTATGCGCGGATTGTGGATATGAATTATGAGGAATCTGAATCTGTGGAATATTTAATTGTATCACTGTGATAGTGTCACACGTTATTGTGATATTGTAACTGGGATTAAAATATATGAGGAGATGCGCTGTTTGATGGATTTGATGACGTGACGTGACTTGATCAAATGAATGAGCCTTTGACGTTTTTGATGAATGAATTCGAGAAAATGCATTTATCTTTTCAAGCACTGTTATCTGATGATGAACATGAGGTGTCACTGGTATAAACCAAATGGTAATCAATTCAATGCATGTATGGATTAGGTCCGAAACAGATTAAAACCTGATTAATAGTGTAACTGCAAGCCTCCCTCCAAGCCTCTCTTTGGAAACCATGTATTTATATAGTACATAATATTAATACCTAAGCACATACAAATATCCTCATGATATAATTCGTATCAATTAGATATACTATTTGGGCTTGTTTTTATCGTTATTCTGAAAGAGCTGAACTAATTATTTTCGCTAGCAAGATCTCATTTGATTATTCATTCCATAAGCCTATACTGCCAGCAGGTACGTTTAAAGAAATATAATCTGATTGATTGGGGTAATGAGGGATTTAAAATTAGCCTATAGATTATGCATTTAACTTGTCGGCGAGGCTATGAGCCGTACTGCATTGTACCCATTCTGCAATCTGTTAATAAAGTTTTAATTCAATCAATCAATCAATGCCGTTAGAAAATCAGGATTTCTGCTATCGACACTTGCTGTCTTGTCAGCTGAGGCGGGCGCGCGCAATTATCCTGGGTCTCAAGTCTGGTTCGAGTTAACGAGAGAGGAACAGGAAAATCCCGGATTCAAACATCGGGTTAATTGAATCTGGATAATGGGACTCTTGATCGACTTAGTTGAACCAGGTACGGAGAATAGGGCCCAGGAAAACACTACAGCTGTTTTTGTTTCATGTCTTTTATAGGTATGTGGCTTCATATGCAATGCAAACATGTTATTTTCGACATCATTATATTGTTGGGAACCTACTGATGCACTTCCGGCTATGTCCAGCAGGTCGTGCAAGTTTACCAATTTGGTTTATAGACTTAATGGTATTATATTGTGTATTGGGAAGTAGTGGGTTTGTTATTTTAATTGTTATGAGAATGTAAAATACATGTACTTTTATAAATACTGTGTCATTGAGACATTATAAAAGAGCAGTGTTGTACCCGTCTGCTCGAGGTCTACCAGATGTACAGTGACCAGGAAAACACTACAGCTGTTTTTGTTTCATGTCTTTTATAGGCAATAAACAGTCGAAAGCAGTTCCGTCTCTTCAATCTCTGACCAGATGACAACCGTTACACGAGCTGAGGGTTTTTTCAACCTGTAACTTGTTCTTGTCATAGACCAGCAGGGCTGAGTCGTCTGCGAACAAGAACAAGTTGCAGTCACAAGCTGACGACATGTCATTTGCATAAATTAGGAACAGTAGCGGTCCTAGTATGCTTCCTTGTGGAACACCACAGCTCACTGTGAGGGGGGGGGATGCGTGAATATTAAAGGCAACCAACTTGTGTTCAGCTTTTCGTTCAGCGTTTCTCTGATTGGCCACACGGCCACGTGACCGCCCTAGCACACGCCCTTATCCGCGCTGAGAGACGCGGCAGACGCGGCAGAGAGTGCTGTGTATCATAGAGCACTGGGTTTTATCACTGGAGATACATTTCTCACTCACCATTGTATTTTATATGAAAATAATTGTAAGTAGGTGAATTCTACACATCTGACAACGCCATCTGACAATATCATAATGATGTGTTTTCTATATTATATCCACAATCATTCATCTAAAAAATTGTATGGGCGTAAATACATGTTAAGATATTCAAAATAGTCACAGCAGTATAGTTTGTTTATACTTCAGAAGTGATGTACAGTGACGAGTGAATCTGGTAGTTGGTTGTTAAAAACGCGAAATAACATAATAACGTTACAGCGTACAGTTTCTAGTTCAGTCAGCAGCCTCCACTGATGTTATGACGTTACGAAATAACATTATACATTATGCTCCGCGCTTCAATTATACATTATGCTCCGCGCTTCATTCATTCATTTCATAATCAGTCAGCAGCCTGCGTCCTCCACTGATGTTATGACGTTACAAAGGCCGCGAAATAACATTATACATTATGCTCCGTGCTTCATTCATTCATTTCATAATCATTCTAGTTCAGTCAGCAGCCTCCACTGATGTTATGACGTTACGAAATAACATTATACATTATGCTCTGCGCTTCAATTATACATTATGCTCCGCGCTTCATTCATTCATTTCATAATCAGTCAGCAGCCTGCGTCCTCCACTGATGGATTTCATTTGGGACCGCTGCCGCTTCCTCCACTGATGGATTTCATTTGGGACCGCTGCCGCTTGCCTGCCGCGTTCGCGGCAAAAGGGGGCGGGGGGTCGTGGCCAATCAGAGAAAAGCTGAACACAAGTTGGTTGCCTTTAATATTCACGCCGGGGGCGTAGGGTACCGTTTACCACCACCATCTGTTCTCTCCCCTCCAGGTAGGATTGCATCCAGCTCACTGATAGACTATCAAAACCCATTGCTTTTAGCTTGTCAATCAGAATGGAGTGATTGACAGTGTTGAAGGCTTTTTGTAGGTCCAGCATGACCATGCCGCAGTATTTGCCTGCGTCCACCTCTTGTTTGATGTGGTCGTTCAAATAGATGTAGCATCCTGAATATTCTGCTATTTATTCAGAAGTGCTGACTTAACCTGTTACTTCCCCTGTGTGCACAAAGACGTGATAAACAGTGTTCCTTTTTGATATCTCGCCTGGACTAATGATGCGAGGTGCTCTTCTTCCTCCGGCTTCGATATGGACCATTAACGTGACATTGAATCATCTTTCTTCCTGCCTTGAGTGTCCCATAGTGGGACCGGTTTGCGGTCGCCAGCAGGGGGCGGTGGTGGCAGGCGGAGCGAAGGAGAAAGGAGCAGCGAGTGAGAAGCTAGTTACCTGGTGGGCGGAACAGGAGGAAGTCCTCTTCGACAGTGAACTCGAACGTGAACAGACGTGTGCTCTCGAAGAGCCCCGTTGACGAGCAACGGGAGATAACAAGTACTTTGCTATAACACGGGTTATCCTAGAAGTACAAGCGATAGAGAAGTGTGTGAATAAGTGAAACGGGTTATCCTAGAAGTACAAGCGATAGAGAAGTGTGTGAATAAGCAAAACGGAAAGAAGAACCAACTTCAGTAAATAACGTGTTATCCTAGAAGTTGAAGCGGTATATTAGCTTGCTGCTAACGGCTATAGTGACTCTGAGTACACCACAAGGCGAGCGTCGCTGAAGACAGGTGGTGCCTATAGCACGTTGCGTTAGCTGTATAGGCGACAGCAGGAGGGTCCACCAAGACCCACAGTTTAGCTGTGTTTAAGGTAGCAAACAGTTTAGAGCGTGCCAGCTCAGTTAGCAGCCCCGCAGTGGACGTCTCATCGACGCAGCCGAGGACCCCTCTTCTTCCAGCAGAGGTCGCCACAACACAGCACGCTTCTCCAGTTCAGCCACTGCCCCTGCTGCCTACCCCCGCCCGCTGGCTGTTCTCGCGGGATCGCCCGACGGCCATCTTGTCACCCGGACGAGGGGTGGTGAGAGTGGACCCGCCATCTCGGTTAAGTACAGCGGTACTTCGTGTGCCAAAACAATATTCATTTGAAGCGAACGCTAGCAACCAGCGTCTAGGGGTACCCCAACCATTATAAGCCGGCTTTAGCTTAGGTCTTTTATTTGGTAACGTGGGCCCACATGTGATTTATTTTTGTATGGTAATAATATTGTGATGTTCTTGAATTCCCATTGAACTCCTTAATATGTGCCTGGGTCTTCCCCTACTCAAAGCGGGGCTCTTGAATTAATGTACTGAGCACTAGGTGCCTATTTTGGGAACAGCGTCCCCTGTATTGTGAGTGAGAGCACCCGGTGCCTACTGTGATTATACTGCATATGAACCACATGAAGTTATAATCTGTAATTGCTACTTGACCGGGCCTTATATAAAGGAGACGTAGATGGGAGCACGGTGTGTGTGTCTATTACTGAGCCTTGTTCTAACCTTTGTTGACCGGGTAAATATATGACTATCAGCATTACTATTTAACCCTTCCCACCCTATTCGTATCACATGGTTAAAGGTCTCTACAGGTTGTCAATGAAGGGTACTGCTTTAGGGGAGCGCAATATCTTTAGTCAACTAACAGTCACCAGGTGTGGGAGGGCTAACGGAGGTACTGGGGGAAGTGAGAGTGTGTGGGGAGCTACTGCTGACCGCCCTGGAAGGCGAGGAGGACCAGAGTACCACCCCCCAGGTTAGTAAATCCTGGGCCCCATCCGCTCCTGCTGCCCGCCCTCCAGTTCGACGTTCCGGGCCCAAAGACGGGGGTTCAGATAGATTAGAATCTACTGCATCCCACTACCAGGTGGCCGTGTACAACCACTCCCATAAAGCAGGGATAATCCACCCTGCTACATAGAGAAGGCATGTGTCAGTGGAGTGGGATGTTCTGAAGCCAGATTGGATTCGTAGATTAGATTTTTTTCCGCTAGGTACTTTTCAACCTGTTCGTAGACAATTTTTTCCATGACTTTCGAGATGGAGGTAAGAATAGAAACAGGGCGGTAGTTGCCTGGGTCTAATTTACTGCTTTTTTTGTGCAGAGGGGTCACTCTCGCAATTTTGAAGTCCTTGGGGACGTGTCCCTGTTTTATGGAGAGGTTTATTATGTGTGTGATGACTGGGCACCTCCGGATTACTAGACACTGTCGCCTGTCACCATGTTTAAAACAGCAACTTAATTAAAACAGCAAACAGCACAAGTGTTGCGGTGGTCTATGGCAGGGCTATTCAACTGGCGGCCCGCGGGCCAGATCCGGCCCGCGGGATGATTCTGACCGGCACGCCAAAGATTACATGATAATAAAAAAAAAAAAAAAAAAAAAAAAAAATTACTTTTTTTTCTTCATGTCAACGTTCACACGCACAATTGAGCCAAAAGTCACTCAATTAATGACAGATTTCATTGATAAATTGAGGGAAAACTTTGCAAGTCGATTTGATGAATTTGACATGTCCAGAGAATTGATGCATTTTGTGAGCAACCCATTTGCCAATGTAGCTGCTATTTCCACAAAAGGACAAGAGTTCCTTGCATCACTTCACATTGATGAAGGTCTCCTGCAACTTGAAATAATTGACATGCAAGCATCATCGGCTCTGAAGCAGGCACTTGAGAATGAATCCACCACAACATTTTGGATAAAGTGTATTCATCAGTCAACACATTCCCCAAAATAAAAACGCTGGCAATATCTGTGCTAACAATGTTTGGCTCAACATACACCTGTGAATCCAGTTTCTCTCACATGAATGCCATTAAAACAAGCAACCGTGCCTCCTTGACAAATGAGCATTTGCATCACTGTTTGCGGGTAGCCCTCACTTCCTATGAACCCTCTTTCTCTGCCATTGCCCAGTCAAAGAAGTGCAATCTCTCTCATTAGATGTGTGTATGTAGGCTAGGCCTGTCTGCCCCCCACCCCCCCCCCCCTGATGTTTGAGAGTTAAGAGTGGACAATAAGTGCTAATAAGATGCTGTGATTTGCTGTTGTTGCACAGACATGAAGCACTTTTTCATAAGCTCAGCTGCACTATAAATGTGTTTTTTTGTTCAAGTGTTGATGTTAGAATGTTCAGATGCACATCATGCACTTGTTTTTTTTTTTTTTTTTTTATATTGAAATGTTGAAGAGGAGATGTTGCAGTTGTTGCACAGTCATAAATGAAGCACTTTTTGCAGGAGATGTTGCAGATGTGGCACATAAATGAAGCACTTTTTTTAAAAAGTATACTACTTTTGCAATGTAGTTAAATAAAAGTTGTGAAAATGTGGTTGCGTGTTGTGTCAAGTGTCCATATATTCATAGCACGGGGAGGCGCCGTGGCAGTCCGGCCCCTGGCCCCTTGGGTTTCTGACAATGTGGCCCCCTGAACAATTTAGTTGAATAGCCCTGGTCTATGGGTTCAATCAAGGTTTCCGGTACCAAAAGAGAACACTGACTTTGCGTAACGTCTCCACCAGATGGCGCTAACATTCCAAATTCAGATTTATCCCAAAATAAGAGTCTCTGCAGAATAATAATAATATTATTGCTGCATCTCTCTGATAATCTGTAAACAGCGCGTGTTCCATTCGCTATGGGCAACCATTACCCCCACTGTCATACACGACGGCCAGCGTTACTGTTACTGGAATATTGCTCTTAATTCATTTTTATTTCATTTAACCTCTACTATTTACCCAGGCAAGCAACTAAGAACAAATTCTTACATATTACAGTATAAACTACAACATAATGTCATTGGCCACAAACCCATTCATGCCAGCATAATGGTATTTTGAGAACGATGATAATAATGAAGATGATAGCAATTATATTTGTTGTTGTCATTGTTATTAGTCATGGTGATGATGATGATGATGATGGATGATGATGATGATGATGATGATGATGATGATGATGATGATGATGATGATGATAATGATGATGATGATGATGATGATGAGGATGATGATGATGACGATGGCTACAATGACGTGGGTAGAATTGATTGAAAACTTTATTAACAGATTGCAGAATGGGTACAATACAGTACGACTCAATACACACAATTGTTAAGGGGTTGCAGACCCCATCCCCTTAACAATTGTCTGTATTGAGCTGTACTATTTTGTACCCATTCTGCAATCTGTTAATAAAATGTTCAATCAATCAATCAATCAATCAAACCCTTATCAACTGACGCCACCCTCCGCCGTGACGTCACCAGCCAGGCAGAGAGAGGGGCGGATGTGCGCGGGGTATAAAGGCGGCCGGGGCCAGCCTCTCCCTCCAGTCACACCAGCGTTCCGAGTTCAACACCACACAGAGAGAGCTAACATGGAGATACTGCGGAGCATCGCGCCCCAGCAGCCGACCAGCGGCAATAATAACAACAGCAGGACATGCGAGTCCTCGACGCCACAGAGGAGGACGGACCGGGACGACCACAGCAGTGTGTCCCCCGGTGCGGAGACCGCGCGCATCATCACGGACCCCGCCACCGGGAAGTGCTACTGTCGGGGCAAAGTGTTGGGAAAGGTATTATAGCAGCATAATAATTATAGTCTGTATAGACGCGTAAAAGATCCCAGTAGTCCCCGCCGGTTGGATTTACTACAAGGCACTGTGTAATGGATCACAATTGTAACCATTTTGTTCCCCTCCTCCTATATTTCCAGGGAGGTTTCGCCAAGTGTTATGAGATGACCGACCTGTCCACCAGCAGAGTGTACGCGGCCAAAATCATCCCGCACACGCGCGTCTCCAAGCCGCACCAACGGGAGAAGGTAAAGCCGCAGCGTGCCAACTTGTGCCGTGCGCCTTTACGCACCGCGCGCACTAATATTAAGGACTTACGACAAAAATGGCTTTCTCTTAGGGGGGGCATTTTAGACCTTTTCGGGCAGATTTTGGGATTCACCAACCGTCCCAATAAAACATATATAATTAATATTATATTATAAATGTACTTTTTGTCTATATTCATGTCTTGCCCGAAAATGTCTCAAATGGCCCTAAGAGAAAGCCCTTTTTGTCGTAAGTCTGTTGGAGAATGAGACCCATTATTATTATTATTATTAATAATATTATTATTAATAATATTATTATAATAATATAATATAATATAATATTAATTATAATATTATTATACACTTCTATATTATCTGCCGATATTGGCATACAAATGTGATATCGGAAAATATCGCTCAAAATTATTATTATTATTATTATTTTACATTTATTTAACCTTTATTTACCCAGGCAAGCAAGTAAGAACAAATTATTATTTTATTTATTGTCAAAGTATGCATAATGTTGTGTTAATTACACGACAAGAGATATGTAATGTTAATTACCTTAAATTATTCAGTTTTTGGGGGGGGGAAACCCTGCATATATCGGTATCGGTTGATATCGGTATCGGAAATTAAGAGTTGGACAATATCGGTATATCGGTATCGGTAAAAAAGCCAATATCGAGCATCCCTACTTCTGACGCATCGTCAACGCAACTGACTGTATATATTCCCCCCCCCCCCCCCCCCCCCCCGCAGATTAACCGGGAAATCGAGCTGCACAAAGCCCTTCATCATAAACACATAGTCCACTTCTATCACCACTTCGAGGACAAGGACAACATCTACATTCTGCTGGAGTACTGCAGCAGACGGGTGAGTGCTGTGTGTTGTTTTAACCCCTTTCACTACCACAAGTGAAAGTGTTAACCGTCTGTAGTGTGGTAGTGAAAGGTTAACCGTCTGTAGTGTGGTAGTGAAAGGTTAACCATCTGTAGTGTGGTAGTGAAAGGTTAACCTTCTGTAGTGTGGTAGTGAAAGGTTAACCGTCTGTAGTGTGGTAGTGAAAGGTTAACCGTCTGTAGTGTGGTAGTGAAAGGTTAACCTTCTGTAGTGTGGTAGTGAAAGTGTTAACCGTCTGTAGTGTGGTAGTGAAAGTGTTAACCGTCTGTAGTGTGGTAGTGAAAGTGTTAACCGTCTGTAGTGTGGTAGTGAATGGGTTAACCAGCTGTAGTGTGGTAGTGAAAGTGTTAACCGTCTGTAGTGTGGTAGTGAAAGGGTTAACCTTCTGTAGTGTGGTAGTGAAAGGTTAACCTTCTGTAGTGTGGTAGGGAAAGGGTTAACCTTATGCAGTGTGGTAGTAAAAGGTTAACCTTCTGTCGTGTGGTAGTGAAAGGTTAATCTTCTTTAGTGTGGTAGTGAAAGGGTTAACCGTCTGTAGTGTGGTAGTGAAAGTGTTAACCGTCTGTAGTGTGGTAGTGAAAGGTTAACCGTCTGTAGTGTGGTAGTGAAAGGGTTAACCTTATGTAGTGTGGTAGTGAAAGGGTTAACCGTCTGTAGTGTGGTAGTGAAAGGGTTAACCGTCTGTAATGTGGTAGTGAAAGGGTTAACCGTCTGTAATGTGGTAGTGAAAGGGTTAACCGTCTGTAATGTGGTAGTGAAAGGTTTAACCTTATGTAGTGAAAGGTTAACCGTATGTAGTGTGGTAGTGAAAGGGTTAACCTTCTTTGTATTGTCGTAGGTGAAAGGGTTAAACATTTGGTAGTGTGGCAGTGAAAGGGTTAACCTTCTGTGTATTGTCGCAGTGAAAGGGTTAACCGTTTGGTAGTGTGGCAGTGAAAGGGTTAACCTTCTGTGTATTGTCGCAGTGAAAGGGTTAACCGTTTGGTAGTGTGGCAGTGAAAGGGTTAACGTAAGGTTATGTATATAACCAAGTTCTGTGAGTTAGGGTGCGCTCAGCACCAGTTGCACTGTACCTCACTTTGTGCACGAGCACTGAATACAAAATTCCACCATGTACCTTTACATCCCCATATTCGTCTGACCACACCCCCTTCCGGTTACCTTCATAAGCAGGTGTGTGGTCACCTACTCGCCTCCTTCCCAAACTTTCACCACAAGGCGAGATCAAGGGCAGCAGCGGCGTCCTGGTGATGAGCGCACCATAACTCACAGAACTTGGTTATATACATAACCTTACGTTCTGTTTCATTAAGGCTTCGCTCAGCACCAGTTGCACAACAGGGGCTGAGCGGGAGCCTTAGCCCGACAAATACACCCCGCTGAGGCCCCCCACAACCATCAGACCGGGGAGGACCGAGCCCCCCCGACCCTCCCTAATGGAGGATACCCTCCCTATTGGAGGCTTACGGGAGGGAGACGGATCCGACCAGGGGAAGAGGAACTCAAGCAACTCAACGCACAGGGTGAGCAGACCGTGGCTTGACCCCACGACTACACACACGCACAACCCGCATGCCACCAGGGAACGAACGGAAGGAACAAGCTCGTTACTGCCCCCAAAAATCACGGGGTCAAGAGCAACCCTAACCCCGTGGCAAGGCCGTAGCAGCGGAGCGCGAAGGAAGACCCAGTCCCACTGAAGGGACTGGATCCCCTGGAAAAAGGGGGCCTGGAGAGGTCAATGACGCCAGGCATCAAGACCCCACCAGGTGGTCACTTAGTGACACCGCCCCCCACATCGCCAGCGTATTCGGATAGGGCCCCTCCAAGAGCGGGCCCTTTCCCCCCAATAGCACACCGCCTGGCACACTGACCCTGCAGAACAGGCAGTCAGCATGGCCGTAAGCACTCAAAAGGTTAACCAACGGAAGCAGTCAGCGCACCGGGGAAACCAAGCAGCAGGCTGTAACCTGAGCCTGGAGCACTGCGGACGAGACAGGCGCCAAAGGAGTCAGCTGAAAACAGCCCCCCCGGCGGAAGGGGCGTATGCTGGCGTTGTTGATCACCATGACAAAGCCTCCATTAAAAAAAACCCACCCAGAGGGGTCGAGGCAGAGAAGGCTGACATGATTGGCAGACGTCATGAACGTGCAGGGGCACACTCAACCGGGTAACCCGGGAGTTGACTCTGCTCCAACACACCAGGGAATCAACCACCCTCGTGGGACAGACTGTGGTTGTTCCTATAACCCCTCAAGAAAAAAGGGTTATCCCAGGCCTACGGTATCAACAAAACTTTACTTCGGACCGGGCCCGGCGGCACGGGAAGCACACGGTTACCAGAGGAGGTCCAAGACCACCCCAACAGCCCCCTCTTCGCCATGCGTGAGAGAGGAGCGAAAAGAATGGAGAACCAGCCCTAAGCACACCGCACTTGGTATTCCCAGGCGGTCTCCCAACCAAGTACTAACCAGGACCGAACCTGCTTAGCTACCGAGATCGGACGAGATCGGGCGTGTACAGGTTGGTATGGCCGCAAGCCATTACGACAGTGCAGAGTACAACATGTACCCAACAAAGGGTCTCCATAATGCCTAACCCTGTGACACCCGGACCGACCCGGCATTTTTCCCCCCGAAAAAAGCACAAGTCCCTCAGGGTACCAGAACAGCAGATCTGCATCCCCGGCGGACAACGGGTTAACTGACCAGGACCAGCGCGACCAGACCAGTCCCGTGTCCTAACCACGCCGACATGCCCACTCCAGAAGAGGGGGTAGGTATGCGTGTCGATCTAAAACATGAAAAGAGGGCGCCACCCAGACGGTCCCCATTTGGACCGTGCTCAGTGGCCCACTCCAAGGGCGTGAGACCCCTCTACCTATGTTCTGATCTATTCCGTTAACATCCCCCAGATATGAACGAGAATTCATCGAGACAACCTAGTAAACTGGCGCTCGGAAGAGACAAAACTCCATCCCTGTTGCCCTATAAAAACGCTGTTTTAACAAGCAACCAAGGCGCACTTAGCCCCTGCATGATTCTTTAACAGAAACACACCGAGCCAGCACTATGTATGCGTCGAGACCCAAACACATCAATGGATAGTCTAGCAAGACACCAAACATTGTTCCTCCAAGTCGCCTGGGAGAATGACACGGAGCCGTCGTGCTTCATGTACCTTCCTCTTTTTATCCAAAAAAGAAAGAAACACAGACTGACATGAATCCCACGTGACGCAGCTGAGGGTAAAAATCATTTACATTTTTACATCCCACCACCCTCGCCATAGGGAGGAGACGGAAATCCCCAGAGAGACTTCCCACGCGAGCTGTATAGATTGAAAAGAATATATTGCAACATTGAGCTATGTAATATTTGGCTTAGGGCTCTCCGAGGAGGAGGCACTGAACCAATACAAACTCAATAATCGAATTGAATCGAATACACACACAATAGAGCAGAACTCCTTTTTGAAGTTCTACTCACCTTGACAATCTGAGGAGGAGGCTCTGAACTCTGAGGAGGCTCCCTCACAGGGAAGGAGAGTCCGAACTCACAGAAGGCCCGAGGAGGAGCTTCGTGAGGAGGAGCTCTGACAACTCCCTGAAACAGATCCATAACATGGACCTGAACAACTCACGGAAGTCTTACCAACAGAGACGCGCACAGTGATGTACTCTATGACGGGGGAATTTCTGCGGTGCACACGCTCAATCTTCCAGGGCGTGGGACCAGGAACCCCCCCCCCCCCCCTCTTACCCTGTAACGTGCCGAACAGCAACGTGACAGGAACCTTGAAGGACAGGAGGTTTTAACCCCTGACCAATCAGAAAAGGGGAGGGAAGGATTACCAGTTCACCCCTTTACGACCCCACACCCATGATACGATGTAATGACAAAAAAAGAGCATGACACAGTCATAGTCAGCTACATGAAGTGTCTAACAGCTTCACATAGCTCATGTGCTAACCTGCTATCTGATTTTTACTAAGGAAAAAACACAGAATAGAGAGGGCCCCCTTTAAGAGCCCCGGTACCAGACTTACACATGTGCTTCTGTGGCCAAACCTAACCCAGTTGTAGATCACAAGACACACACAACCCTTTATCACAACAAAAAATGGCAAAAGTACACTCTCTACAGAGGAACGCCGTTTTTCATAACGAGAGAATACAGAATCCTCGATTATGTATTGGCCACAGGCCTTGCTAAGCACACACGATAAGTGACCAAACAATCTTTTCTTTAGGAAAATATAGTTTCTCAAGCGGTTAGCACAACCCCAGCAATTAACCTGAGGGTTACATCGTATCCCCACATACACAGTGACACAATATATTGTAAACAACATGTCTGAGAGGAGGGTGGGGAAGCCCCAGGGAACCGGGGGGATCACCCCTCCTTCCTTACCCTTGATACGACCAAGTTGAACAGGTAACCCTGTTAATATGTGAACACACTGTTCATTGTCATTACAGGCTGAGAAAGAATTCATTCCTTACTCACATGTCACTAAGCATAGCTTTATAGGTTAATAACCCCCTTAGTCGTGAGTTCACGTTACATGAACACACATGTTCTCATCACAACTAACCAGATCATTTTTACACATGTAAAACAACAACCCGATTCCTATGGAGAGAGAAGCTATACCAGTGTACAAGATACAAGATCCTCCGACCGCCGTTTAAGCCGAGCAGAGGACCCCAGCCTGAAGTCAGCGTTTCGTAAATTGTCAGCTAACCCCCACAGCATCAACAACAACCAGAGCCCGCAAGCAAAACAGTACGTACCCAACCTGGAAACAACCGCTTCTCACAACAGTCGGTGCTTCCCACATTCCAGCTGTGTGGCCGGAGGGCAACCCCATCCAGCCGCAGCAAGGAGGACTGTAGCTGGGGAGCATGTCAGTGGCGTGAGCTCCTAATACGAAAAAGCCGTTGAAGGTCGGAATGACCTCCAGTAACGAAGACAATATCGCCGTATTTTCTCGAAAATAGTGAGAGAGAAAATAAAGATATGATGTCAACGTATCTTCTTTTGTTTTCCAACTTTCTTCTAACAACCTCAAGTGGGGATCTACCGAAGGCACTTCCTTGTGGTGAAAGTGAAGAAGGAGGCGAGTAGGTGACCACACACCTGCTTATGAAGGTAAGCGGAAGGGGGTGTGGTCAGACAAATATGGGGATGTAAAGGTACATGGTGGAATTTTTTATTCAGTGCTCGTGCACGAAGTGAGGTACAGTGCAACTGGTGCTGAGCGAAGCCTTAACGAAACAGAACCTTATGTAGTGTGGTAGTGAAAGGTTAACCGTCTGTAGTGTGGTAGTGAAAGGGTTAACCTTCTGTAGTGTGGTAGTGAAATGGTTAACCGTCTGTAGTGTGGTAGTGAAAGAGTTAACCTTCTGTAGTGTGGTAGTGAAAGGGTTAACCTTCTGTGTATTGTCGCAGTGAAAGGGTTAACCATTTGGTAGTGTGGCAGTGAAAGGGTTAACCTGTGTATTGTCACAGTGAAAGGGTTAACCGTTTGGTAGTGCAGCAGTGAAAGGGTTAATGTGTTTTTCTTCTTCTAATGGCCCCCCGTGTGTCTTGTCTCCGCGCTGCAGTCCTTGGCCCACATCCTGAAGGCACGTAAGGTGCTGGCCGAGCCAGAGGTGCGATACTACCTCCGACAGATCGTGTCGGGGCTGAAGTACCTCCACGGACAGGACATCCTGCACCGGGACCTCAAACTGGGTGAGGGAGCGACTCTTTTATAGGCGATAGGGCTGACCGCGAAGCCTGTTTTTGGGCTTCGAACTTTGTCAGGGTTTTTTCGAACGGACGTTCAAACCTTAGTTTTTTAATAATAATTAAAAATAAATAAAAAATCCAATATAAATATCCAGGCTTAAAGTGCTTGAGTCGAGCTCCTGGAATTCCTTGAAAAGCCCATTTTTTCACAAGGTGCTTAAAAAGTCGTTGAATTTCATTCATTTCTGTGGGAACCCTGGGGACATGTCATAATGCTTACACCTGCAGGTGTACGTTATGTTGAATGTTCGGTTCTCCAAATCATATCTTGCGCGCGTGAGAAAGCGTTAACCCTTTTGGGTTAACCTTCTGTAGTGTGGTAGCGAAAGGGCTAACCCTTTGTCGCGTGGCAGTGAAAGGGTTAACCTTCTGTATTGTCGCAGCGAAAGGTTATAAAGGACCGTTATTTTTTTTACAAACCCTCCGCTCGCCCCAAGTGTAAATCTCACGACCCGCCCCCTCTCTCCGCACCTGTCGCACCAGGTAACTTCTTCGTGAGCGAGGTCATGGAGCTGAAGGTGGGGGACTTCGGCTTGGCGGCCAAGCTGGAGCCGGTGGGCAACCGGAGGAAGACCATCTGCGGGACGCCCAACTACCTGTCGCCCGAGGTGCTGAACAAGCAGGGTCACGGCTGCGAGTCCGACGTCTGGGCGCTGGGCTGTGTCATGTGAGTAGTCTCTCTCTCTCTCACTCTCTGCTCTCTCTCTCTCTCTCTCTCTCTCTCTCTCTCTCTCTCTCTCTCTCTCTTCTCTCTCTCACTCTCTCTCTCACTCTCTGCTCTCTCACTCTCTTGCTCTCTCTCATCTCTCTCACATCTCTGCTCTCTCTCTCTCTCGCTCTCTCTCTCTCTCTCTCTCTCTCACTCTCTGCTCTCTCTCTTGCTCTCTCTCTGCTCTCTCTCTCTCTCTCTCTCACTCTCTGCTCTCTCTCTTGCTCTCTCTCTCTGCTCTCTCTCTCTCTCTCTCTCTTACTCTCTCTCTCTCTCTTGCTCTCTCTCTGCCTCTCTTCTCGCTCTCTCTCGCTCTCCTCTCTCTCTTGCTCTCTCTCTGCTCTCTCTCCGCTCTCTCTCTCTCTCTGCTCTCTCTCTCGCTCTCTCTCTCTCTTGCTCTCTCTCTGCTCTCTCTCTCTGACCTCTCTTCTCTCTCTGCTCTTCTCTCTCGCTCTCTCTCTCCTCTCTGAAGTCTCTCTCTGCTCTCTCTCTCTGAAGTCTCTCTCTGCTCTCTCTCTTTCTCTTTATCTGCTCTCTCTCTGCTCTCTCTCTGCTCTCTCGCTCTCTCTCTCTCTCTCTCTCTCTCTCTCTCTCTCTCTCTCTCTCTCTCTCTCTCTCTCTTCTCTCTCTCTCTCTCTCTCTCACTCTCTGCTCTCTCTCTCTCTCTCTCTCTCTCTCTCTCTCTCTCTCTCTCTCTCTCTCTTCTCTCTTCTCTCTCTCTCTCTCTGCTCTCTCTGCCCTCTCAAGTTCAAGTTTCTTTATTAGTTGTCATACAAAAATACAGAATACTTTTATATGAAATGCTTTTTCCTGTTCTGCTCCTGAGAGTGTGCTAGATAAAAATAAAATAGATACGTAAAAAATAGAAGTCAAAAGTGTAAACAAAAGTGTTCAAAACAAAAGTGTTCAATATACATATATACAATATACAATACAGAGTAGATTTTTTTTAACTGAGTTACAATACAATATAAAGTACAATGCAGAAATGGGATGAGGTACAATTTAGGGTAAGGTGCAATGAGGTCTGAGTTGTAGTGCAATCTCTTTACCAATGAATATAAATATAAAGTGTGTTAAAGTGTCTAAAGTGGGTAAAGTGGGTGCTACAGTGAGTTATTTATTTAAAGTGAGTGTGTGCGTGTGGATGTGTGTGCTGTGAGTGTATTTGATGGTTTGTTACATAGTGTTATTGTCGTTGAGCATCCTGATGGCCTGGGGATAGAAGCTTCTTCTGAGTCTCTCTGTACCAGCCATGAGACTCCGGTATCGCTTGCCTGACCAGAAAGAGGCAGTTGTTTGGGTGGTTAGAGTCTTTGGTTATTATTCTCTTAGCCTTGGCCCTGCAACGCTTGTTGTAAATGTCTGGAGAGTGGGAAGCCACCTCCAATTGTGCGTTCGGCTCAACGGGCCACTCTCTGTAGTCTGCTACGGTCGTGCGGTGCTATTCACAAACCAGGAGGTGATATTGCCAGTCAGGATGCTCTCTATTGTGCACAAGTAGAAGTTCTTAAGGATCTTCTGACTCACTTTGAACTTCCTTAGGCGCCTAAGGAAGTAGAGGCGTTGCCGTGCCTTCTTGATTACACTGTCAATGTGTGTGGTCCATGTCAAGTCCTCGGATATGTGGACTCCGAGGTACTTAAAGCTGTTCACTCTCTCTCACCGGTGCCCCGTCGATGCTCTCTCTCTCTCTGCCCCCTCTCTCTCTCTGCTCTCTCTCTGCTCTCTCTCTCTCATCTGTGGTTTCTCTCCTCCTTTTTTTCTTCTATTGCTAGGTGTTTAAAGAGTCATTCCTTATCTTCATTGGGAATGTCTGGGGGTGTTGCTTATGTGGATTTTTTTTGTCCTGCCTTTTATTATTTGGACCATTTATGTTCTATTTTGTAAGTTATATATTTGCATTGGTAAATAAAACCCTTATTCTTTACACCACAATCTATTGTGATGTTTCTTCTTGACCTGTAAAGCCCATGGGGGCATTCCTTGGGATTCTGGGCTCTACAAATACATTTGATTTGATTTGATTTAGTCGTTGTTGTCCAGCAGGGAGCACTCTGTCCTCTGGACCTGGTGGTGTTGTTGTCCAGCACTCTGTCCTCTGGACCTGGTGGTGTTGTTGTCCAGCACTCTGTCCTCTGGACCTGGTGGTGTTGTTGTCCAGCAGGGAGCACTCTGTCCTCTGGACCTGGTGGTGTTGTTGTCCAGCAGGGAGCACTCTGTCCTCTGGACCTGGTGGTGTTGTTGTCCAGCAGGAGACACTCTGTCCCTCTGGACCTGGTGGTGTTGTTGTCCAGCAGGGAGCACTCTGTCCTCTGGACCTGATGGTGTTGTTGTACAGCAGGGAGACACTGTCCTCTGGACCTGGTGGTGTTGTTGTCCAGCAGGAAACACTCTGTCCTCTGGACCTGGTGGTGTTGTTGTCTAGTAGGAGACACACTCTCCTCTGGACCTGGTGGTGTTGTTGTCCAGCAGGGAGCACTCTGTCCTCTGGACCTGGTGGTGTTGTTGTCCAGCACTCTGTCCTCTGGACCTGTGGTGTTGTTGTCCAGCAGGGAGCACTCTGTCCTCTGGACCTGGTAGTGTTGTTGTCCAGCAGGGAGCACTCTGTCCTCTGGACCTGGTGGTGTTGTTGTCCAGCACTCTGTCCTCTGGACCTGGTGGTGTTGTTGTCCAGCAGGAAACACTCTGTCCTCTGGATCTGGTGGTGTTGTTGTTCAGCCGGGAGACACTCTGTCCTCTGGACCTGGTGGTGTTGTTGTCCAGCAGGGAGACACTCTGTCCTCTGGACCTGGTGGTGTTGTTGTCCAGCACTCTGTCCTCTGGACCTGGTGGTGTTGTTGTCCAGCAGGGAGACACTCTGTCCTCTGGACCTGGTGGTGTTGTTGTCCAGCAGGGAGACACTGTCCTCTGGACCTGGTGGTGTTGTTGTTCAGCAGGGAGACACTCTGTCCTCTGGACCTGGTGGTGTTGTTGTCCAGCAGGGAGCACTCTGTCCTCTGGACCTGGTGGTGTTGTTGTCTAGCAGGGAGCACTCTGTCCTCTGACCTGGTGGTGTTGTTGTCCAGCAGGGAGCACTCTGTCCTCTAGACCTGGTGGTGTTGTTGTCTAGCAGGGAGCACTCTGTCCTCTGGACCTGGTGGTGATGTTGTCCAGCAGGGAGACACACTGTCCTCTGGACCTGGTGGTGTTGTTGTCCAGCAGGGAGACACTGTCCTCTGGACTGGTGGTGTTTGTTGTTCAGCAGGGAGACACTCTGTCCTCTGGACCTGGTGGTGTTGTTGTCCAGCAAGGGAGCACTCTGTCCTCTGGACCTGGTGGTGTTGTTGTCTAGCAGGGAGACACTCTGTCCTCTGGACCTGGTGGTGTTGTTGTCCAGCAGGAAACACTCTGTCCTCTGGACCTGGTGGTGTTGTTGTCCAGCAGGGAGACACACTGTCCTCTGGACCTGGTGGTGTTGTTGTCCAGCAGGGAGCACTCTGTCCTCTGGACCTGGTGGTGTTGTTGTCCAGCAGGGAGACACTCTGTCCTCTGGACCTGGTGGTGTTGTTGTCCAGCAGGGAGACACTCTGTCCTCTTGACCTGGTGGTGTTGTTGTTGTCCAGCACTCTGTCCTCTGGACCTGGTGGTGTTGTTGTCCAGCAGGAGCACTCTGTCCTCTGGACCTGGTGGTGTTGTTGTCAGCAGGAAACACACTGTCCTCTGGACCTGGTGGTGTTGGTTGTCCAGCAGGGAGCACTCTGTCCTCTGGACCTGGTGGTGTTGTTGTCCAGCAGGAAACACTCTGTCCTCTGGACCTGGTGGTGTTGTTGTCCAGCAGGGAGCACTCTGTCCTGTCCTCTGGACATGGTGGTGTTGTTGTCTAGCAGGGAGCACTCTGTCCTCTGGACCTGGTGGTGTTGTTGTCCAGCAGGGAGCACTCTGTCCTCTGGACCTGGTGGTGTTGTTGTCCAGCAGGAAACACTCTGTCCTCTGGACCTGGTGGTGTTGTTATCCAGCACTCTGTCCTCTGGACCTGGTGGTGTTGTTGTCCAGCAGGGAGAACTCTGTCCTCTGACCTGGTGGTGTTGTTGTCCAGCAGGGAGCACTCTGTCCTCTGGACCTGATGGTGTTGTTGTCCAGCAGGAAACACTCTGGACCTGGTGGTGTTGTTGTCCAGCAGGAGACACTCTGTCCTCTGGACCTGGTGGTGTTGTTGTCCAGCAGGGAGCACTCTGTCCTCTGGACCTGGTGGTGTTGTTGTCCAGCAGGGAGCACTCTGTCCTCTGGACCTGGTGGTGTTGTTGTCCAGCAGGGAGCCTCTGTCCTCTGGACCTGGTGGTGTTTGTTGTTCCGAGCACTCTGTCCTCTGGACCTGGTGGTGTTGTTGTCCAGCAGGGAGACACTCTGTCCTCTGACTTGTCAGTAACAATGCCCCT